>NC_091118.1:24268968-24628134 GCF_040183065.1 Periplaneta americana | reverse complement strand
ATAGAGGAGGTGGGCGACCTGCCGGTCTCGTAGTATAAGCAGTTTATGTTAAGAGTTGTGACCGGTTCAAATAGATAGAGCAGCTACAGCTAATGTATATCTATGTAAGCACTTGTTTTTGCATTACTGTGGTTGGAATAGTCAAAGCTTAACATTTGTTCAGTGCAGACAAGAATTCAATCAAACATACTACAATGAGAGTGCTGTTGTTCCAAATAATTGCCCCTGGAATACCTTTACCCCCGCAGCCAGTCTTGACCCGTTGGGAAACGTGGTTGGATGCTGTTAATTATTATGCAGAACATTACGGCAAAATAATGGAGGTAATTGATGAATTGGATAGCACAGACAGTTCCGCTGTTGCTGCTGTAAATTCATTGCCTTCTGAACAGCTATTGGAAGATATTCTGTCCATTGCTTCTAATTTTAAAATCGTCTCCAAAAGCATCATCCTGTTAGAATCGTCTAAACTAAAACTCTCAGAAGCCCTTAATATAATGGATAAAGTATCACAAACCGTTATCCAAAACAACAATTCATTAATTTCAGAAAAAGTGAAATGTAAGTTGAGAAACATTATTGCTAAAAATTCTGCCTATTCACAACTTCGTATTATAAATGATGTACCATCAGGTCACGACAAGACATCTGAAGTTGATGTACTAAAAAGTAGTGATTTTCCGTTCTTAAAATATGTACGTATTACATCGTGTGATGTTGAACGTACATTTTCCCAAAATAACAACTGCTTAAGTGACCATCGGAGGAGGTTACTTTGCAGTCGCTCAAAATGTACGTAACTGTTCACTGCAATGCACATATTCAAGATGATGTGAGTATCTTACGTTAAATTTTAAGATTTAATATATCTCACTATAAAATAATTGTGCATTTACATGTTTAGACATTTCCTACTTCAATGATCATTCATTATATTTCTTGAATGCAGGATACAGGTTTTATTGTAACCGCAGTATACTGCTCAGTGTTTACATTAGAGGCATAATCCATCCGTTGCACGTCCCCTTCTCAAACAGTCTATACTGCGTGCACAGTAAACCTTGCGATTCTCGTGGCAATTCCACGAAGTCTACAGTAGTTATAAGTTTTCTGTCCCTTACTTCTTCCCACTGACAAACCTCTATTCGGTGTCCCTAATGTTACTTCATCTCTTCCGGTTCTTGTAGAATCTTGTCTTCTTATCTTGGTATCTTCTTCATCTCTCGATCCCTTCTGTAATTGCTGATCCATATTTGCTCTTCCAGCTGGATTCACTGAACTCTTTTTTGCTGTTCTCAGCTCCTGTATGCCGTCTTATTTTTAATTGTACAAAGCTTGACGTGCATGAATATTAACAAGAAATGCAAGTCTGTAGGCCTATACTAGAAACAACCCTTGATACTTATACAGGGTGAAAATGCCTTGCAAATTTTCAGAGCGAATAGCTCATGTTGTGTGTAACAAAAAAACTGTAATATCATATTGGTGGAAAGTTAATAGTTTTTTTTTCAGAAAAAGATGTTTTTTCTCAAATTTTTAGAAACCTCTTATTCGGTAACTATTGCGAGTAGGATCGTAATTTTGTCCATATCGATAGAAAAGTTAATAAAACATAATTTAATCCCTCTAGCGTACTTCAATAGTGTGAACTGTTTTCGTGTAAACTTAATTTAAAAAACCTCTAATTTCAAGCCACTGCAGTCCACACCTTTGGAGTAACGGTTAGCATGTCTGGCCGCGAAACCAGGTGGCCCGGGTTCGATTCCCGGTCGGGACGAGTTACCTGATTGAGGTTTTTCCGGGGTTTTCCCTCAACCCAATATGAGTAAATGCTGGATAACTTTCGGTGCTGGACCCCGGACTCATTTCATCGGCATTAACACTTCCATGACATTCAGACACTAAATGATATGATATATTTGGTCACAGCACTTCTTTACAAATAATGGTGCACCTCACATTTCTGTATCCGGTGCCACCATTAACATATTACAGTAACACATTATTTGCAGTATGCGTCTACACAAATAGTCCCAATTACACTTTGTACCTTTTTTATTACTTGTTCAATCTCCCCTTCAGTATTTCTCCTACATTTCATTCACTATTCTCTGTTTGATCATTAATTCTAATATATCTAAAATTATATACGCCTTTCAAACCCCCTTTTTCCTCTAACTACTATTCACTAAAATTTCAATTTCACTTATTCTCTATAAATTATCATATTGAATTATTTGCCCTATTTGTTCTTTGACCTTTTCTCCTATATTTCTCTTATATTCATTTACTGTTCCAACGTTCAGATGTTAGTACTAATTTTATGCTGTCACTTGTTCATTTCTCTTAACCCTTTTTCACTCATTCCTATTTGCGCTCACTTTCACTTTCTCACTATTCCACTTAAACCTAATCCTTTCGCACTACTCTCACTTTTTCAGACACTAAATAACCTAAGCTGTTGATAAATAGTCGTAAAATAACCTACTAAAATCTCAAGTCACTGCACAATGTGAGTTCATTGTAACACAGCTCCAGAGAACAGCTTTTACTGGTTTATCGGCGGCAAACTATATTTAGAAGGGTATGAACAATGAGTTCTTTTCCTAACACTTCTGGCTCCGGTTCAGTCGTAGAGAGGCTTACTATGTGGGTGAAAAAGAGCCAATTGTTAGTGATTTATTGTGTTGTGAAACATGAAATTTGTTCATAATAGGCACGTTCTTACTAATGTAACTTCAATTGTAAGTTTGTAAAGTATTTTCCTTCTTACAGTAGGGTTTAAATATTACAATTGAAAAACTTATGTTTTTAAAGTTCTCCAAATATAATGTGAGTTTTAGTGTAGCCTGTCACGTCCGGTTACACCAATTCTTTTATCATTTAATACAGCATCATTTAGAGTGTTGAATCCTTGTATGTATGTATTTATTCACACTGCAATGGGTATATACCTGGTGGCAGTGGTAACTAATTACTAGAGCGGTGCAGACGGAGCACATGACAGACAGAATGGCATCATAGCAAGGGTTCCGACGTTACTCGGCGTGTTCCCTGTGTACAAGCGACGGTCATGTACACGATGTGTTGACGTACAGACGACACAATAGAAATGACACAGTTCCCTAACGTTTCTGAAATTAATTTCCTACAGATACTTTAATAAGATATCAAAATTGCAAAACTAATTAACCATTTCATCCTAAACAAATAATATATACTTTACATCTATGATTTCATACAGAACGCAAACAAAATCACTGTTTATTTGTAACGGGTTCATGTTATTCTATTCGCAAAAGCACTTGAACTATTGTTTTTTGTTTTTCCTTTTCTTTACAATGAGTGTGATTTATTAATGCACATGTGATACGTTATCAGATTTCTTGCAAATATTGTTACAATGCATAACAAGTGACATTTGTACGTTATTAACAGAAAGCGATTGTCGTCTATCTGATAGCATGGCCTTACATGTGGAGAAGCTTCTTTCTACGTCTGTTGAAACAACTGGGGCATACGTAAAATCCTGTACAACATTTTTTTCAACTTCTGTTAGTTCTTCAAAGGAATCCTTATCTCCAGAAATACTGTCACTAATCTTTCAGAGTTTATAATATCCACCATTTTTTTCAACTTATTTGTTATTTTCGCAGATATTATTTTACCAATTTTATCGTCTACTTGAGTCACTTTCTTCCAGATATTTCGCAGTAGGGAAATCTGATCAACCAGTTTTGTACCAGACTTTTCTAAAGCTGTTATACAATCAGGAATAAACCCATAATTCGATTCAATGCATTCCAATTGTTTTATGCTTGAATCAATTAACAAAAATATCACCATATTCGGAATTAAGTCTCTTAACTTTGCCGAACGAATTTGCTCCGCCTTAGGCATCGTAACACTAGAACCGAACTGTTCTTATGTTTCTTCAGTACTGACGTTTGCTTTACTACGCTGTACCTACAGCTTGGAGCTATCCTGTGTACCGCAGAGTCAGACCTCTGCAGGTACTCAAGGTGAATTTACAACCCTTGCCCTGTTGCCGGTGTGTCGAACAACTGCTCCCTTTGCACTGCTCTACTAATTACACTCAATAATGACAATAATAAACTTAATTAAAATACAATTAATAATAATACTAATAATTAATACTAACAATAATTAATAATAATAATAATAATAATAGTAATAATAACAACAACAACAATAGGGAATATACTAAATTAAAAGAAACGATCACTTAAAGTAACATTTGAAATATTCTAATTTGTATCTTGAAACTAAGATCGAACTAAAACCCACGAGTATGATATGTTCATGTCTGCACAAGTACCTTTCAACATTACACTCATTTCGCTGTCAACTCACTCACTGCACTGGAACTACGACACATTTCACTGATTCTATCCCGATTTCACTAACACTTCAAAAACATTTCACTGTTCAAATTCTTTGCACTGCCACTGTAAACTATAAAGCTTCACTGACAGGAACACGTTTCACTTACACAGCACACTTCACTGACACGACATATTTCTTCACTGATACAACACACTTCACTGACACAACATAATTCTTCACTGATACGACACTTCAATAACAACATATCATTTACACCCTTTAACTACTGTGTATTAAAGTTTGCGCGTTCTTACGCATTCATAGTGATATGAGGCTATAGAGTACTTTTGGGTTTACCAGTGGGCAATACCCATAAACAAGTGTCAAGTTATTTTATTTTATTTTTGTTTTTCCTTTCTCTGTTCTTGTTATTCTCAACTATAATATATTTATTTATATACAATAAAGTTTACTACATTATTAAAAAAAAATTATTGCACTCATAGGTTTAACAATATGATTATCCTACTCGTATAGCAAGTATAGCAATTTCCATGCTACATGCATGTTTCGTCAATAATAACCTTGCTCGAGGCCAGGGGCATTCCGATATAACGTTATAGTATACTCTTTCCCAGGATGTTTACGTTTAATTACGTCATCTGTAGTAAAACCGCTCGTCTTGGTACGTTTCACTTTCACACTAGCTGGCTTAGAAATTTGGAACTCACTGCACTATCTCGTGACGTCAACTCGTTGTGGGAAGAAAGCTCTTTCTTATGTCGCTTACGTCATAGTATCATATGTTTTCAAGGGCAGAGACGTTGAAGGGACATGGCTCCGAACAGCGTTCACTGTGCCCATAAACGGTAGACAGGCAAAACGGCGCGGAGTGCCAGACAGATCGCGTCGAGTGCAGAACAGTTCAGATTTAGAGAACCATAAATAAGAATAAGTTGTACTTAGGAATTTGCAACTGCTTTGGATTATGAATTCTGCAGTGCCTGGGAAAAGTGACATAAATCAGTTTGCACAAATCTTTTTTGATAATTTATTGACAACTTACGGAACATCTGCTCGCTTGGATTTCTCCCATTACAATAATTCATACAGAAAAAAAAATCAAATCGACATAAACCAGTGTAAGTTGTCAATAAATTATCAAAAAAGGTTTGTGGAAACTGACATGTCATTTTTCCCAAGCACTGCAGATTTAAGAGTTTGATAATATAGGAATAGAAGAGTTCCTAACCTAAGAATCTATACTGTTTTGCACTTGTATGCCGTATTACTGAATTGAGTCCAATGATCTGAAAGCGTTAATTTATTGAATCAGTTTATAATTTTTATAAATCTATATATATAATTTGAACTGGTAATGGAAATTACGGGAAAACGGCTGAACGGATTTTAATAAACGGCCCCTCATTTTGAAGCTTGGAACCCAAAGTTTTTCGGAAAAATAGGAGTTTTCAGTGAAATGTCAATTTTCCTACATTATTTTCCTATTTTCCAGTTTTCCAGTTTTGAGAACTAGCTAATTGCATTCAGGAGAAGCGAAGCGAGCATCAAGTCGGCCGTGTTGCATTTCAGAATAAAACAAAACACACACTACAGTAAACAATATTACACGAAGGCCATGATCTGCAACAATGCTGACATATTTAGAGCTCAAATTAAATTGGTTATTAAAAACTTAACTTACTAAAAATAATTTACAGTTTCGATTCTGTGGTGTGTAATTTTCTGGGTACAGTTGTGTATTGGATATTAAAAACTACAAATCTTGAGGTGGTTTGATGACATTATTACTATTAGAAATGAAATATTATTGTAGTTAATGCCGTGAAGTGACTATTTTTCATTAATTATACATATTAATGCTATATTGATGATATGAAAGTGAAACGTTTTGGGGTTACATAAGTAGATGTAGAGAATAACTTAAATTAGATTTTGATTTCTATATTTTACTGAGTGGCGGCTATATAGTATATGTTACTGAAAGCTATAAAACTTACGTAAGATAATAATACTATTAAAAATCAAATATTTTTATAGTTATTAATCAAGTGGGGTTGGTCTTTTTCATATATTTAATGGCGGTGTGGTGTAGATATTTATATGCGTGGTTCTCTTCAGTATTGGCTCGAGAGAGAGAGTATTTTTCATTATTATGGAAGCAAATAACTTTCAGAATGTCTGGTATTCTTCATTGAAAATAAATCTGAAAAATGTTTATTTGAACGTCTAATGAACGTAGTTTGCAGCATTTGCTGCACAAGGCACTAGTTTTCATTATAGAACTGTATCGGAAATTCCGACGTTCCACAGTAAAACTGTGAACCTATTGATAGAAACACGGTCTTTGAACACTGTTTTCTCTCTCGCCCTCACCTCTCTCTCTCTCTCTCTCTCTCTCTCTCTCTGTGTGTGTGTGTGTGTGTGTGTGTGTGTGTGTGTGTGTGTGTGACCTTCATTGATCGGAGAATTCAGTCAAGACCGGCATGACGTGTCAACTAGCGGCACATCAAGGAGATTCAATATACGTCACTAGGACGCAAGCTGTAAACAAACACAAGAGATGACTTTTCGACATACAGGCTATTGGCAACAGACGTACAGACCACAACAATTCGTTCGCACACTAAAGTAGCTGGAAACAAAACTATTCACAAATTATTTCTAAGCAACGAAACGACTTCTTCTGTTAAAGTAAGTACAGTGCATATCCCTTTCAGTTCTTCAGTAAAAAATCTTGGCATTCACATGGATAATAATCTCAACTGGGACATGCAAATCACAGAAACCTGCAGAAAAGTATATTCTATTATCCATGTGCTAAAAAGGATAAATGTTCATCTCCCCTCTTGCTTAAAAAAGTCCCTTGTGCAGACACTTGTATTTCCCTATTTCGACTATGCGGACATTTTACTGACTGACCTCTCCAGCGACAACAAAATGAAACTTCAACGTGC
Organism: Periplaneta americana; assembly: GCF_040183065.1. Taxonomy (NCBI): domain Eukaryota; kingdom Metazoa; phylum Arthropoda; class Insecta; order Blattodea; family Blattidae; genus Periplaneta; species Periplaneta americana. Next base: position 24,620,809 of record NC_091118.1, on the reverse strand, counting down.
TCATAATTTGTGTGTACGTTTTGTAAGCAATGTTCGTAAATATGATCATATTACCCCATCCCTGGAAGCAATAGGTTGGCTTAAACTAGATAAGAAAAGAAATTTACATTCACTTCTCTTTCTCTTCGAAATCTTGAACTCTTCTATTCCTTCGTACCTGTCGTCTCGCTTCACTTACCTTTCTTCCCACCATAATCTAAACACACGCTCACGTCATGAAACAATACTAACAATACCATCCCATCGCACCTCCTCATACTCATCTTCTGTCACAATAGCCCTGCCAAGACTCTGGAATTCGCTACCTGCTAGCATCACGGACTGTCGAAATAAAATTGAATTCAAACGAAAACTTACTAGGCACTTGGTCAGTAATTGATTACTTGTAAATAGTTTCTTTAATCTATCACAAAATATTTCAATATTCAGTAATTTCATCACTATACAATTTTGTTATTCTAGATTTAATTTGTAATTCAGTAAATATAAAATATTCTTTGTTTCTCTATGATAAATTATCTAGCTTTAATTATTCAGTAATCTTTTCGTACTTTGATTTTATTGTAATTGTAATTGTAAATTTAATACTAATTGTAATGTTATTTGTAACTGTAATTGTAAATTTAATACTAATTGTAATTTCATTGTTCATATTGTAGTTGGAATCTCCTGGTAGAGGGGCAGAGAAGGCCTGATGGCCTTATCTCTACCAGGTTAAATAAATAAATACTAATACTAATACTTATAAAAGAATTGATGCTAGCTAAGCTCTTTGAGATAATAAAAATAATCGTGTACTGATTTTAGTGCAGTGGAGCACGTGAATAAATGCCAAAAATATCCAAAAATGACCATAATAGTGGGAAATTCTCCCAACTTGCATAGCAAATTATTATTATCTTCTTCTTCATCTGTTGCCTGACAAGTGTTAGGCCACAAGGCCTGTTACGGTCTCACATAAAATTTTCACGCCATCTCTTAGCAGGACGACCCACAGATCTTTGGCCATGTGGTACATAATCATAAATTGCCTTTAGGAGTCTACTATTACTCATTCTTTCCAAATGATGTTTCCAATTAGACTGATATTGAACAATGTAATCTAAAACTGGTTGAGTTCTTAGTTCCTTTAAAATTTCACAATTTCTTTTCAGATCCCATTTAGTATAGCCCGCTGTTCTTCTCATGAATCGCATTTCACAAGCCGTTATTCTGTTTTCCTCAGTGTCCATGCTTCGCTGCCATAGCTGAGCATCGGTCGTGCCAATGTGTTGTAGAGACGTATGCGGGTGTGTTTCTGAACCAAGGATGGTTTCATCACACTATTTATAATGCCCATAGCTCTTGTGTATTTATTAATTTTCTGTGATATGTCCAATTCTTCAAAAATGGAAAGATTGTAACCTAAATATGGGAAAATATTACATCTTTCTAATATTTTGTTAACAAGACAAATTTTACTTTGTATTGGGTATTTTCCACAGAATGCCATAATTTTTGTTTTATCTGTTGAAATTTTCATATTGTATGTGGCTGCTACTTGCTGCAAATTATATATTGACCTTCGGAAGTCGTCTTCTGAAAGTGCTAATAATACCAAATCATCTGCAAAAATGAGAATTGAATCCAATTGAAGGTATCTGTTAATTTGTATATATCCATGGCGAGTTTGCTTCCCCTCTTTAATTATTCGGTTCATATAAGTAATAAAGAGAATGAGTGATAATCCACATCCTTGTCTTACATCACTATTGGTGGGTGTCCAAGATGATAGCTTACCATCTTGTTTAAGTGCTATTTTATTTTGGTTATATATGTTATGAATATTGTGGATAAACTGTTGTGGAACATTGTCGTCTAATTACTAAAATTTGTAATAACCTTGATCTGTCTACTTTATCAAAGGCCTTCTTGAAATCCACAAAAGGCAAATTGTTATTATTATTATTATTATTATTATTATTGTTGTTGTTATTATTATTATTACTATTATTATTATTAAGTTCAAATGGGAAGTTTAAATGGAAAGTAAGCTACTGTGGCTACTTCCCATAAAGTAGCATATAATAAAACAAAGAACAAGACTGTTGGTGAGACTAGAAATCTACACGAAATATAAGATCGACTAAATAAATTAATTAACATAGATATATTAGTGAATCTCTACAGGTGGTCCGTTAATGACACCGATAAACATTATAACTGAAATCAATTTTTTTTTGCCATGTTCTTTCTTTCGAACATGTCCATTGTCATCCTAGTTAGTAATCACATCACAGATACGAGCTCAAGAAGCAGGAAGGTCCTGAACTTTGTACACGATGCTTAAAATAGCCCACAGAAAGAAATCCAGTGGAATGATATCGAGTAAACACGGTGACCACTTTTTATTTTTATTTTATTGGGTTATTTTACGACGCTGTATCAACATCTAGGTTATTTAGCGTCTGAATGAAATGAAGGTGATAATGCCGGTGAAATGAGTCCAGGGTCCAGCACCGAAAGTTACCCAGCATACGGTGACCACAAAATTGATCAATTGTGTCCGATCCAACGACCTGGAAAGCTGTATTGAAAGACTCTGGAACCTCCTAACTCGAATGGATAGGAGAGCTCCTTTCTGCTGGAAAAATATGTTTGGTTGCAGATAGCTGCTTGGGAATAGGCCTACATAAAGATGAATATAATCTTGACAGATGAAACATGGTGTTTCGAAGTACTACAGGTTTGATGTCGATAAGACCAAGCATTTCCGTACAAAATTTTTGTCCTCTGGCTTCAGTTCTTGGATAATCTATACTTTGTTTGAATGCAAATGCAGGACAGTTGTGCAACACTGGGTTAAGTGTCATTGGTGGTGTGTTTGTCATGATATGATGCTTGCCGAATGGATTTTCCCAATTTTCTGAAAGTTCGTCCGAATTTCTTTCACTTTGTCTTCAGAAAACCTTTTGTGGTCGTGAACTAATTCATGCTAAGAGAGTTACAATTCTTCCTATTTATCAGAACGTAATTTAATTAATAGGTTAAAATTAATCAAATTATATTTTTATCAATAAGGGGATAATTGAAGACTGGTCATAAAAAGGCAGTACGTGTCAACATCGTTGAAAATTTGTTTATGTAAAAAAGGGTATAGGCCTATATCCCTGACTCAATTCACTAAGAAAAATGACAAGTCCCATTGTAATTTTATTAAGAGCATAGCTTCGCCCATAGATGTGCAAAACATATATTAGGATATTACATTGCTAGTTGCACAAGAAAGCTCTGTTTTCTACGGTTTGTCTCTTTGGCACTTACAGCCTTTTTATGTCAAGTTTTCGATTGCAATTATCTTAACATGCAATTTGTTTTCACTCAGATTGCATAGCACTTTTCCGATCGTTAACAACTCGTTCAAACATGCATCTCCTCGGTATATTAGACTGTAATATTTTGAAGCAAAATTACTGATTAAATTCCTGAATACCACAGAAGAATTTGGATTTGTTGTTGTGAAGCCACTAGTCTTGTTTATTTTCCATGGAAACGAACAACAAAATGTAGTGATGTCATGGCCAACTGAAACTATTTCAGTTATCTTTATTCTGATATTAAATTAAAATCATAATGTTTCACAATTTTTTCGTAACGATCGACAGGAATATGGAATGTTCAAATGTATAAAGGTACGGTCACACGTCGCTACTTTTGCAGCGCTGCAGTACAAAAAACTGCGCAACTCTTGTACTGCGACGTGTGAACAACGGTGCAACCCGAAAAGTAGCGGCTGCCGAACCTGCTGCCCGCTACTTTTCCATGCTGCGCGCAGCTTAAAAGTAGCGACGTGTGAACAGGGTTCTCAGGGTTGCAGCCGCAGCATTTTTGATATCGGTTTTGTTGAAACTTTTGCTGCGGTTGCGACCAGTGTTGCCACCCAAATGTGCCAATGATGCTTTTATTGTTTGGATATATTTTAATGTTAAATGTGATGAAAATAAATTATTTGTAACAGTTATTAAATACACAACACAGTCTGAGCATAATTGGTGACGATATAATTCATTTTTTAAATTTTCCGTAGCGTAGTTCCAAACAGGAGGGTTGCCAACATTGATTACGTGAATATTCTGTTGGTTATCATTTAAGTATATAGGCGTTTTTAAAAGCTTTATAGTAAAAATAATGTCAATTTCTGAATACTAGATACGACAGAAAAGCAAATAATAGATAAGGAAGCTTTCGCATGAGTTTCTTAATAATGCGAACATAACCACAAAATGTATATTGAGAAGTCAACACGGAGATGGAAACCTGCAGCATGACTGCGGCTGCAAAAGTAGCGCCTTGTGTGTGAACAGACTCGCAACCTCCAGTTGCAGCTTTTGCTGCACTCGGGTTGCGCAGCACGAAAAGTAGCGTGCAGCGCGCTACTTTTGGCTTACGTGTGAACACGACACGCAACTTTTGCAGCTGCAGTACAAAAGTTGCAATGCAAAAGTAGCGATGTGTGACCGTACCTTAACGTTGTAGCATACATTCTGTTGTTTTGTTGCGAAGCAATGTGTTTACAACAGCGCCTTATCCCATTCTATCACATTACCTTTCTCAGCTTGTCGGGTTACTTTTAATAAAGTGTTGTGAAGAATCCAGTCTTCTGAATTACAAAATGGCAGCGATGGAAGTGTTTGGGTCCCTGTGACTTCGAAGAGGATGGTGCGTATTAATAATTTTAATAATGCTCTAATGAACAACATGTTACCAAATAGATTATTTTAATAAGATACATATGCGAATTGTTAATACGTGGTACAGTCATTAAGTTCTGACACTGACGCCTGAAGGGTAGGCACCCACAAGAATCTGGATGTCTCAGAAGATGCCGCGTGATACGGCGTACACTTAAACAGACCGACATCCTCCATCAATATAGTCGCCGTTGGCCGCTATGCACGTCTACCAACGTTGGTGTAGCTGCTGGAAGCACCGCTGAAAGATGTTGGCAGGAAGATGCCGTACGGCTTCTCTTGTGGCAGTCATGAACTTTTCGGCCGCATAAAAATTACGCCCACGTAGGATTGATTTCATGAGGGGAAAGAGAAAAAAAATCGCATGGTGCGAGATCAGGTGAGTACGGAGGGTGTGGCAAAACAGCGACCTGTTGCCTTGGAAGTTCCTCTTGGACAAGGATGGAACGATGTGCAGGGGCGTTGTCGTGTAGCAACAGCCAATTCTTCCTATGCCAAAGCTCAGGACGCTTACGACGAATTGAATTGCGTAAACTGCCAAAAATCTCTTTGTCGAGGATCTTGTCTACAGTTGCAACTTGTGGGATGAATTCTATGTGAACAATTCCATTTAAATAAAAAAAAAACTGTTAAAGCACCACCTTGCCTTTTGACCTGTCTTGTTGCGGATTTTTCTGTCGTGGAAATAATGGCGTTTTCCAGGTGGCGAATTGTCGCTTCAGTTGCGGATCGTAAAGGAAACACCATGTTTCGTCTCCAGTTATGATCGGTTAGGCCTATAGCAGTTTCGCATAATTTCTGACTGAACGTGAAGTTTGCCCGTTGCTCAAACTGCAACATACTCGAGTTCCGACGCGCGCATTCAAATCACCGTCACAACAAAGACCGTAGTTCTGCTTACACTATATGCACGTAGCTGTATGATGCTGGGACGAGAGACTAACTGACAAGGTACCATATCACGGCGCCACCTATCCGTTCTAGTGCACCACACCGCCACTATGCCCTCAGTCTCAGAACTTAATGAATGTACCACGTATACAAAAATACGCATATACTGCAAGCACAGTCTAGTACAGGCCTGCACAAGGTTTGCGCTCTCCGAGCCGGCTCACAGCTCATGAGCGGAATGCAGATATTAGCTGCGCTCTGTATAAGGGTGGACTGGAAGAAGGGGTGATCTCGTACAAAATAAACACAAAAGGAAGTACTATTACGAGTGTTTATGAAATGAATTCCCCTTTCAGTGTTTGCAAAACTATCTTGGACTATTATTAATTAATAAAGAAATATTTATTTTACAGAAGTAATAGAAATTCTATAGCTACTTAAATGTACAATATCATTTTTTATATTTTTATTTATCAGTACATCAAAACGAGGTTTTATGCTGTTGGCAGCTGAAAGGAACAGTAGCCTACTGATCGTAATGAAACATCAGTTACAGATGTTCGATGTCTGCCTTTATTAAAGTTGATTATAGAAAACAGTTGCTCACAAATATAAAATGTTGAGCCAAACATAGCAATCATTTTCACAGCCAGCCAATGTAGCTGTGAATATTATTGCTAATGTTTAGTCTTGTAAAACTCAACCAGACTAGTAGCATTATTCAAACGATCTTTAGCCCTTAGGTCACATTGAAGATCAATAAGTTCGAGCTGTAAATCGTTAAATGTTAAATGTTATGTTCTGTCTTTTAAATTCCTCCATACTGTACTCTAGTAGAAGGTAAGCAACGTGAAACAGTTACTGAGAATAGGCCTACACACTGCACTCCACTAGATAACTGAGTGGTCGTTTCACTTTCCTCTACCTATAGCAAGTCTATGTCATTCTGACGTTTCTTCCTCTCCGTTTCGGCGAGCGGTAAACACGGCTCTCCCTCTCCGAAGGAGCGCGCGCGCTCGTTGAGCGCTGTTTGTGCAGGCCTGGTCTAGTATATACAGTCACGAAGCTTAATACGTAGGGAATATGCATCCATAGATAGTTGCTAACCACTAGGATCGCTACTATCGCCTCGTCACAGACTATGCGAAATAGTACCTGCACAGTCTATTGTTCCTAGTACCCTCAACAACTCAAGCTTCGTGACAAATAAGTCACTAATTGCTAATATGTTTTCGCGGGATATCAGCCGAGTTAGGATTTTGGAATGTTCCAAGCTTTCGACTGCTATCTCTGCAGCCATCTTCAGGGAAGTGATTTTGGAATGCTCCAAGCTTTCGACTGCTATCTCTGCAGCCATCTTCAGGGAAGTGATTTTGGAATGCTCCAAGCTTGGAGCATTCCAAAATCCTAACTCGGCTGATATCCCGCGAAAACATATTAGCGAACCAACGCCGAGAAAGCCTCAAATCATACATAAGTCACTAATTATTTAAAAAAATAACAGGAGATTTGAGGAAATACTAATGCTTGTAATGATGTCTATGAAGGAGTTAGGATATTGGATCTAGGATAAATAAATAAATAAATAAACAAATACAATTTCCTGTAAGATTTAAGTGTGTTTAATGAACGGAAAGAAATAACCTATGGCTAACAATCAATTTTCCTGTAATAATTGATCTATTAAAACAGAATGTTCTGTTTTTCAGCCACAAACAAGAATTAACTGGTATACTCTATATAAACACATGAAAATATCCAATAAATATTGTTATTGTAAAGTAAAAAGCGTTTTTGAGCCACACAATATATTAACAATAAGTTAACTGGCATAACAAGTGCACAATAGCTGGCTAAACGACAGTATCCCATTCTATTCTTTTATTCTAATATTGTCATGACTAAGTCATAAAGCGTTATTTCTTATGTCTTCCTGCAGCACTAAAATATTGATTTAAACTCGGAAAAATGTTTCCGAATATCTTTAATTCTGAGTACTGGGCGTTTTGATCGTGTGCAGACAACTACCGTATAGTATGTCACTTCTAACACAAACACTAAAAAGCTAATGCAACATCCACAAGCTAAGGAGTAGAAGGTTATTTCCAAATGTATAAATGAAAACACAAAATATCCAATAAGTTCATCTTTTCTTTGGTAGACTCAAACGAATTTTTGATATTTCAACCCAACTTTGAGCCATAAACAGTTACGAATTAACTGGTATACTTAATAGAAAAGGTTATACAGGGACATCATTTTATTTTTACTTCAATTTTTATTGTAACTGAGTTTTTGAATGTACTTCACTCCCACCCCCTCTACTAGTAAACTTTCAACCGTCCACCACACAGAACCGAGGCCGCGTATGTAGTAATGAGTTAGTGAGTATAGTACGTTCCAGAAATATGTTCGCATTTTCCAGTGACGAAAGAGCTTTCAATATTGAATCATATTTTCGCACAGATACTGTCATCCGTTTGCCTACGTCGCATCCCGGTTTCCCCCACCAGCTTCTGTTCGCCCCTCTGTTAAGTCTAGTAGCTGGGCTGTCTTAGCTATTTTCTGAAAACATTAATTTCTGTTAGGAATTGGACGTCTACGTAATATTATACAACTGTTTAAAATAACTTAAATAAAAGGGCCTCGTTAAGTAATTAACTGTCACGTGATTTCCCCCCCCTCTCTACGACCCTGCGATAAAACCACTTGAACGGACAGTTGATAGCATTTCTGAGTAATTTTATCTTTTCGGATCGGGCAGAAGTGAAGATTAAATTTACAATACGTAAGGTACTCTTTTATAGAGTAGGTATAGAATTATTTCAACATGACTTACTCGTACGAAGGACGAAAATGGTAATTGGCATTAGGTACAATAGTCTATAGTGCCATAATATGCACAAAAGAACTTAAGCCTGTATCGAAATGAACGGTCACCATTTTCAAAAATGTGTTTAAATATCCATATTATGATTATTTTTCAATTTAACTTCATTCTCTATAGTGTACGCTAATGTGCTGTAACAGTACAATATACACTGCATAATGAATACGTCCGAATGGATAGCTCAATTCGTGAGTAAAAACACTAAGTGTTAATACAGTACTGTATTTTGATTAAACAAAAACTAATGAAATTATCAAAATCAAAATTGCGATATTTCCTAGTTTACATAAATGGATGAACTACTTTTCTTCCTTCCTATACCTAGTAAAGTGATTTGTATTTTACGCCAGTATCATCGAACTCCAGTCGTGGAAGGGGGAGCAAGCGGTGTTTACGGTTCAAGATCTTTAATCCGAAGATATACCCAGGTTAATATTAAAAATGTTAGTAAAAATAAAATTATGTATGTTTTCAGTCAGCAACTTATCGAAGTGTAGGTACAAAATGTCACATCACATTAAATTATATATTTCACAAATATTCTCGACTTATATAAAAAGTCATCTTCAAGTGACACAATAAAAGCAAGTCCAAAATATTCGTGAAATATAACTTAATGTGATTTGTGAAATATATAGTTTAATGTGATGTGACAGAATTCATTCTATAATTACACTTCGATAAGTTGCTGACTGAAATCATATAAACTTTTTTATTATAATTCCAACTTATCTGAAACTAAACATGCCTTTCAAACTGGTATACTTAACATAAACATATCAGAATAACCTGAACACATTGTTATTGTAAAGTAAAAAGTGTTTTTGAGCCACACACAATTAACAATAATTTAATTGGTAATTGTACAAATGTTGGCCAGATGACAGTTGTTTAGCCAGCTACCCGAAGACAGGTCTGAACTTTCTCCCTACAGACGACCGTATCTTATTCTATTCTGTAGGGCTCTGAGTTCTGCATTCTCGACTGGCCTACGCCTGTGTTCATTACACAACGGAGTGGGCCATGAAAATTATAGCTCTCCGAGGCAAAGGTTTGTTGTTATTGGATTTGTATCTTTCATACTAGAAATAAAACTGTTTCTGAGTTTGATTTACTTATTATTTTGTATTCTCAGTACAATTCTAATTTTGATATGACCAGCACTAAATTATTGGTCTGCACTTAGAAAATGTTTTCCGAATATGTTTAGTAGGCCTACTGAGTACTGGACGTTTTCGTCGAGCACAGACAACTACCGTGTAGTATGTCACTTCTAACACAAACACTAAAAAGCTAACGCAACATCCATAAGCTAAGGAACAGAAAGCCATTTCCAAATATATCAGTGAAAACACAAAATATCTAATAAGTTCATCTTTTCTTAAAGACTCAAAGGAATTTCTGATATTTCAAATCCAACTTTGAGCCATAAACAGTTACGAATTAACTGGTATACTTAATAGAAAAGGTTATATGTTTTCAGTCAGCAACTTATCGAAGTGTAAGTACAGAATGAATTCTGTCACATCACATTAAATTATATATTTCACAAATATTTTCGACTTATATAAAAAGTCATCTTCAGGTGACACGATAAAAGCAAGTCGAAAATATTCGTGAAATATAACTTAACGTGATTTGTGAAATATATAGTTTAATGTGATGTGACAGAATTCATTCTGTACTTACACTTCGATAAGTTGCTGACTGAAATCATATAAACTTTTTTATTATAGGGGAGAGCCGGGTAGTATCGGGCAGCGGGTAATATCGGACAGCGAGTTTCTTTCATCTACCACACGATGATAGTACCTGCTTGACATGGTTACGTTTCTGTGATGTCGCATAGAGAAACGTAACCATGTCATTTAGGTACTACCATATGGTAGTAGATAAAGAAACGCACTGTCCGATATTGCCCGATGTCCGATACTACCCGACTCTCCCCTAATTCCAACTTATCTGAAACTAAACATGCCTTTCAAACTGGTATACTTAACATAAACACATGAGAATAACTTGAACATATTGTTATTGTAAAGTAAAAAGTGTTTTTGAGCCACACACAATTAACAATAATTTAATTGGTAATTGTGCAAATGTTGGCCAGATGACAGTTGTTTAGCCAGCTACCCGAAGATGATAGTATCTTATTCTATTCTAATTTTGCTATGACCAACACTAAACTATTGGTCTGCACTTGGAAAATATTTTCCGAATATCTTTAGTTCTGAGTACTGGACAATTTCGTCGAGTATAGACAACTGCTGTGTAGTATGTCACTTCTAATACAAACATTAAAAAGCTAACACAACATCCACAACCGAACAAATAGAAGGCCATTTCCAAATGTGTCAATGTAAACAAAATATCTAATAAGTTTATCTTTTCTTTGGTAAGACTCAAACGAATTTTTGATATTTCAAATCCAACTTTGAGCACAAACAGTTATGAATTAATTGGTATACTTAACATAAACACATGAGAATATTCCCGAAAATATTGTTATTGTAAAGTAAAAAGTGTTTTTGAGCCATATACAATTAACAATAACTTAATTGGTAATTGTACAAATGTTGTCCAGATGACAGTTGTTGTTTAGCCACCTATCCGAAGACAGGTCTGAACTTTCCCCCTACAGATGACAGTATCTTATTATATTATAATTTTGCTATGACCAGCACTAAACTATTGACCTACACTTGGAAAATTTTTTCTGAATATCTTTAGTTCTGAGTATTGGACGTTTTCGTCGACTATATATAACTGCACGTGTAGTATGTCACTTCTAATACAAACATTAAAAAGCTAACGCAACATCCACAACCGAAGAAATAGAAGGCCATTTTCAAATGTGTCAATGTAAATACAAAGTATCCAGTAAGTTCATCTTTTCTTTGGTAAGACTCAGGTGAATTTCTAGCTTTTGCTAGGCCCTGATATTTCAAACTTAACTTCACCTCACGCAAAATTTTCTCAAGGAAACCACATTCAATTAATCTTCGTATATTGTGATTGAAAACTTCACGAAATGGACTGCCTTTCCTGAAGAATATAGCGAAAGGCATTTTAAATATATTCTCCTCTAGAGTACACAGTAGACTGGAGTCAATACCTTCAGACAGTGCAATTTGCTCTGTATATACAACGAGTGCTATAGTAGCCACAGACTGACTGCCAATATATTCACTGAAGCAGGAGACAGAGACACACTCTTTCCGTTCCAAACTAATTTGCTCATAGTACTCATACGACGTCAACATAACAGAGGAATCAACATCAAAATTATATTTATAAATTAAATTAGATTCAAACAGTTCTTTTGATGTTTCAATTTGAGTCGTTGAAGAAGGAACTACAAGGAAACTTGTAAAGAAAGCTTGAAAAACTGTGTTGATGGCAAAGCAGTACCAAATGAAACACAGAAAGACCAGTCTCACTTTGCCACTGCGAGGCATTTCCTTTACAGACATTCCTAAAGTTACTGTCCACAAACTATAGAAACTACTACACAAACTATTATAAGCTTGAAGTTCTCTAAATCCAGAGGAGTCCCTGGGCTTCCCTGCGTAGAAAATTAAAACAACTGTCATGATAAATACTGAGCCCATTGCTACCCACACGGTTACATTGAATATATTAACCACTTTGTCCATTCTGGGGATAGGTGCACTGCAAGGAACATACCACTTATATGCATCTTCGATATAAGCAACAGACGGATCTGCAAATGACGTGAAGAAGGGTAGTATAGGAATACACCCGTATAGTATGTCTACTTCGCCCGAACTGATAATATTCAAGCCTTTAACTCGCCTGTCAGAATGGCCTCCAAGTGGTTCAGGGCTGTAAACCACAGTTGCATTTATCATCCCGATAATTAAATGTAAAAATTCCACCTCAAGCCCTGTAAGTTTATAATACGAATCCTCATTATTTTTGGGAACATCATAATGCCAATTCACAAAACCTGGAGGGGAATTAAAAGCAAGCGCTCTCAAAGAACACCCACTGAACTTATTTGGGATTTTAACTGGAAATATCGTAGCTCTGTTGAAGAAAATTCCATTTTCCCCAGGAAGCCACTTGTCCACTAACTTGACATCAATTTCATTACAATTCCCAGTTGATAATCGCGGAATCCAGGCGAACAAATCAAGAGTTTCAAAGATGTTGTCTGAAGCATCGTCTATTGCATCTGACGTATTTTTGGGCATTATTTGAGGGATGACAACGGCGGCGTCAAGAATGCCATAGTCGTTCCAGATTATTTCTGCGACTTGTTGAGCGAGGTGATTTGTGGACGAAGAATTGTGTCGAGTCACCACGATTATGAATCTGGCCCCAGGATTCCAAGACAGAGAGTCGCTCATCTCATCCATCAAACTGGTCAAACCCTCAAGAACGTCTGTTTCCTGATCTGGCGGCCACGTGATAAGAATGAAACTTTGTTGATGATTATAGTAGTCTTCCAATACTTCGATCGTTGAGATTCCCTGCCGACTGAGTTGGAATGGCCTTTGTAATTTCTCGTTCATATGTTGAAGAACAGAACGCGTCAGGAATTCATCTTCTGGCAGAGACTTTGTCAAATTAAGAGATCTTTGTGTTTCTGAATCTTCCAGTTGAATAGAGGAGAACGACACTTGAAGATACTGTTGTGGGTCCAAGTGATGATTCGTTATACTTATGACACATTGTACGAGATAACGCTGTTTTGGAGTCAGTAACTCGAAATCGGCACATGTTTTCCATTTTTGCAAAAGTAGAACAGAAGAAATTAATATTGTACTTGCCTGAAAAAATATAAATCCAATGAATACCTAGTTTTTTGTAGTAAATAGATACAATTATGAGATAAGACAAAAGAATATAATTTTCTTTCTCATTTTAAACGAAGTATAAAGAGAATATACAGTAGGCCTATTGCGATGCTGAGATTGGAGTTCCATTCGCATTGTAAAAGGACTCGGTGCATTTAAATGCGCAAGCTTTTTTACATCTTCCGGTATTTCTTATCCTAATACTGTTCTCTTATGCCGTTTATGTGGTAGCTATTAGGTTGCGTCCATTTTTGGATTTCCCCTTCAAAATTCTCTAGAGTTCCTCCAGTCGAACAACGAAATCTGAGTGAGTCAAGACGCCCCCAAAATGAACATAACCAAATATCTACCATAAAAAAAAACAATCAATCGCATAGGGAAGGGACCAATTGACATAATAATTACGTAAAAACGAGAATGTTCTCTTTTAGTTTTATTGTATTCAATTACTAAATTTGGAACACTTCTTTGTGAACATTCTTTATTTCAGAGTACACAGAAAACTTTATCCTGCATGTATACGTACCACACTTATAATATGATCCGAAGACATCTTTAAACACAACTCCTGGGACACCGAAGTTGAAAAGTGCGTAAAAGAAAAGAATCTGATCACCTATTTGGTGTTTTCTACAGAAGTACTAATATTTCAATGAAGAGTTAAAGTGCCGATATCACAGTTAAGGATCATCAATTAGTAAATGAATGCATTCAATAAGAACCAAAACGTTTCACGATGTACAAAAATGATAAAAGATACATAAAAATGACTTTGGAGTAATGAAGTTGACTGAAAGGACATTAATAATAATTACAGTATGAAGTATAAAGAGTCGAACAGTATTTACTAATTCATTCAATTATAAAATTACGGTGTCTCACCGGTACTAGAGTGGAGACTAGTCCATAACTAAAACAACGTATTGATTTATGCAGGTCTAACGGTTTCTGTGTGAAAGTTCTCATACTATCATAACTCGAAACTTTATATAATTATTTTACCATTAGAGATAGTAGGCCTATTGTTATGCCACACACACAAAAAAAAAAAACAAAAAAAAAAAACAATTTCAAGATTTTCGGTCAAATGACATTTGATGCATTCATGATACCAGAAAACTAGTTTTGTGCGAGATTGTGCGTATTTGCTTGGTTTCCGCACAAAACCAATCCGCGGAAGGTCTAAAATTCCACATTCAGTATTCCCAACCTAACACACATAACAATTTCCCTCTTCTTACCGCTCTTAAGTGACATATTGATTTTACTGCTTTAGGCTTTTAACATATTGTTTTTAGAGACGTTCAATATAGTAATAATTATAAATTGGAAACTTACCACTGAAATTTCACCTACATTGCACTGTTAATTATTGTTTTTAAATATTTGCAAAAATTAAGTAAACTCTAGAACTCCACTAAAGTTACTGCATTCGTGATGCAAGTAACATTAAGGAAGCCGTGAAAAAATCAACAAGATTCCAGACTCATCATAGACTGGGGGAAAAAATAGACAGACGTATATCACGGCCTGCTGGAGTATAGTAAACACAGAAAACATTCTAAAGCAACAATGTTGAAGATAGATACATTTGTTTCGCAAATTTCCCGTCATTGAACAGAAACCAAGATGGAGATTTCATTGCAACTAATAAGAAATTCTCTTTCAGGTATGTAATAAACGATCTTCGTACAAAATAATGTACGATACACGAGCGGTATGTTTTCTTTCAATTCTCGGAAATTAAAAAAGCTCAACTACGTTTCGCTTTTTCAAACTTTTCCTCGAACATGAAAACTTCAACACACCGCTCTTGTAACGCATATTACTATTCCAGGACATATAACGTCTGTCTACTGAATCTGTAAGTGAACAGCGATTGCTACTAGACTATTGGACGGATTTTGTTCATATTCAGTATCTACGAGTCAATTTATCAGGGAATGATGTACATGAAATATAATAATGTTAGTACTAGTCTGTCTGTGTACAGAGATTTCTACTAAACTATTGGACGGATTTTGTTCATATTCGGTATCTATGAGTCAATTTATCAGGGAATGATGTACATGAAATATAATAATTTTAGTACTAGTCTGTCTGTGTACAGCGATTTCTACTAAACTATTGGACGGATTTTGTTCATATTCAGTATCTATGAGTCAATTTATCAGGGAAAGATGTACATGAAATATAATAGTTTTAGTACTAGTCTGTCTGTGTACAGCGATTTCTACTAAACTATTGGACGAATTTTGTTCATATTCAGTATCTATGAGTCAATTTACCAGGGAATGTAACCTAATAATTTTAGTACTAATTTGTCTGTGTACAGCGATTTTTATTAAACTATTGGACGGATTTTGTCCATATTCATTATCTATGAGCCAATTTACCAGGGAATGATGTACGATCCGTTAATGACTATGGACATTTTTGATACTGGACATTTACTGACAGCGGACATTACATACATACATACATACATACATACATACATACATACATACATACATACATACATACATACCAAACCTGTGGAGTAACGGGTAGCGCGTCTGGCCGTGAAACCAGGTGGCCTGGGTTCGAATCCCGGCTGGGGCAAACTACCTGGTTGAGGTTTTTTCCGGGGTTTCCTCTCAAAGCAATAGTAACTATCGGTGCTGGACCCCGGACTCATTTCACCGACATTATCACCTTCATTCCATTCAGACACATTAAATAACCTGAGATGTTGATAAAGCGTCATAAAATAACCTAATAAAATAAAAACTTCATACATACATACACACATACATACATACTTAATTGTTCTGGCCATGGGTAGATCTTTCATTGCAAACCCAGCATTCTCTAATCTTTCCTATTTTCTGCCTTTCTCTTAGTTTCCGCATATGATCCATATACAGTATCTTAATGTCGTCTATCATTTGATATCTTCTTCTGCCCCGAACTTTTAAGATAATATAATGTTTAAGATAATGGCCATTTAATGACTGTGAACATATTTTATATTGGACATTTAATGACTGGGAACATTTTTGATACTGGACATTTATTGACAACGGACATTTTAGATGATGGCCATTTAATGAATGTGAACATATTTTATATTGGACATTTAATGACTGGGAACATTTTTGATACTGGACATTTATTGACAACAGACATTTTAGATGATGGCCATTTAATGAATGTGAACATATTTTATATTGGGCAATTACTGATATTTAAGATAATGGCCATTTAATGACTGTGAACATATTTTATACTGGACATTTGCTGACTGAGGACATTTTTGATACTGGACATTTATTGACTGCGGACATTTAAGATAATGGCCATTCAATGAATGTGAACATATTTTATATTGGACAATTACTGATATTTAAGATAATGGCCATTTAATGACTGTGAACATATTTTATACTGGACATTTGCTGACTGAGGACATTTTTATATTGGACAATTACTGACATTTAAGATAATGGCCATTTAATGACTGTGGACATATTTTATACTGGACATTTGCTGACTGAGGACATTTTTGATACTGGATAGTTATTATCAGCGGACATTTAAGATAATGGCCATTTAATGAATGTGGACATATTTTATACTGGACATGTGATGACTGGGGACAATTTTGATACTGGACATTTATTAACAGCGGACATTTAAGATAATGGCCATTTAATGAATGTGAACATATTTTATACTGGACATTTGCTGACTGAGGACATTTTTGATACTGGATAGTTATTATCAGCGGACATTTAAGATAATGGCCATTTAATGAATGTGGACATATTTTATACTGGACATGTGATGACTGGGGACAATTTTGATACTGGACATTTATTAACAGCGGACATTTAAGATAATGGCCATTTAATGACTGTGAACATATTTTATACTGGACATTTGCTGACTGAGGACATTTTTGATACTGGACATTTATTGACTGCGGACATTTAAGATAATGGCCATTCAATGAATGTGAACATATTTTATATTGGACAATTACTGATATTTAAGATAATGGCCATTTAATGACTGTGAACATATTTTATACTGGACATTTGCTGACTGAGGACATTTTTGATACTGGATAGTTATTATCAGCGGACATTTAAGATAATGGCCATTTAATGAATGTGGACATATTTTATACTGGACATGTGATGACTGGGGACAATTTTGATACTGGACATTTATTAACAGCGGACATTTAAGATAATGGCCATTTAATGAATGTGAACATATTTTATACTGGACATTTGCTGACTGAGGACATTTTTGATACTGGATAGTTATTATCAGCGGACATTTAAGATAATGGCCATTTAATGACTGTGAATATACTTTATACCGGACATTTGCTGACTGAGGACATTTTTGATACTGGACATTTATTAACAGCGGACATTTAAGATAATGACCATTTAATGACTGTGAACATATTTTATACTGGACATTTGCTGACTGAGGACATTTTTGATACTGGATAGTTATTATCAGCGGACATTTAAGATAATGGCCATTTAATGAATGTGGACATATTTTATACTGGACATGTGATGACTGGGGACATTTTTGATACTGGACATTTATTAACAGCGGACATTTAAGATAATGGCCATTTAATGAATGTGAACATATTTTATACTGGACATTTGATGACTGGGGACATTTTTGATACTAGACATTTATTGACAGCGGACATTTAAGATAATGGCCATTCAATGAATGTGAACATATTTTATATTGGACAATTACTGACATTTAAGATAATGGCCATTTAATGACTTTGAACATATTTTATACTGGACATTTGCTGACTGAGGACATTTTTGATACTGGACATTTATTAACAGCAGACATTTAAGATAATGGCCATTTAATGACACTGGGCATTTACTGACAGCGGATATTTTTGCAGTGGATATCTCGCAGTGGACTAATTGATAATCCAAGAAACCGTCTAACGAACTAACCAAATAACCAAGATGCATAAGTTACCTGGTAATATAATAATGTACTAATTCTATTAACAGCAAAATCGTCCCCAGTAAGCAACCTGTTCCAAGAGTGTAGAAAGCTACTTCTAAGTGTTTCACAGAGAACACAAAATACTCGTCCTCTTCCCGCCTTAATCGCGTACTATTGCTTCTTAGAAGACCCTGATATTTGACTCGCATGTTTACGTCTCTTGTTAATTTGTCAAGCAAGCCTGATTCTATCGCACGACGCAGAGTTTCGATGAACTTTCCAACTAATGGACTTCCCTTACGTAGGTGAGGTGCATATGGAAATCTAATAATATTCTCATCTAAAGTACACAAAAGAGAAGTGTCTAACCCGTATTTTAGTGCATAGTATTCTGTAGAAATAGCAACATTAATAGTAGCAAAATCCCGCTTTCTATAATAGTAGTCATTAATACACATATTATCAAAACATTCTTTCCATTTCAGAGTGATTCCAGCAACATATTCGGGTAACCATGAAATCAGAAATTCCAGACTAGCATTGTTGGTCTCATAAATTAAATTTGATTTGTAAAGTTCCTCGTGTGTTTTAATTTGTTTAGTGAAGCCTGGATCCACGAGGAAAGAAGTGAAGAAAACCAGAAATATCGTACTGATGGAAAAACTATACCAAACAAACAATATAAAAACACACCTCGTATTTACAGTCTTGGGCATTTGCGTGACAGATGTTCCCATGACAACGGCCCAAACATTGTACAGACAGATGAAGACATCTTTATAGGCCGAGGTTTCTGAAACTGTATCCGGTAATTCGACTTTCGATATCTGGGACATTACGAGAACTACAAGGATACATACAATGCACAATAAAATCCACACGGGGAGTTTAAATATTGTCACTACTTTATCCATTCTGGGAGCTGGAGCACTACAAGGGACGTACCAGACCATAGCATCTTCTATATAAGACACCGTGGAATCTGCATATGGATAAAGAGCAGGGTGGAGCGGAAATCCCCCTATTAATGCCTCCACCAAACCTTCGTCTAAACTGCTTATTGCATCCACACGTATTTGGAAAGAATTTCCGCCAGAATCTGGACAATATCTGGCCGTAATGTTCATACATTCTAAAACAAACTCTAAATATTCAACCTCAACTCCAGTGTAAGTGTAATGGGAGACACCATTTTCATCTGTATAATTCAGCGTCTTAATCACTACCGACGGTAGAAATTCTATAGCCATGACTCTTAGAGAACATCCATTAAATTTGTTACGAATTTTCTTTGGATACAACGAAGAGTTATTAAGAAATCTTCCGCTACCTTCCATAATCCACTTATCGACTAATTTTATGTAAAAATCAGAACAATTCCCACTTGATTCATAAGGAATCCAAATGTACAGATCAATCTCTGAAACTGTTTTATCTGAAATACTTAATTTTGGAATTAACACTACTGCGTCCAAAACGTTGTAGTTATTCCAAACTTCTTCAGCGACTTTTTGTGCCAGAGAAGCACCATTTGAAGATCTCTCTTCAACCAGCACGAAGATGAACCTGGCTCGAGGGTTCCACGAAAGGCTGCTTTTCATGTCTTCCATTTGCTCGATGAGGATCTCCAAAACGTCATCGTCTGGATCTTCAGGCCAGGTGAATACGACATACCCGTGATGCTTCTCGGATGCTTCAAAAGAGACTTCGAGAGTAGATATACCCGAATGGGATATTTGAAGAGGCCACTGTGTTTTTTTGTTTATTTTGTCGAGAAGGTAACTCACTACGATCTCGTTGCTATTGGAAACCTGCTGTGAGCCGAGCGTTAGTCGGTTGTTCTCGCTTTCAGCTACCATGGAGACGTGTAGAGAGCGTTCTGGCTTGAAGTAGTTGTCCATTATGATATCAACACACAACAAAATTTGATGTTGTTCTGTTGACAGCAACTCGTATCCATTTTCCCAGGGTAGTCCAAAAATAAGAAGCGATATTATTAATAGAATCATGTTTCTCTCTGAAAATGAAATTTTTTCAAGAATTATTACAATTTGTAATTACAGAAAAATACGAACCATGATCAAATGATACATGTTTGCTCCGTTTTATGTGGTATACTGCGATGTACCAGATGAGTAAAGAGTATTAGATTGATTTCTATTAACACCGTAAAGTTATTGTTTGTTACTAACTTACTAAAATTGAAGTATGCTTCGACTGGAAAAATATTTAGAAAATTTAGAAGCACTACTATTACTATTATTACTACTACTGCTGCTACTACTATTAATAATAATAATAATAATAATAATAATAATAATAATAATAATACATGCAAGAAGATGTACTATCACCTTTACTTTTTAACTTTGCTCTAGATTATGCCATTAGGAAAGTCCAGGATAACGAGAGGGTTTGGAATTGAACGGGTTACATCAGCTGCTTGTTTATGCGGATGACGTGAATATGTTAGGAGAAAATCCACAAACGATTAGGGAAAACACGGGTATTTTACTTGAAGCAAGTAAAAGATAGGCTTGGAAGTAAATCCCGAAAAGACTAAGTATATGATTATGTCTCGTGGCGAGAATATTGTACGAAAAGGAAATATAAAAATTGTAAATTTATCTTCTGAAGAGGTGGAAAAATTAAAATACCTGGGAGCAACAGTAACAAATATAAATGATACTCGGGAGGAAATTAAACATAGAATAAATATGGGAAATGCCTGTTATTATTCGGTTGAGAAGCTTTTATCATCCAGTCTGCTGTCAAAAAATCTGAAAGTTAGAATTTATAAAACAGTTATATTACC
Source organism: Periplaneta americana (assembly GCF_040183065.1). Taxonomy (NCBI): domain Eukaryota; kingdom Metazoa; phylum Arthropoda; class Insecta; order Blattodea; family Blattidae; genus Periplaneta; species Periplaneta americana. The sequence goes on along the minus strand of NC_091118.1, from coordinate 24,599,668 downwards.
GGTTGTTCTTTATGGTTGTGAAACTTGGACTCTCACTTTGAGAGAGGAACATAGGTTAAAGATGTTTGAGAATAAGGTGCTTAGGAAAATATTTGGGGCTAAGAGGGATGAATTTACAGGAGAATGGAGAAAGTTACACAACACAGAACTGCACGCATTGTATTCTTCACATGACATAATTAGGAACATTAAATCCAGACGTTTGAGATGGGCAGTGCATGTAGCACGTATGGGCGAATCCAGAAATGCATATAGAGTGTTAATTGGGAGGCCGGAGGGAAAAAGACCTTTGGGGAGACCGATACGTAGATGGGAGGATAATATTAAAATGGATTTGATGGAGGTGGGATATGATGATAGAGACTGGATTAATCTTGCTCAGGATAGGGACCAATGGCGGGCTTATGTGAGGGCGGCAATGAACCTCCGGGTTCCTTAAAAGCCAGTAAGTAAGTAAGTAAGAAGTATATAAGTAAGTAAGAATAATACATATTCTATTGCACATCCGAGTGTGATTGGATGAAACCCGAAGTTTACCTAGGACTGGAATGAGTCTTTGGACTAGGGATGAGTTTCGGGGGAAATGGGAAAGGTGAATGTTCCACCGGTTTTGGTAGGTTTGAGAAAAGTATGAATGCTTTCCTGGTATTACAACGAGAAAGAAAGGACAGAACTTGGGATGGTAAGGGTGACATCACAGCATAACTGGTCCTCTAAAATGTCTGTTTAGTTAACTTCATAGAAGAAAAAACACACAGGAAATTACATTAATTTTAGAATAGCGTTAATACTTTATGTCGAAATGATCAAGAGTAAGTCCTTACGAATATTCAAACACACACATACGCAGAACTATTTTATTAACCTATTGAGGTTTTCTTCATCGCACCCTTAAATAACGATGAAACATACATTATAACGAGAAATAATTCGATAATGTTTCTTGAAAAATAACAATCGCAATAAGAGAATAAAACCATTTAAAAATCTGAAGCTAGACCAAAATCAGTTACTGTGATTTAAGAAAATTAACTTATTCACAATGTCTCCTCTCAGTCGGCTCTATGCTTGCTTTAAAAATATGCAATTAAGTAAAACGGGAAGAGTCACGGCGAGATCTAAGTTCATGATATGCAATAAAGTTTTGTGCGAGATCGTGCGTATTTGCTTGTTTTCCGCACAGAACCAATACGCGGTAAGTGTGAAATACCACATTCAATATTCCCAACGTAACATACATAACAATTTCCCTCTTCTTACCGCTTAAGCGCGACATTCATTTTACTGCTTTAGGCTTTTAACATATTATTTTTAGACACGTTTAACATAGTAATAATTATAAATTGGAGACTTACCACTGCAATTTCACCTAAATTGCAATGTTAATTACTGTTTTTAAATATTTGTAAAAATTAAGTAAAGTCTACTACTCCACGAAACTTATTGCATTCCTGATACAAGTAACATTAAGAAAGCCGTGAAAAAATCAACAAGATTCCAGATGCCGATGTTATTACTGCAATATGTTATATAACTAATATTGTTAAAATATTAAAATGAAAAATAAATCATTACATAACCTTACCGTTTGTTTTAAGTTCGCATTTATAGACTGGGGGAAAAAAAGACAGACGTATATCACGGCCTGCTGGAGAATAGTAAACACAGAAAACAATTTATAGCAACAATGTTGAAGAACGAGATTTTGGTTTTCCGAAGTTGCCGTCATTAAACAGAAACCAACATGGAGATTTCACTGCAACTAATTAGAAATTCGTCTTTCAGGTATGTAATAAACGATCTCCGCACAAAATAATGTACGATACACGAGCGGTATGTTTGTTTTCATGTTTTTAGAAATTAAAAAAGCTCAAGTACGTTTCGCTTTTTAATCTTTTCCTCGACCATGGAAACGTCAACATACCGCTCTTGTAACGTATATTACTATTACGAATTATTAATACTTAATCTCACCTGAATACTTCGAAAATTCAGGTACACTGGCTGTAATGCTGATAGTTACGTTGTGCAATTTTAGGACGTGATGGATCATAGGCCTGCCACTTGTTCTATCTAGTCGGATATCTTTCTCACAAAGTTTACATTTTTTTGGTTTTACAAGGATATCTTCGAAGTACTCACAAATCTATGATCTCTTCCTCTTTTCCATAGTTTATGAAACAGAAAATGAAGAAGCCAAAACTAACTAAGAAAATATCAAATGTCTTCATAAACTAATGATGTTCATAGTAAAGCTGTTGAAAGAAATAATTTTTACGATGATTAAACACATCTTAATTAAAATAAACCTCTAGAGGAATTTTATTGTAATGGAGGAAATGTTATTTAGGTATACTCAGAATAGCTCATAGTACAAATCACTAAAACATTTACTATTTTTTCTCGAACCCATTACATACATACATGCAGTACATACAGCAGATATTTCTAAGCAGTCATGTAAATAGAGTTGAATTCTGTGTATGTCCATTGTTCTCCTTCTCTCCCCTCCTTCTTCTTATTCTTTCTTTATTTTAAATATCTTCCCTTGTTCTTCTTCTATTCCCCATGTTCTCCTTGTATTTCGTTTGATCGCTTTTTATTCCTTTTTGTTCTCCGTGTATGCACCTGGTTTTTCTTGTATTCCTCTTTTTCTCCTTGTATTCTCCTTGTTCATATTGTCTTCTCCTCGTTTAACTCGTCTTCTCCACTTTCAACTGTTCTTCCCTCATTCTCCTTGTTTTTCCTTTATTTTCATTGTCTTCCGTTATTTTTCTTGTATTCCCTTTTTCTCCTTGGAATCTCCTTATCCTCCTTGTCTTTCCTTTATTTTCATTGTATTCCCCTTTTCTAATTGTCTTTGCTTTTTCATTGCCTTCCGTTGTTCTCCTTGTATTCCCCTTGTTCTCCTTATACTTACGTTGTCCTCCTTGCATTTCCCTTCTTCTCCTTGTCTTCCCTTTACTTTCATAGTCTTATCCTTGTTTTCCTTGTATACTCCTTACTTGCTCTTGTACTCCTTGTAATTCTATTTCCCTTGTTCTCCTTATATTCATGTTGCTATGCATCTGGCGACAATTGATTGATCTCACACGTAGTTCGACATACAGATATGCAGCATAGTGAAGATATTTATCTATAGTGCATACATTTTATCTTTCCACGCTCGCGAATGTAGAGCTGACGCGGCAATGCACAGCGCAGCTGCACACAGCGAGCGTGGAAAGATAAAATGTATGCGCTGTATTTGCGTTGCACATGGAACTGATATATTATATACAATTTAGTCTATTAATTTGGGAAAAATTCGTTCCGGCACCGGGAATCAAACTCGGGACCTCTCAGCTCTGCGCGCTGAGAGCTCTTTCCATCTGAGGTATACCGAGACACGATCCACGGCGATTAGGTTAAATTATTTATTTATTTTATCTCAGCGTTTTTCAACCTTTTTGAACAAGTGACACACTGAAGGTGTCATTTTAAATCCAGCGGCATTCTCATATAATCTAAACCAGTGGTTCCCAACCCGGAAGGGGGGAATTTTGATGGTTTCAGAGGGAATTTTGTACTGATTGTTGATTCTTGCGGACTCACTTTGTTTTACTACTTTTTTCACTTTTATTTTTCCAATTTACTACGACAACCTTTACTATTTTAATTTTCTCGCGACACACCAGCGGATCATTCGCGGCACACCAGTTGAAAATGGCTGCCACTGGACCACATGGTAGATGTTGATTTAGGAAAACTGGCTAGTGCCACAAGTCACAGACGAGATGGAGCCCCTTCACATTGGCATACGGAGCTCCGGACGTACATAAATCAACACCTACCAGGTCGATGGATTGGTCGTGCAACGGACTCAGACAGCAACTTCTGCATATGGCCACCCCGTTCACCGGACTTCACAGTGTGTGATTTCTTTCTGTGGTGTTTCGTTAAGGACAATGTTTACATACATTCACATCCAGGGACGTTGGCCGAATTGAGAAGGCGCATTAACATAGCAATCAAGAATGTCACATAAGACATGCATGAGAGGGTTTGGCAAGAATCTGATCACCGCCTGGACGTCTGCCGTATTACACGTGGGGCTCACATCGAGTGCATCAAAGTTCAATATAAAACTTCAAACTTCCTTCTTTCAAATGGTGGTAAGATCATGTATGTTCAATATTTGTTGAAAATATAGATTTCTGAAATCTTCCAGTAATTTGTAACAATGGTGTATTGCATGTATACGCCTAACACTGTATACAGGGTGTTTCCGAGGTCGTGTTACAAACTTTCAGGGATGATGGCGAAGGGCAAATGTATCAATTTGAGATAAGGAACCCTGGTCCGGAAATGACCGAGTCGAAAGTTACAAGCAAAAATAGTTGTGTGGAAATGATATAATTTTATTCCTCTGTACGCCTTATTTATGTGTATTTATCTGTATATCTTACACATACTGTATTCATCTGACGTTACATTGTCTACTTACAGTATTCCATTCAGTGCGCTGTCTGAGGGATGGGGACAGGAAACTACACTAAAGCAATGCAGATAGCGTAATGTGTAACGGACATGGTCGGTCCTGATATGCACGTCTGTAGACAGCAGTGTATGTGTACAAGTTGCAGTGTCCAGTCGATCAGTCCTAGTGAAATGGAGGAGTACAAGAGAGCGGAATAACCTGATTTTCGAATACGGATGAGCCAATGGGAACAGTAGACAAGCTCACAGATTGTATCGTAACAAGTACCCACGTAGAAGACATCCGGCCCATACCATCTTTCCACGACTGTTCCAAAGGTTAAGGGGACACTCAACTATATTTTGGAACTTTTTTTCCTATTTGATCAATCTTTTTCAAAATTGGAGAAAAAGTTTAATATACACATGGAAAGTAACATGCAAAATCTCAGCTCATTAGATCCAATACTTTTCAAAATAAAAACTATTTCAACTTTTAATCAATCATTAATTGAAATATAACTTTTAATTATCATTTTTTTTATTTTTTGGCTTTGTGCATTTGACTGTGACTTCTCAATGAATAGGGGAAGAATTCTGCGTATTGATTTAGTTCTGTCACGTAAATTAGTGTAGAAATTTAATTTTTCATTTCTATGACACTTTTTCTCCAATTTTTAAGTTGAGTGTCCCCTTAAGGGAAGGAGGGCACGTGGTGCCAAATTACAATTCCATTTCCACACAACTATTTTTGCTTATAACTTTCGACTCAGTCATTTCCGGACCAGGGTTCCTAGTCTCAAATTGATACATGTGCCCTTCGCCATTATCCCCGAAAGTTTGTAACACCACCTCGGAAACACCCTGTGCAAGGAAGACAATAATATCAACTAACTACTACTTAATATTCTACTTGATAGAAGCATGACGATGATGAGTTTTTTACGTATTTACTCCACACTTTATTATTTCACCAATTTCATAAACTACGTATACTGTAAATTATAACTTGTAGACAGCCTCGACTTCTGTCAGGCTATGGCACTTTTTCCCAGTTGCGTGTCAATTCCCTACATGGTCCTGAACGTAATGGAATGAAATTGCTGGTTCTAAATGAGGCCATACCTCTTCTGACTCGTTCTATATGGCTTGGTCGGGTCTAGTAACGAGGGCAGGCTAGTAAATACTGCAGACGCCATATAATGCGACACGCATGGAATACAGTCGCCAAAAGGGAAGACGGAAATGACGATCTATAGCTGATGTCTTCGAGACGTGTTTATTGAAAATTACAGGATCAAAGAACATTACTTTCCTACGTCCCTAACACATAAGTTTCATTGCATTTATTTCACTCTCAATCATATTATTCACAATCCTTATAAATAACAAACGATAATTGCTTAAAGATCTAAGTATCATAGTAACACCCATACGAGGACATAAACGTCGCAAAATTACAGGAATGCTATAAATCCCCTGCCAATTAATTTCTCTTGTTATATTTGAATTACTAGCCGTACCCGTGCGCTCCGCTGCACCTGTTAGGAATAAATATAAAGTAATTACATAATTAAAATAGGACTTTTGATCCAGGGAACATTCGTGTTTGATAGAAGGATAAATCGTTTAATATGTTACTTAATTTAAATTGTATTTAAATAATTAAAATGCGGTCATTTTGGTCCAGAGAGCAATCATTTAGTGCAATGATAATTCCTTTAACATGTTTCTTAATTGTTATTACATGCAACCATAGTTTAATGAAGATTGACATATCATTTAGTTTTAATGTGTATACTTTATATTACTTGCTATATGTTTCAGAAGTTACTGTAATAACATTGTAGAATTATGTCCATCTAGAGAAACTACATTTTCCAATGGTTAAATAATAATTACACAATTAATTAGCTTCCGATATTACTTCATACAAACACAGAAACATTCTCTGTAGGCTATGTTTAATAGCTTTCGATTGTTGTTGTCCAAGGCCCCTTATAGGCGAAGTCATTTTTTATTTCAGTACAGCGCCTTAGATGGCGTTGTTATTGCAATTTTAAAACTCATTTATCTCATTAAATATCAGTCCTATCAAACTTTTGAATAGAATAAAACTTATCGGAAATTATTTTTAAAGAAACCTTTGTTATGTAACATTTTTCATGAAAATTAATAATAAGGGAGATATATCGATTTATTTAATTCAAGCCCCCTTATAACCCCCCTTTTAAATAAATATTTTGAATGCCATATACCCTAAAATCTAAGTTACAACGAACTTAATTTATATTCCAATTTTCATATAAATCGGTTCAGCCATTATGGCGTGAAAAGGTAACAAACATCCAGACAGACAGACAGACATAGAAACAAAAATTTCAAAAAATCGATTTTCGGTTTCAGGATGGTTAATTATACATGTTAACACCAATTATATTTGGAAAATCGAAAATTACCAGAAAAATTGTGGCTACAGATTTATTATTAGTATAGATTTGTATTTGTCCAGGGACTGTCGAAATAAGATAGAATTCAAACGCAAACTTACTAGGCACTTGGTCAGTAATTGATTTCTTGTAAATAGTTTCCTTAATCTGTCACAAAATATTTCAATATCCAGTAATTTCATCATTATACAATTTTGTTATTCTAGGTTTAATTTGTAATTCAGTAAATATAAAATATTCTTTGTTTTTCTATGATAAATTATCTAGCTTTAATTAGTCAGGTAATCTTTTCGTACTTTGATTTTTATTGTAATTGTAATTGTACATTTAATACTAATTGTAATTTTATTTGTAATTGTAATTGTAAATTTAATACTAATTGTAATTTTATTCTTCATATTATAGTTTGAATCTCCTGGTAGAGGGGCAGAGAAGGCCTGACGGCCTTATCTCTACCAGGTTAAATAAATAAATATTACTAATACTACTATTTGTAACTCTGTTTCATTTCTTTTTTTTTTCTTAATTTTTATTCTGGATTTGTATTTCTGCTAGTACGGTAGAGAAGGCCTGATGGCCTTAACTCCACCAGATAAATAATGAATAAAATAATAATAATAATAATAATAATAATAATAATAATAATAATAATAATAATAGTAATAATAATAATAATAAATCAAAATATACAAACAAAGAAAACAAACAAATAATTCATTCATTCATAGCTAGTGTTCTACCTGAGGGTAGGTCTTTCACTGCAAATCAAGCATCCTCCAATCTTTCCTATTTTCTGCTTTCCTCTTAGTCTCCGCATATATCCATAATATCTTGATGTCGTCTATGAACTGATATTTCCTTCTACCCGAACTCTTCTCCCGTTCACTATTCCTTCCAGTACTTACTTTATTACAGACAAATACAACTTAACATAAGCCAGATTTTTATAAATTTTTCATATTATTAAGTTACGTTATTTTATTACACTAATTACACTTTGATTAATGTTACTTTAACTTGACAATTCTTTGTTTTAAACGGTTCGTCATGGCAACCGTGCTATCTACAAAATTGATATCATGACGTTATGAATTTTATGCTCGACCATGCCGAAATGTAGTAATTATACACCTGGTAGCAGACCTTTAATGCATGTCATTAAAGTACACCTACTCATTAAACGTCAGGTCTTTCAGCCAATGACGACTCAGGTTACAACTGTTCAGCCAATGACAGGTCAGCTTTCTACCGTTATAAAACCGCAAGTATCGATTATTCTCGGATATGCAATCGAAAGTGAATTAGCGAAAAGTCACGGAAGCTGGAAATCCAATACTGTCGCAGAAGGTTATGTTCTGTTACTATAATAATTAGCGTTAATTGTAAATAATATTCAAATAAATTCAATTTGTCATCTCGTTTTTCAATGTCTAATTTTATTTCAATGTTATCTCTGTAGGTTCTTATGGCCTAGCAAGGTCACTGTGAACATCTGTTCCTCGGAAAAAATCAATACTTTCGCGTCTGCGCACATCTCACAACATACGGGACATTGCTCCAGGTCAGATACAATAAAATTAATAATATCAAGTTAGAAATATGGTCGAGCATAAAAAGTCGTATGAAACTCGCCTATAATGGTAATTAAGAAGCTCGTATGAAAATTATGAAACGAGCGCAAGCGAGTTTCATAAATATCCATACTCACTTCTTAATTACCTTCATTATAGGCTCGTTGCATAATGTACTATTACACAATATGTATTCTAGTTGTTTTGTTTGTTTTCATCCTATACAGGGTATATCAGAAGAACAGGAAAAACAACATCTCACAGTGCTATAGATGCTCGAATTCTCATTTCCAGTTATGGATTCCAAATCTTCACCATATCACTCACCCTCTACATCCCCCCCCCAAATTTTGAAAAAGTCATTCAGTTACAGCCTGTATGTTTCACCACGCCGCTCTACCATAAGAAATGTCGAGCATCATAATGGGAAAGAAAAGGCAGTTTTCATTAATGTTTACCCAGGAGTTGTATGAATTTATCCCATAGTTGGTATATTTTACGCATTAATAGAAACATAGTGAATTAGTCAAAATTTATTTTACAATAAAAGTTCCCTGTCGATTTGTATTTGAAAATATTGACATTGTACTATAAGCTACTTAAAACCATCTGGTCCGAAGTAATTCTAATCGGTATATTGATTTATTGTACAGGTAAGTAATAAAGATAGAGGTGAAGGTGGAAATATGGGCTACCATTTTGTTTTCCTCATAATAATGGAAAATGGTGTGGCATATTGCTTGCAAATCTTTATTGACATACAAAGTAATTATTCATATACAGTTTTTCCAGTCTTAAAGGTTGCAATAGATATTTACATATAATTAATTTTTGAAAGAAAGACGAACTGGTCCTGTATAGGTAGTGAGGTCTAAATATGGGCTACCACAAAAATTTGAAAATAAAACTGGAAAAAAAAAACAAAGAAACATAAGTAGGAAATCTGTGTCACATCAATGGTAATATTCTGTAACAAATAACGCAAATGAAATGATAATGAAAATATGGGACGTGTTAATGTGCTGGTAATATGGGCTACCTATCCCATATTTGACACATAGCGGTAGCTCATATTAGCAGCATCGACGCATGAAGATTTCTAAGTTTATGTATGGTAAGTATTGTTCTAAATAAATATTACTCTTATGCCATATGATAGAGATATTCTTAACCAGTGCAACACATCAAGCGTGATTTCTAAAAACGAAATACATTTCTTTCAATAAAATTGAAACTATATACCTGCAAAAACTTTGAAATTGACGAAAAAAACAAAAGACACACCACATCCACACCACAAAGGCAACTGGTTTGTCTCTTTGTGCACGCAGACTGATGGACACGAGATGTACTTTTAGAGCTTTTTTGCTAGGTAACAACACCATAAATAGTAAGAAACGAGGTAGCCCATATTTCCACCGTCTCCTCTAATATTATGCCCCCAATTTGTACACCAAAATCTTTCCAAATTTTATGCTCGACCATGCCGAAATGTAGTAATTATACAACTGGTAGCAGTCCTTTAATGCCTGTCATTAAAGTACACCTACTCATTAAAGTTCATGTGTTTTCAGCCAATGACAACTCAGCTTACAGGTGTTCAGCCAATAATGAGTCAGCTTTGTACCGTTATAAAACCGCAAGTATCGATTATTCTCGGATATGCAATTGAAAGAGAATTAGCGAAAAGTCACGGAGGCTGGAAATCCAATACTGCCGCTGAAGATTATGTTCTGTTACTATAATAATTAGCGTTAATTGTAAATAATATTCAAATAAATTCAATTTGTCATCTCGTTTTTCAATGTCGAATTCAATAATTAAGGTTATACCAAGTTTAACGGGATTACACAAGGTCGATGACATTATTGTTCCTTGGACAAAATCAATACTTTCGCGTCTGCGCACATCTCACAATTCACGATCTAGAACAAGGTCACTTGCGATCTTGTCAGATACAAATAAAATGTATCTGAATAACTTCAAGTTAAAAATATGGTCGAGCATAAAAAGTCATATGAAACTCGCCTATAATGGTAATTGAGAAGCTCGTATGAAAATTATGAAACGAGCGCAAGCGAGTTTCATAAACATCCATACTCGCTTCTTAATTACTATCATTATAGGCTCGTTGCATAATGTAATATTAATACACCGATCTGTACTTAAAGCTAAAGAATAAAATCATACAGCGGTGCACTTCCGTCTCTTAAATAATAATATCTTAAACGGTAGTATACAATTTCAACTATGAAGAGAAGAAATCCAAGAGCACAACCATATCCTAGAGTGAAAAAGGCAAGTTTTAAGTGAGACAGGGAGAATACAAAATATTCACTTTCTTCGACGTTTTCCTGACGTGAATTCAAGTCGAGTTCAATACTAGAATAACTCAGATATTTATACCTTAACCTCACATCCCGCGAAGCTTTATCCATCAGCCCTACTTCAAGAACACGCTGCATTATTTCTCTGAATTTTTCACGTAGATGACTTTCTTTTCTGACGTAAACAGTAAACGGGAGTGTGTAAATTGTTTCCTCTACTCTACATAAGCTTGCAGGATCGTAACCCAGAAGTAAGCAAAAATATTCTGTCCTAACAGAGTACCCAATGATAGCCACATTTTTCAATGCCAAATAATCAACAAAACAATCAAGAATGCATTCTTCCCTCTTTATGGTAATAGTGTTTTTATAATCTGCATCTGTTCTCTCCAGAAAATATTCAGTTTCATTAGTGCTATAATAACTAAGACTGGAACTGTACAGTTCTTCAGTTGATCTAATTTGGGCACTAACTCCAGGATCAACAAGATAGCTCGTGAAGAAAGTCTGAAACAGTGTGTTGATCGCGAAGCAGTACCATATAGTGAACAGAAGCACAGTCCTTAATCTGTCAGTCCTTGGCACTGTCGTCACAGATGAACCCAAAGTCACAGCCCAAACATTGTATAAACACATAGAGATTTCTCTGAATACAGTGGATTCTTCCTTCTTTCTTGATAGCTGCCACATAACAAGAGTTATCAAAATAAAAACTATAGCTATCAGCAACCACAGTGAAAATTTGAATATAGTTGTAACTTTTTCCATTCTGGGAATAGGTGCTCCACAAGGAACATACCATTTCATTTGTTCGTTTACATGAATAATTGTTGGGTCTGCTATTGCTGTGATAACGGGATGGATAGGAATGGCACCAAACGCCACATCTAACAGACCATCCTGCAGATTTAAAACCAAATCAATTCTTTGTTTGACAGCGTCACCAGGCGGTGGTGGTTTGTAAATCACACTTACGTTCATCGCTTCGGAATACAATTTAAAGTACTCTATCTCTAATCCACCATAGATGTGACGAATATTATTGTTCGCGTCTGTGTAGTTACTTACGGTTACAAATACAGGTTCTGATTTTGCAGCTGACGCCGTCAGGGAACATCCACGGAATTTCGAGGGCGTTTTGTTTGGAAACAAGAATGCTCCATTGAGAAACCGTCCTTCGCTTCCTCCAATCCATTTATCTATCAGAGATACACTGTTATCAGAGCACATTCCATCAGTCTGATAAGGAACCCAGAAGTATATATCAATAATTGCTACATTACTATGTATTCCTTCCGAATTTGCAGTTTCTTTTCTGGGAATCAGTATTACGGCGTCTATAATATTGTACTCTGTCCACAATTTGTCCGCAATATCTCTTGCCAGATCAGAAGTAACGGACGAAATTTGTCCAGCCACAACAAAAATGAAACGTGCTCTTGAATTCATCGCTAAACTGAGTCTTAATTCATCCATCTGGTCCATCAAGTTGCCCAAAACATCGCCGTCTGGCTGGTCCGTCCAAGTGAATACGATGTAGTTATGATGTTTGACGAATACATATTCCTGCATCTCCATTGTTGAAGCGCCCGGACGAGATATTTGGAGGCACCAACGACTTCCTTGATTCATTTCACGCAGAAGAAAACTCACCAAGAGTTCGTCGTATCTTGGTATATCTAGCGGAAGCAACGGCTTTGTAAAAACTTCATCCTCTTGTTCAGGCGGAAGTGATACGAGAAGAGAACTTTCAGGGAAGAAATATTTATTTGCAATGTTGCTCACACATAGGAGAATGTGTTGTTGTTCTTCGCTCAGCATTTTGTGGTCAGCAGTTGCAGACAAGACCTGGTGTAATCCAAATGTGGTCACAAATGCAATTTTAATCTGAAATCTGGAAACAAAGTATATGAATTATGGACATAGAAACGACTCACAGTTTAAAAGGAAGTGGAATAATCGTAAAATTAGCCCGTGTCTCAAAGCTACATTTACAACTAAAGTTTAGAAGGTAGTTGACTAAATAGCCGGGTGTGACGACACAAATCATAATTCTGTGGGCCTACTGCTCGATGTCACATTCTTAGTTATAACATGGCCAACACTGAACAAGTTTCCAGTATATGTAAATGCACGTTTAACATGAGTTTAAGGGGTTTAATGGGTTAGGTACAGCTTACAGCAGTAAAAATTTTGGAAATATTCACCATTTTTTCCTCCATTACTGTATCTTGTACAGTAATCAGTAATGAAAATTGCTATGCGTAAAACACTGTCCTGCAGCTATATGAAAAAAACTGTATTTTTAATAGTTAAAAAAATTATTTATGTAACATATATATTTTTTTCAAAATTCTAAATGGTGCCAGTTTACTGTGCGGCGACGAAGCGTTTCCCTCATAACTCATAAACTTGTTAACTTTCTCATGCTCTCTCTCTTTTATTTTATTGCTGAAACTCATGTTTACAATATCATGCTCTTTTAACTGCATTCCTTAATAAATAATATTTTTTTTTCATTTTGTGTTAGAAGAAAACACTGATAATAATAATATAATAATAATAATAATAATAATAATAATAATAATAATTTATTTAACCTGGAAGAGTTAAGGCCATACGGCCTTCTCTAACACTCAACCAGGAGTAAAACTGCGCTAGAAAAAACACTACAAATTTACATAGTGCACTACAATTTTACACACAAAACTGAATAACATAATAATAATAATAATAATAATAATAATAATAATAATAATAATAATAATAATAATAATAATAATAATAATAATGGGAGTATAAGGGTACAGTACATCAGTTATTCATAGATTTCAAAAAGGCTTATGACTCTGTTAAGAGGGAAGCATTATATGATATTCTTATTGAATTTGGTATTCCCAAGAAACTAGTTCGATTAATTAAAATGTGTCTCAGTGAAACATACAGCAGAGTCCGTATAGGTCATTTTCTATCTGATGCTTTTCCAATTCACTGCGGGCTAAAGCAGGGAGATGCACTATCACCTTTGCTTTTTAACTTCGCTCTAGAATATGCCATTAGGAAAGTTCAGGATAACAGGCAGGGTTTGGAATTGAACGGGTTACATCAGCTTCTTGTCTATGCGGATGACGTAAATATGTTAGGAGAAAATACACAAACGATTAGGGAAAACACGGAAATTTTACTTGAAGCAAGTAGAGCGATCGGTTTGGAAGTAAATCCCGAAAAGACAAAGTATATGATTATGTCTCGTGACCAGAATATTGTACGAAATGGAAATATAAAAATTGGAGATTTATCCTTCGAAGAGGTGGAAAAATTAAAATATCTTGGAGCAACAGTAACAAATATAAATGACACTCGGGAGGAAATTAAACGCAGAATAAATATGGGAAATGCGTGTTATTATTCGGTTGAGAAGCTCTTATCATCCAGTCTGCTGTCGAAAAACCTGAAAGTTAGAATTTATAAAACAGTTATATTACCGGTTGTTCTTTATGGTTGTGAAACTTGGACTCTCACTCTGAGAGAGGAACATAGGTTCAGGGTGTTTGAGAATAAGGTGCTAAGGAAAATATTTGGGGCTAAGCGGGATGAAGTTACAGGAGAATGGAGAAATTTACACAACACAGAACTGCACGCATTGTATTCTTCACCTGACATAATTAGGAACATTAAATCCAGACGTTTGAGATGGGCAGGGCATGTAGCACGTATGGGCGAATCCAGAAATGCATATAGAGTGTTAGTTGGGAGACCGGAGGGAAAAAGACCTTTAGGGAGGCCGATACGTAGATGGGAGGATAATATTAAAATGGATTTGAGGGAGGTGGGGTGTGATGATAGAGACTGGATTAATCTTGCACAGGATAGGGACCGCTGGCGGGCTTATGTGAGGGCGGCAATGAACCTTCGGGTTCCTTAAAAGCCATTTGTAAGTAAGTAAGTAAGTAATAATAATAATAATAATAATATAATGTAAAAATCAAGTAAGTAGAAATCAGACATAATATATAACATACAGAAAGGAAGGAAAAAGCATAATAAAATATGAAGAGGAGGTCAAAATAAATGAGACATACAAAGTATAAAAAATAAGACAATTATTGATGATAATAATAATAATAATAATAATAATAATAATAATAATAATAATAATAATAGCTGTAATAAAATAGTGCAGTACAAAGCATACAATGAATATAATATTTTTAGGTACACACAGTAAGGAAAATTATGATTATACATAGCTCAAGTTACCACATTATAGATATACCATTATCGGGAAATATGTAAACAAAAAGATAAAAATAAGTTAAATATCACTAGAACATAAAAAATGTGAATACGTGGAAACATGCAATACAACACTTGTCATAATAGTAAGTTAGTTTGGCAACTCGTCATAAGATAATTTTCTAACTTGGATTTGAAAGATTTTAATGTTCGGCAGCCCTTGAATTCAGGCGGCAAAGAGTTCGAGTGATATTTGACCATTTTTAAAATGAATTTATTTTTTATCAGACAATCTATCAAAGGTAGATATAACATGATAAAAAAACACACAAAAAATTTCATCACAGAATGTTCGATATTTTTTTAGTTATGAGGGAAACGCTTCATCACTGCACAGTGAACTCAATTTTGAAAAAAAAAAAAAAATGTAAATAATTTTTTTTAAATCGTAAAAATATATATATTTTTTTCATATAGCAGAAGGGCAGTGTTTTACACATAAGTTACAAATTTTCATTATTGTACTCGTACAAGATACAATGGAGGAAAAAAAAAGTTGAATATTTCCAAAATTTTACTGCTGTAAGCTGTACCTAACCCCTTAACACAGCAATTCCTTTGTTTTTTTTTTAACTTTGAACATGTATTTATATTAGGTGATTGTCGAGATGGCCATGACTAGACCAAGATAACCATGTGACTCGGAATCGCGCCGTAACATGTCTTTCTCGTTAGCCATGTCATGATCCAAAGCTACATAGTGCATAGCAATCAAGCCTGTAGTATCTAGCAAACAAAAATGCTTGCCTGATTACTAACTTGTACCGTAGTGGCAAGAAAAACCGGGCCGACCCTTGTAGCTGATACAAAAGAATCCTGTGCTGTGTATTGTGTCAAACTGTGGTAATTTCAATATGGATAGTGAAGCTAGAGGTTTGTACTGCTATTTAATGTAAAAATATGCAGTTATCTTTGCCGAATAGAGATAGAAATGTAATATTGATGCCAGATGAAAATAAAACTCTCAAAGTTTTTTCGTCTGCAAGTTTGAGGCACTGAAGGAAACAAAAGACGGTAAGAAACGAACAAATGCAATAAATTTCATTGTTACAATTATACAAGATGGATGTGTTTTGTGACTAGCAAAATTTGAATCTGTGACTCTGAAATCAGCTACAAGGGTCGGTCCGGTTTTTTTTGCCACTACTGTACACTAAACAAACATGGATACCTCATTAGCAAATTGGGGTTATAAAATCTGAAGATGCTTTGGAAGTGAAATAATGTAAATACAGTGTAAAATAACACGTTAACTTTGAAAATTGACATTGTTAGTACCTGCTTTACATTTTTTAAAATATCGTAATATTTCGAGCCCTTACCTTTCCTACATATTTCCATTGTTGTCAGTAAAACGTAATTTTCATAATTATCTTTTGAACATCTTTTACATTTCTACGTCTTTCTAGGGTCTGAGGAAACTACCATTTGGTTCATAAACCTGAGAATCAAGATTCATGATCTGTTCACTGGGAAACTGTTTGTAATCGCACAATTAAAATTTCCAAACAATAACAGCTGGGAACTCGTAATGAAACTAAATACAGGGACATCATTTTATTTTTACTAACACTTTTAATATTAACCTGGCTATACCTTTCTATTAACGATTGAAACAGGAAACACCGTTTGCTATCCTTTCCACGACGGAGTTCGATGATACTGGCGTAAAATACAAATCACTTTACTAGGTATAGGAGGGAAGAAAAGTAGTTCATCCATTTATGTAAACTAGGAAATATCGCAATTTTGAGTTTGATAATTTTCATTACGTTTTTGTTTAATCAAAATACAGTACTGTATTAACACTTAGTGTTTTACACACGAATTGAGCTATCCATTCGGAAGTATTAATTATGCAGTGTATATTGTACTGTTACAGCACATTAGCGTACTATATAGAGAATGAAGTTAAATTGAAAACTAATTATAATATGGATATTTAAACACATTTTAGAAAATGATGGCCGTTCATTTCGATACAGGCTTCAGTTCTTTTGTCCATATTATCGCACTATAGACTATTGTACCTAATTCCAATTACCAGTTTCGTCCTTCGTATGAGTAACTCATGTTGAAATAATTCTGTACCTACTCTATAAAAGAGTACCTTACGTACTGTAAATTCAATCTTCACTTCTGCCCGATCCGAAAAGATAAAATCACTCAGAAATGCTATCTACTGTCCGTTCAAGTGGTTTTGTCGCAGGGTTGTAGAAGGGGGGGGGGAAATCATGTGACAGTTAATTACTTAAGGAGGCCCTTTTATTTAAGTTATTTTAAACACTTGTATAATATTACGTAGACGTCGAATTCCTAACAGAAATTAATGTTTTCAGAAAAGAGCTAAGATAGCCCAGCTACTAGACTTTACAAAGGGGCGAACAGAAGCAGGTGGGGGAAACCGGGATGCGACAAAGGGAAACGGACGACAGTACCCGTACGAAAATATGATTCAATATTGAAAGCTCTTTCGTCACTGGAAAACGCGAACATATTTCTGAAACGTACTATACTCAGTAACTCAGTACTGCTTACGCGCCCTCGGCTCTGTGTCGTGAACGGTTGGAAGTTTACTAGTAGAAGGGGTGGGAGTGAAGTACATTCCAAAACTCAGGTACAATAAAAATTGAAGTAAAAATAAAATGATGTCCCTGTACCTTACTATAATAATACCGGACAGCTGTATACTAGCAGCATTGACGTAAGTGCGAAATATCGCGGACCTGAAATCTAGTGGAGCGGCGTGGAATTACGTCCACAAACACAAATATTAACATAGCGGGATTCGGACTATTGTTTAAAACGTCAGATACTAATGTGGAATAATATATGAAACACGTTGAATAGTATTTAACGTAAAATTATTATCATACTTCATATTACTTTCCGTAATTATTTGTTAAATTTTTTTTCTTTGGTTTAGTGAATTTACAATAATGCTTTATATACGCAAAGATAAAATTGATAGTAATCTGATGCTTGTAATAATATTAGTAAAGGAATGTGGACAACAATGAAACTTAATTTGATAAAACCTTAAAATTCCCAATACATTTTAACTTCTATTCATTTACTAGGTCTAAATAAAAAAAGCTAATTTGTATTTTTCTATCAACACAAAGACGAAGGAATTAGGCCTACTAAAGAATGTTGTTGACTCACGTTTTATGATCCCTCGGAAATCGAAAGTACGATTTGGAGCAATTTGTAATGCTGTAATTTTGTAGCAATTATAAACAGCACATACACACCCTGACATTTTAACACAGCACTAATTAATAAAACTATTAACTAGCCCAGCAACAATATACATTGCAATTGATTACAGCTTGTTTCTCGAGTATCGCCACACGGCCGCCTAGATAGCAGCACCAGCGTCGTTCGCGCTCAGAACTGCTAGCTATCCGGTATTATTATAGTAAGGTATTTGATGAGACTGCATTAGAACATCGCCTACTTAATTTAGTATTTATTTAGTATTTATTTATTTAACCTCGTAGAGATAAGGCCATCAGGCCTTCTCTGCCCCTCTACCAGGGGATTACAACTATAATATGAAGAATAAAATTAAAATTAATATTAAATTTACAATTACAACTACAATAAAAATTAAAGTACGACAAGATTACCTGATTAATGGAAGCTAGACAATTTATCATAGAAGTTAAAAACAAAGAATATTTTTGTATTTACTGAATTACAAATTAAACCTAGAATAACAAAATTCTATAGTGATGAAATTACCGTATATTGAGATATTTTGTGATAGATTAAGAGAACTATTTACAAGAAACCATGTCTGAACGAGTCTCAATTACTGACCAAGTGCATACTGTACTCCAACCAAGAGAAAGTCTCTGCGGAATGAGACGAAGCGGGGTAATGCTGTGAATGAATGTTGATGTCATAAGATGTCATAAGATCACACACGTGGGTACTCGTATCTCTATTGGCTAGCTCTCACAGCACAAACAATAACATTGATACACACATATTTATACTACCCTAGTTACAAAATTAGATCACTGTTAATCTCCGGGTCTTTTAATCCCTCCATACAGGAAATAACATATGCAGGAGAGCGCATGGTTTTTAAACTGACGTTAAAACGATAATATTATGTATCTACTTCGCTCCAATAGATGATGAAATAGTAAGCACATTCCTTTCACGGTTGATCTCCTGGTTGGAGAACAGTAGTAAGTTTGCGTTGAATTCAATTTACTGCTATACAGTAAGTCATGGTTTTCAGAAAAATAATCTTGTAGAAGGCCATGGTTTCAACATATAAGTATATGTCCAAAGCTTCCTAGTGTGTAGTGTCACCTAGTTACTAATCACTAGTATGTAGAATAGACTTGAGCTTTGAGACACGGCCTAATTAGGAGAATTCTCAAAGGAAAGTTAGGACCATGATCATACAGGTTGTTAAAATTGCTAAAATAATAATCTTCCGTCCGAAAAGTGGTAACATTGCTATGACTAAGCTAACGTCACGGCTCATGTGACTTTGGAAGAAAAGGCAACACTAGTTTTGCGTGCGTGTGACGGTGATAATAAATTTAAGTTAAAATTGTGCGTACAGCATTGCACAGGGAGTATTTGTGTGTTGGCATATTTGGCTCTTGGACTTCGACTATTATATCAGGAAAGTTCACAGACAACTTTGTATTTGTTCAACGATCCATGACTTTGCCAATAAATTCCGGGGGTCACGCAGTTATTTTTAATTGGTTATTTACCAACTCTGTATCAACTACTTCGTTATTTAGCGTCGATTGAATTGGTGATAGTGAGATGGTATTTGGCGAGATGAGACCAAGGTTTCGCCATAAATTACCTGACATTCGCCTTACGATTGGGGAAAAGAGTCAGGCAGTGTTACAGATAAGAAACGCATTAGACGAAGTATAGACAAAAATCTACACGAAATAATAATAATAATAATAATAATAATAATAATAATAATAATAATAGTAATAATAATAATAATACTTACAAATGGCTTTTAGAGAATCCGCCGTCACTTAAGTCCGGCAACGGTCCCTATCCTGAGCAAGATTAATCCAGTCCTTACCATCATATCCTCCCATCTACGTCTCGGCCTCTCCAAAGGTCTTTTTCCCCCAGGTCTTCCAACTAACACTCTACATGCATTTCTGGATTTACCCATACGTGCTACATGCCCTGACTATATCAAACGTCTGGATTTAATGTTCATAATAATAATAATAATAATAATAATAATAATAATAATAATAATGATAATAATAGGCCTACTTACAAATGGCTTTCAGAGAATCTGCGCTCACATAAGCCCGCCAACGGTCCCTGTCCTGAGCAAGATTAATCCAGTCATTGCCATCATATCCTCCCATCTACGTCTCGGCCTTCCCAATGGTTTTTCCCCCCAGGTCTTCCGACTAACACTCTACATGTATTTCTGGATTTACCCATATGTGCTACATGCCCTGACTATCTCAAACGTGTGGATTTAATATTCATAATAATAATAATAATAATAATAATAATAATAATAATAATAATAATAATAATAATAATAATAATAGGCCTACTTACAGATGGCTTTCAGAGAATCTGCCCTCCCATAAGCCCACCAACGGTCCCTGTCCTGAGCAAGATTAATCCAGTCCGTACCATCATATCCTCCCATCTACATCTCGGCCTTCCCAATGGTTTTTCCCCCCTGGTCTTCCAAGTAACACTCTACATGCATTTATGGATTTACCCATACGTGCTACATGCCCTGACTATATCAAACGTCTGGATTTAATGTTCATAATAATAATAATAATAATAATAATAATAATAATAATAATAATAATAATAACAATAATAACAATAATAATAATAGGCCTACTTACAGATGGCTTTCAGAGAATCTGCCTTCCCATAAGCCCACCAACGGTCCCTGTTCTGAGCAAGATTAATCCAGTCATTGCCATCTACGTCTCGGCCTTCCCAATGGTCTTTTCCCCCTGGTCTTCCAACTAACACTCTACATGCATTTCTGGATTTACCCATACGTGCTACATGCCCTGACTATATCAAACGTCTGGATTTAATGTTCATAATAATAATAATAATAATAATAATAATAATAATAATAATAATAATAATAATAATAATAATAAATCTGGCCGAGAATACTAGGCTATCTGCAATCGGATCAGATTAAAGTTATTGCGACATGTAATGAAATTATTGATCCCAGGGTGGATATTATGTTCATGGAATTTTCATGTCTGACCTTTTCCGCACGACATTATTTCGTAACAATCTGTATGACATTTCCGCAGCATCAGTTAATCTTTCGCCGTATTACAAGGGAAATGTTTTATTATGAAATACCAAGTTCAGGGTCGCATTTTTTTTTCTCTGGAATATGAAATATAGATGGAACACTTTTCCTTAGTAATAGAAGTAGTAGCAATAGTAGCAGTAATAGTAGTAATACAAGTTGTTTCAAATAAACAGGCTTTCTAAATACAACGAAATGTATACGTTGCATGATGAGACAGAAAATAAAAACACAAGAATTGTAGTCGTATTGTCATTTGTATAACAGCATTGTTTTGTGTTGTGCTATTTTTATTTCTACTTCTTTCTGCCCATAGTAAGTTAACAGTAGACAGTTTTTACTGGAATTAGATAAAGTTATTTAATTTAATTTAATTTATTTAAATTTAAATATGCAGAAAAAAGAATATAATTACAAACAAACAAGAGAAATAGAAAGAAAACAATGCAATCAATATAAAAAAGGAGATACAGTAGTATTAACAAAATTTGAGACCGAATGAGCAGCGCTCGTGTTCGGTCGCAGTTCAGATATAATATTAATAGGCCTATAAGAGAATATAAAATAAAATGAAATAGGAAATAAAATTAAAATTACAGTTACAGAAATTATATAATACAATATTAATATAAGAGAAATATAGAAAATAATAATAATAATAATAATAATAATAATAATAAATAAGTA
The DNA here is from genome assembly GCF_040183065.1 of Periplaneta americana. Taxonomy (NCBI): domain Eukaryota; kingdom Metazoa; phylum Arthropoda; class Insecta; order Blattodea; family Blattidae; genus Periplaneta; species Periplaneta americana. The sequence continues at coordinate 24,577,554 of NC_091118.1, read as the reverse complement.
AAATAAAATAGCAACTAAAATTTAAATTACAGCGGCAATGGAATTATATAATATAATATTAACACTAGAGAAGAATAATATCGCACGTGAAAAGTAGGACTATATATATAGGACTAAATTTCCATTGTAATATTGTAAGTTATGTAATATGTCGTCATTATGTTGTTTTCAAGTCAATTTTTATTTTTTAACTGTCTTGGTTTTCCATTCCACCCTCAAAATGTTATGACGTAATTTCATGTTGAACAAGTCATCGTTTCTTGAGTTTTCACACATTTTCTTCTATTCGGTTCTAGTAGTTTGTCTTCTTGATCATCACTTATTCTTTCTTCAACCCTTTTATCTTAGTTATCTCTTGAGGATGTAATTACATTTCATCCTTTATCCTTTAAGTCTTAATGTATCACTTTATTCTATTTTAACACTTATCTTTTATCACTTCGATTATCCCATTACTATGCTCCCATTTGTGAAGGCAAAGCCTACGTGTTACTTCGGTACCTAAGAGCTTTCACATTCTAACACCAATTTTCATGTTAATCTGCACATATGAAGAGTCCACTGCAAGAATGATGGATGTCATTTGGAACACATTCCTCAGGAGAGGCAATTGAAAGTTTGAAATGCTTAGCGCTCAAAGCTTAACTGTGGTTTTCCTATAATTACTGGACGATGACTATCAGTGTTAATGCCATATAACTCTGTAGGCCTATGTACATTCTATATGTCTTAAGCTATGCATTGACAGTCTTGGTTCATTTTCGACAAGAAAGTGACATCCATCATTCTTGCAGTGGACTCTTCATTTATGTTCTTTGAACTCGCCCTTTAATTCGATTGCTCGTTTCTTAACAATCTCCGGATACAATTTGACTCTCTGTGAACGCCCATATACGAGTGTTTTCTTCCAACAAGAGGCCTCTGAATTCTCAATGCAGGGTGTAAGGGGTATTAGTGCCGTCTTTTTCACAGTCGTCGGGGACGGTCTATAGCACACCTGCACAAACAGCGCTCAACGAGCGCGCGCGCTCTTTCGGAGCGGGAGAGCTGTGTTTACCGCTCGCTGAAACGGAGAGGAAGATACGTCAGAATGACATAGACTTGCTATAGATAGAGGAGAGGGAAACGACCACTCAGTTATCAAGTGGAGTGCAGTGTGTAGGCCTATTCTCACGTTGCTTACCTACTGCTACAGTACAGTATGGAGGAATCTAAAAGACGGAACATAACATTTAACATTTAACAATTTACAGCTCGAACTTATTGATCTTCAATGTGATCTATGGGCTAAAGATCGTTTGAATAATACTACTAGCCTGGTTGAGTTTTACAAGACTAAACATTAGCAATAATATCCACGACTACACAGGCTGGCTGTAAAAATGATTGCTATGTTTGGCTCAACATTTATATTTGTGAGCAACTGTTTTCTATAATCAACTTTAATGAAGGCAGGCATCGAACATCTGTAACTGATGTTTCATTACGATCAGTAGGCTACTGTTCCTTTCAGCTGCCAACAGCATAAAACCTCGTTTTGATGTACTGATAAATAAAAATATAACAAAATGATGTTGTACATTTAAGTATCTATAGAATTTCTATTATTTCTGTAAAATAAATATTTCTTTATTAATTAATAATAGTCCAAGATAGTTTTGCAAACAATGAATTAATTTCATAAGCACTCATAATAGACTTCTTTTTGTGTATATTTTGTACAAGATCACCCCTTCTTCCAGTCCACCCTTATATAGAGCGCAGCTAATATCTGCATTCCGCTCATGAGCTGTGAGCCGGCTCGGAGAGCGCAAACCTTGTGCAGGCCTGGTCTATAGGATCAAAAAATGTCCATACAACATTGGGTCAAAACTTGATAGTTTTCTCAGAAAAAAATACTTATTTTGTTATTTTATTTGCGTTATATCATAAGTAAAATTACGAAAACAATTAAATCAGTAGATATATCTAGCAAGAGTTAATATTAGTTTAAATAAATAATTCGTATGTTCTATTACTTTTTCGTGAAATTAAATAAAATGCATGCTTAAATTTGTTAATATTCTGGCGTGAGAGACGTGGCAACGTGTTCAGCAGGCAGTACTCTGCACAGACGTAAGTACGAGTCAGCTGAGTTCAAGCTCCCTGTCCATAGGTCTACTGTCGAGCGGATGGCAGTTCAGTACAGGGTATTCGATAAACAACTTACAATATCATTCACAGTTTAATACTACCTATCATATTAATTTAGCCTATGGAGAAAGTCGTCGTAATTCAAGTGAAATAAGAAGGATGTATCGTCAACCTTTTTATCAAAGGAGGTTACCTAATCGGCGAAGTTTTGTAGCAGTTTCTCAACGGTTATTAGAAACTAGAAATCTCTTACCCCGTCTCGAAAATCACACAACCAAAAATTTGTTTAAAAATGATACTGCTTTACGGAAACGGGAGAGATTAAAATGTTGCATTAGAAAAAAAGTTCATGTGTTTTTGTGTAGAAAATCAATATTGTTTATTTTCTAGACGTACAATAAAAAATGGAGCTATACTGTTACATAAAATGTAAATTTACCATAATATTCTATTAATGAGATTGAAAGTTTGTATTTGTTGCTCGTTTTATGTAAACAACAGTATTGGCATGGTTCGCTCCTGCATTAGAACAGATCATCTGTTTTGTACCGTATGCCTGTACCTGCTTGAGCTGTATTGTGTATTTATAAATCCCCTCCTCACCGCTTGAGCAGTACTGTGTACTTCTAAACCCCCCTCCTCCCAACCAGCAACGTTCCAAACGTCTAATATTGTAAACTTTAATAATTAGTTAAATATTGCAATTAGAAAAAAATTGTAAGGACATTTTTTCTTCCTTATGACATGAATAATCATCAGTTAAAATAATGGCACTTATACCCCTTACACCCTGTAGATGTTAGTTTGCAAAAAATATCTGGCCATGAAGCAGAGAAAGTCATGACAATTTTTCTCGAAATCTTGCAGAAATATGTATTTTTTCAAACCATAGGCCTACTGGAAGGTCCGGGGTTCGATCCCAGGTGGTCACAGGATTTTTTCTCGTTGCCAAACTTTCAGAACGGCCCCGAGGTTCACTCAGCCTCCTATAAAATTGAGTACCGGATCTTTCCCGAGGGTAAAAGGCGGTCAGAGCGTGGTGCCGACCACACCACCTCATTCTAGTGCCGAGGTCATGGAAAGCATGGGGCTCTACCTCCATGCCCCCCAAGTGCCTTCATGGCATGTTACGGGGATACCTTTACCTTTTTTTACCTTTTTTATAGGCCTACATTTATAACACCGAACTCTGTGTCCCATTTTTCCCACCAAAGAAGCCATGCAGTAATGATTGCAATTATGTAACAACTACAATACAGCCCACATCTGTGGAGTAACGGCTAGCGCGTCTGGTCGCGAAACCAGGTGGCCCGGGTTCGATTCCCGGTCGGGGCAAGTTACCTGGTTGAGGTTTTTTCCGGGGTTTTCCCTCAACCCAATATGAGCAAATGCTGGGTAACTTTAGGTGCTGGACCCCGGACTCATTTCACCGGCATTATCACCTTCATCTCATTCAAACGCTAAATAACCTAAGATGTTGATAAAGCGTCGTAAAATAACCTACTAAAAAACTACAATACATTGCACACTTTTAACACAATTAATTGTTCACAATTATTAACGCTATATATAACTGAACTAAAATAATTTAAAAAAAATACGAATTTATAAGCTATAGTTCAGATGTTTGTGTGTCAGTTGTCAATTTTGAATATCTCCTTTCCTATCGTGAGATCAATGTTTTCATTTATAAATCTGTTCACCACGTCGTAATGCAATTTGAGGCAATTCCCGGAATTGAATATGTCTTCCAAATTCTCCGAGATACTTCCGCTGCATTTGTCACAATCATGCTCTCAGTATTCTTCTTGTTCACAAAAATAACCTTGTACCGAAATTTTGAAGCATTTTTAATTGGACCAATATACTGTAAAGTCGCGTACATTACACTATCTTTAATTTGAAAGTGACGATAAAATATCTCGTTGTAAGCGAATAACAACCCAAAGTAATCACAAGACGCTTTGATACCTGACAGAGTTAATGAATGCCTACCATTATATTCAAGGCACTGATCTTTGTGAGTGTCCTTCAGCTGTTTCTTCACTTCACTTCTATCCAACGGACATCTCTGTGGACTGTAGTGACATCTGGATTGACGCTGCGTAATCAGACCAGGAAGGAATGTTTCCTTGTATTTTCTTTAACACAAATCTATTTATATTTCAATTTGTATAATCATATCTTTGTAAAAGACAAAGGTCCAAGAGACCTGGTACTTTTAATAAAAACATCTTCTACCAAAAAAAATTCCTTGCATCCGAATTTCGTGTATGTACAAGGATACTCCATCTGTCTAGCCAGTTTCTCAAGAGCCATATTCAGTATGTTGACGAACGGTTGTCTACAGATTGGGCAATTGGTTACACACACCATGACCATTTAGACAAAATGTTATGGGTGGCAGGATGTACTCATGCATACTGGACATTCTACCACAGTCTAGTATATACAGTCGCGAAGCTCAATACGTAGTAAATATGCAAATATTAGATAGTTGCTCACCACTAGGATCGCTAATATCGCCTCATTACAGGAAATGAAAAATAGTACCGTCACAGTCTATTGTTTCTAGCACCCTCGAAACTCAAGCTTCGTGACTGTATATAGTAGACTGTGATTCTACCTCTATCAAGAGACCTTGGCCGAGGTCGACAGCTACGGTTTCCATACCGGAAGGATTTGGCAAGTTTTGCTTCCGCAATTTCACAGTTGTTCGCTTATAACAATTACCCGGCCGCGATCTCGTAGCAACACGGCTGACTTTTCTATATCAACTTCACAGAACACAGAAATAATAAATTAAAATAAAAAAAATTTAAATAAAAGGAACAGGCATAACGATTTCAACTCTGGACATTTAACTTTAGAGCAGCGTACGGATAGTTTAAGCAAAGTCTAGTATGTACAGTCACGAAGCTCAATACGTAGTAAATATGTACCTGAGTTTTTGAATGTACTTCACTCCCACCCCTTCTACTAATGAAGTTCAACCGTCTTCCACACAGATCCAAGACCGCATATACAGTCATAGTAGCCTTACGGTCATAGTAACAGTACATTCCAAAAATATGTTCGCGTTTTCCAGTGACGAAAGAGCTTTCAATTTTTAATCATTTTCGCACAGGTACTGTCGTCCATTTGCCTACGTCGTATCTCGGTTTCCCCCACTTGCTTTTATTCGCCAGCTAGTGGCTGGGCTGTCGTTTTAGCTCTTTTGAGAGAACATTAATTTCTGTTAGGAATTGGACAACTACGTAATATTATACAGCTGTTTAAAACAATTTAAATAAAAGGGCCTCGTTAAGTAATTAACTGTCACGTGATTTCCTACCCTTTCTACGACCCTACGGCATAACCACTTGGACGGACAGTAGATAGTATTCTGAGTAATTTTATCTTTACGGATCGGGCAGAAGTGAAGATTAAATTTACAGTATGTAAGGTACTCTTTTATAGAGTAGCTACAGAATTATTTCAACATGAGTTACTAGTTACGAAGGACGAAACTGGTAATTGGTATTAGGTACAATAGTCTATAGTGCGATAATATGCACATTAGAACTGAAGCCTGTATCGAAATGAACGGCCACCATTTTCAAAAATGTGTTTAAATATCCATATTATGATTATTTTTCAATTTAACTTCATTCTCTATATTGTACGCTAATGTGTTGTAGACAGTATAATATACACTGCATAATGAACACGTCCACATGGACAGCTCAGTTCATGAGTAAAAACACTCATTGTTAATACTGTACTGTATTTTGATTAAACAAAAACCTAATGAAAATAATCAAACTCAAAAGCGCGATATTTCCTAGTTTACGTAAATGGATGAACTACTTTTCTTCCCTCCTGTACCTAGTAAAGTGATTTGTTTGTATATTACGCCAGTATCATTGAACTCCAGTCGTGGAAAGGGGGTAGCAAACGGCGTTGATCCAAAGGTATAGCCAGGTTAATATTAAAAATGTTAGTAAAAATACAGTAAAATGATGTCCCTGTGTATATATATATATATATATATATATATATATATATATACACATATATATGTATATATAACTTATATTTGTAAATGGTAGGCAAATAACTTAGGTTTCTTACGAGTATATCAAAGGTACGTGAACACTTTAATCTGTGATTTCAATAGGGGATAAGATATAGACTTCATCGTAATAATATACGAGTGGATGACTTTATATTCGTAAATAACTTTATAATATATAACCCTCCTTTTATCACGTAACGTACTTACAGTTTAAAGATAAGCATTCTGCCTATTTTACAAGTTGCTGTCTTGTAGTCGATGAAACTGATCCATCAGCCAAGCAGTGAAACATTTCTAGCGTATGTTTTTACTTTATTTAAACACCTGAAACGATTTTCTGTTCAAATAGGTCTACATATTAAGTTAAATTCCCTGCTTCATGATAACAGAGAGTGTATTTTCGTGTTGTAATAAAAGCAGTTTTTTGTAAATTGTTACTGGAATACGCCGCGGTGTGCGTTGCAGTTACTGGTGCCACTTTAACGTTGCGTGATAACCATGGTGTGAATTTGAATCCCGTGCAGGACATGTGAGTCTGTGAAACGTCCATTTTGTTATATGTTTCAGAATGTTATATAAAATCCATTTTGTATAGAAAGCGATTTAATCAGTAATAATTTATAACATCAAATATTAAGATAAAGTATATTTTGCGTAGGGATACGTCAGTACGTAGAATACGTAACCCATTTTCGGGAATGAAACTTCAATTGTGTTGGATTGGATGTTTTATTTTTGTCTCGGTTTAGAAGTGGAGAGTACGGGTGCTATGCATAGACATTCCGCTAGCCAGCGCTACGAGCGTGCTAAACTAGCCTCGGCTGTCGACTGTTTACTTGTACGGGATTCATATTATATCATATCATATCATATCATATCATATCATATCATAACATATCATATCATATCATATCATATCATACAGTACAGCATATCATATCATATCATATAACATATCATACAGTATATCAGTCATATCATATCATATCATATCATATCATATCATATCATACAGTACAGTATATCATATCATATCATATCATATCATATCATATATCATACCATACAGTACAGTATATCATATCTTATCATATCATATATCATATATCATATCATATAACATATCATACAGTATATCATATCATATCATATCATATCACATCATATCATATATCATATAATATCATATCATATACCATATCATATATCATACCATATAATATATCACATCATATCATATCATATCATATATCATATCACATCATATCATATATCATATCATATAATATATCACATCATATCATATCATATATCATATCACAACATATCATATATCATATCATACAGTATATCATATCATCTCATATATCATATCATATATCATACCATATCATATCTTATCATATCATATATCATATCATATCATATCATATATCATATCATACAGTACAGTATATCATATCATATCATATATCATATCATATCATATATCATATCATATCATACCATATATCATATCATATCGTATCATATCATATCATATATCGTATCATATCATGTCATATATCATATCATATCATATATCATATCATATCATATCAGATATCATATCATACCATACCATATATCATATCATATCATATATCATATCATATCATATCATATAATATCATATCATATCATATATCATGTATCATATATCATATCATACCATATATCTTATCATATCATATATCATATCATATCATATATCATATCATACAGTACAGTATATCATATCATATCATATATCATATCATATCAGATATCATATCATACCATACCATATATCATATCATATCATATATCATATCACATCATATCATATCATATAATATCATATCATATCATATATCATATATCATATCATACCATATATCTTATCATATCATATATCATATCATATCATATATCATATCATACAGTATATCATATCATATCATATATCATATCATATCATATCATATATCATATCATATACAGTATATCACGGGTTTATGAATACGAAAAACGTTAGTTCGCTGATCATCCACTGGAAGCCCGCGCTAAGAATGTCTATGAATATGGCCCTATGTGTCTATGATAAGAGAAGTAATTAATGAAAGACATGCTATATACCGTCGGCTTACAAGCAAAACAGATTAAGTGAAAAACATTACTTATGAGAAAAAGAAATTCCGAAAGCTCTTGACAATAAGTGATCGCACAGGTGTGTAGCTGCTCTTGATGCCGAGATATCACTCAGAGAAACCACGCGGTTTGGCTAATTTTATATACAACTTTGGCGTTCTTATGCCTGCAGGGTGTCACTGAGCGTAGTCGTACAAGTTACAATGGTTCATGTCCTAACTACTAATAGCATTAGCATTCGGCTGTGGGTCGTAGTCTTGTTGCAGTAAGCATTTGAAATTCTCGCAATGTGTGCGGGGAAATATGTACCTGTTCTACGTCAAATATTTAGGCGCCTAAAAGGTACTAAATGTAAAAGTAAAGTAATGTATGTAAGTAATGTATAATCTTGATAATTATGGCATACGTGAATGTTTATAATGAAGATTATACACGTGTTACATACCGTGGCTAACGAGAAAGACAGGCTTCGGCACGAATTGGAGTCACGTGATTATCATGGTCTAGTCATGGCCCTCTTGACAATCGCCTAATATAAATACATGTTCCATCTAAAAAAAACAAAGGAATTGCTATATGAAACTCATGTTAAACGTGAATTTATATATAAACTTGTTCACTGTTGGCCATGTTATGACTAAGAATACGACGATACAATATGACGTAATATATTGCATGGTTGCTAAGTAGCCGTTTCTAAGTCAATGTTATTTTGTTATTATTTTGAAGTTTTTTCTTTCAGGTACGTTGTATAAAATTGTGTTGGGAAGGCGGTGATAACATCATGGGATACTAGTTGCTATGTAACCTTTTCTGGCACCAGTGCCAATTGGATGCACTTATGCAATATGGAACCAACCACTATTTTATGAATATCTGGATTTCTATTGCAAAATGTGTCTTAATGTCTATAGTATCTTATACAAAATAGAACCAACTCCTATCTGTAACGTGCTGCCCTATAGAGAAATCTGAACCAACCACCAAAAACAGAATCCATAGTGCAGTGTTTTGCAAATTTAGAACCAACTACAAGCTGTCAGTTCCCATGTTTGTTTTGTGTAAATATGAGAGTTTGAATACAATTTTTTGCTAATAGGAGTGATATATTATATTATATTATATTATATTATATTATATTATATTATATTATATTATATTATATTACATTATATTATATTAATTTATATTATATTATATTATATTATATTATATTATATTATATTATATTATATTATATTATATTATATTATATTATATTATATTATATTATAGCAACAAGAGTAATGTTAATGTATCAAAGAAAGTTGTAGAACCGAAGATGTTTAGGTATCAAATATGTAACTGCAGAAGAAAATCCAATGAATTTTTATTTTAGTAGGTTATTTTACGACGCTTTATTAACAGCTTAGGTTATTTAGCGTTTGAATTAGATGAAGGTGATTATGCCGGTGAAATGAGCCCAGGATGCAACACCGAAAGTTATCCAGCATTAGCTCATATTGGGTTGAGGGAAAACCCCGGAAAAACCTCAACCAGGTAACTTGCCCCGATCGGGAATCGAACCTAGGTCACCTGGTTTCGCGGCCAGACGCGCTAGCCGTTACTCCACAGGTGTGGACAAGATGATGTTGATGGAATCAATGGTCCCCTTGACTTCACCTTGGAATGATAAGTCAATGTCTGAACAAATGCTAATGAATATATATTTTTTAAATTTTATTTGTAATCCACAATTAGTGTCTCGGATGTTTAGGTTTGCAATAATAAAGTGTTAAACATGGATTTGAACTAGAATGTTGCCTCATCTCTCTCTCATTTGAATCACACAAGTAGGAACCGAGTGCCAATATCCATTTTTGCAATAAGCAATATGGAACCAACTCCTCCAATGTTGCCCTTCTACTCTGTGTGAGTCAAATACTGATGCGAGCTGCACCATTGATCTGAAAGAGCATTTCAGAATGTTAATAATGCAATCATTACTTTCGTAATACTGGGTGTTCAGTTCAAAGTGTGTCATGGCTCGCTGTATGCCGTCATGTGGCTAGCCGATGAGCCTAGAGAATTCAATCTTCCTACACTTCCGCAGCTCAGGTGTATAACCTATGAGGCAGAGAAGTTGCCTAGCAAGTACGGCGTTCATTCTGAAGAGTACGTATCGATACGTACGGTAACGCCGGTAGTGGCAGGAATGTGAACTGTTTGGAAATACGTACTGTCGGGATATGGGGAGAGGGTTAAGACGATTACTTACGTATTTGTTGACATTAACTTCGACGGTCAACATGGACACGGAGTATTTGATTTGTGTTGTGGAATGTTACCGTATGCAACCGATGATAACAAATACCCTGCATACGACTTGCCGGCGCAAAACACAGTTCGAAAGAGGTTATGGTAGCACACAGACCGTACAGACCGCCATCTGTTGCTACGACGTTCAAGTTATACCGTAAACATTCTCAAGTTCAGATTGAAGAACGCCTTAAATAATAGGCAACTTCTCTAACATATAAGCTGAAATTCGCTTCAAATCGGTGACCCAACAACAGCGACGTCATGACACACTTTGAAATGAACACCCAGTAGTATTGATGTAGAATTTTATTTGTAACGATTTGCTAAAACAGCTGTAGCTCAAAAGCTGTATTTTGGACTTGGTTCCATATTGCATAAGTGCATCCAATTGTGCATGAGTTATAGCGTCATAACAAGCGTGTTTTAATGCTAGGATTGCAAGAAATATTATAGGCTACAAAATAACGTGACATAATTAAACAGCTAATAACTTTAGAATCATTAAAAATATTTGATATGCATTTATTTGCAATTCGTAATAATTCGTTCATGCTGAGAGAAGATATGGATTCGTATCAAATGCTTTATCGGTGTACGGGCTTTTGCTTACGAATGCATACTGTTCCATTACAACTCTCCCTCTGAAGAGTCACCATGGACACGTGGTTGTTGTGGAGGCGCGTCTAAGTTCAGTGAATGCAGTCGTTATTTTCTAGTGAACGTGTTACTTTAAAAATAAATGTTTAATACGTCACTTGGTATCAATTAATCAAATTTACTATTTATTTAAACTGACATTTAGTCAATTTGGATGCAATCTTTAGAGGAATTTAGTAAGAAAATTTTATACAGTTCGCGTCACCGTTTTTGGCGTGTGAAATAAGTAATGGGAACGTTAAGTGCGAATGTTTTACATTTTCCGCAGTCGTCTGACAATTGTGTTTGGCAAATTTCTGATGTGATGTGTATAGGAAGTGGTACCATTCTCAGCTACACTAGCAACATGCTTTCAAACTGGGCACTATATATCTAGGACACACGCCAAAAACGCTGACGCCAGCTGTACCTTAAATTTTATCGAAAAATTGGAGATTATTAAAAGAAAAAAAGGTAAACCATGCTCAGAACTGCCACACTTAACAAAAGTCCACAAATATAAAATATACACACTTTTTCTCATTATAAAGCAGTTGAATGGTTGTGAAAAGAAAAATTATTCTTTGGCCATGCTTCTTATATTCATTTCACCGTAGGAGGCGACTTCATAGCCCATCATACCGATAGATGGCAGAAGTGCATATAATTTTTTTTTGCTAGGTGGAGAGGAAAAAATAGTATCGAAGAAGTAAAACCAATATTAAGGGTTCCATCTCCTTTGATAAAGTTTGAGTCACTATCGATACTGCATAATAGGGTTTTAATTCCCGTTAAAACAAACCAATAAAGTACTCCAAATACAATCTGGTCGATGTATGTTTAGATAGCGAGTAAAAATTGCAAACAAAGCACTCAGTCTTATCACAAATGTGAATCATCAGCTTACGATATGAAGTGCCTCTCGTACAGATTTATGAGCAATTGGCATAACCTGCAAGTTTTTACAGTGTTTGTCTTTCTCTTGTCTGTTTTTGTTTTAGTTTTATAACTGGTTTTCCTTTTCAAGTGTTCGGAAACTCAGACGACGAGGACCAGCTTTCTACTCAAAATTTGGACGTCTTACTGCTTGCAGGACAATTTTCGCATATATTTTTGCTCCTATGTTTTTTTTCGCATCTCTTCTGAATGGGCACTCATTTCACCCCCACCTCTTTGTAGTTTTATCTACCTCACTTTGTCTTGTAAATTAATTAATTTCTTAACTCATTTTAAGTCAGTGGTCGAGGAGAGCAAAAAACAGGAAGGAATGGAAAGGGTTAGCAAAACTGCAAATCCCGCCACATTAATGACTGTGTTAGCCCTACAATCATTTAGGGCCGTATTCATAGACATTCTTAGAGCGGGCTTCCGGTGGATGATAAGCGATCTAACTTTTTTTCCTATTCATAAACCAGTGTTAGCGATATGATATGATATGAATCCTGTACAAGTAATCAGTCAATAGCCGGGGCTAGTTTAGCACGCTCGTAGCGCGGGCTAGCGAAATGTCTATGGATAGCACCCTTAGTGACTGTGTCAGGGGTATACTTAGGCCTAAGAAAATTTAGGAAAACGGTGCATAGTGTCCGTAACTGAACAATATTGTCGAGTTTACAGTGCTGTGTGTGTGTCTTATATATCTGTGTGTGTCTTTTTTTATTTTAGTAGGTTATTTTACGACGCTGTATCAACATCTAGGTTATTTAGCGTCTGAATGAGATGAAGGGTGATAATGCCGGTGAAATGAGTCCGGGGTCGAACACCGAAAGTTACCCAGCATTGTGTGTGTGTATGTGTGTGTGTGTGTGTGTGTGTGTGTGTAGGCCTATGTATGTAAATAAAAATAAATATTGTTTATTTAACGACGCTCGCAACTGCCGAGGTTCTATCAGCGTCGCCGGTGTGCCGGAATTTTGTTCCGCAGGAGTTCTTTTAGATGCTACTAAATCTAGTGACATGACAGGCACACTTAAATGGCATCGACCTGAGCCGGGATCGAACCCGCAACCTCGGGCACAGAAGACCAACGCTCTTTCTTTTATGAAGTAAGGATCCGAAGGCTTGCACTCCGACCTGATGACCATTCCTTAGTTGTCTGTAATTTCATCCTAAGGCAAGTGTAATATTAGGGATGGTGTGAAAATACATTTCGCGTTAAAAATGGTCTTAAAATATATAGATGACCTTCAGCTTTTGATAGAAGCTGTAGGCTATAATATATGGATTTCTAACCCCATATTGCTTCTCTTCTTTCCCTCTGGCAACACTAGCCATATGTTTGTAACATAATCATCACACACACTATAATATATGGATGGTTTTTCACTTACATAGGGACAGATGCTGGGTCAATTCAGATCTGTCTGTATCATCTGTAATAAAGAACTTGTGAAACGATAATAGCTGATGTGGACGATTAACTGTCGCTCCATGGGGATATACAATAGATTATTGACGTTGTTAGGGAAACAGAGGGAGGTCTTCACAATACAGAATAATGACGGTCATGAAAAGAAATAGAGGAACATCGCGGAACTAACCATATAAAGGAATTATTATTATTATTATTATTATTATTATTATTATTATTATTATTATTATTACATTATCGTTTGTTATTATTCGGTTGAGAAGCTTTTATCATCCAGTCTGCTGTCAAAAAATCTGAAAGTTAGAATTTATAAAACAGTTATATTACCGGTTGTTCTTTGTGGTGAAACTTGGAATCTCACTTTGAGAGAAGAACATAGGTTAAGGGTGTGTGAGAATAAGGTGTTTAGGAAGATATTTGGGGCTAAGAGGAATGAAGTTACAGGAGAATGGAGAAAGTTACACAACACAGAACTGCAAGCACTGTATTCTTCACCTGACATAGGCTAATTTTTTTTTTTACGTGGCGCTACAGCCCGTGGAGGGCCTAGACCGACCAGCCGGCTGCTGGCTTCACGCCCACATGTCGAAGCAGAGGTGGACGATCATCCAACCAGAATGGAGGTATCGTGTGGTTAGCACGATGATCCCCCCAGCCGTTATAGCTGGCATTCGCAACCGGATTTCGCTACCTATCGTAGCTCCCCAAGTGCATCACGATGCTGGATAGGCACCGGTCCCATACACTGGCCGAAATTTCATGAGAAAATTTCTTCCCCCATGAGGACTCGAACCAGCGCGCATTCCGTAACGCGGGTCCTAGGCGGGACGACATAGGCTAATTAAGAACATTAAATCCAGATGTTTAAGATGGGCAGGGCATGTAGCACGTATGGGCGAATCCAGAAATGCATATAGAGTGTTAGTTGGGAGGCTGGAGGGAAAAAGACTTTGGGGAGGACGAGACGTAGATGGGAAGGTAATATTAAAATGGATTTGAGGGAGGTGGGATATGATGATAGAGACTGGATTAATCTTGCTCAAGATAGGGACCAATGGCGGGCTTATGTGAGGGCGGCAATGAATCTCCGGGTTCCTTAAAAGCCAGTAAGTAAGTAAGTATTATTATTATTATTATTATTATTATTATTATTATTATTATCACCGTACCATAGTCGAAAAACTAGATGTGAGAGCCAATTAAGTTACTGCATCTTAATGATATACATCAAAGTACGTTATTGCAACAATCGATTTTCAACTAAGTATATGCGATATTGATTAATATCTTACGCGCAACATCTCGCAAGCCTTTAAACCTCAATCCAAAATGGCAGGCACAGATTTTGAAAATGACATTGTTCGAATCACTCAAATAAACATTAACCCAACTTCAAACATTCCACTAGGAGCCATTTCCCAGACAAATTTCACAGACTGCACAATCAACAACATGTAGCCTATATTTGAAATAAAATAAATTCTGTTCATGTTAATTTTAATATTCCAATAAATTGAGTTCATTTCCTGAGTTTTAATGTGTGTTGCTTTGAGGTTAAAATCTCCATACCAAGCCCTGCAAAAATAAATACTGTGTATACGCCTGCCATCTGTTGCACTGCTCGGGAATACGCTGAAATGACACTCACCCTCGTGCCATCTGTTGCAATAATCGAGAACATGCTAAAAATACACGCATGTTCACCTTTTCATTATCACTAAAGTAACAAGGTAAGGTATTAGTAAAAGCTCGAAACTTAGACATTTAATTATGATCGAAGAGAAAAACAGATATATATGCATCTTGCCTGTAATGATAATTAAGACGCTCGTACAAAAATTATGAAACTCGTTTACGTTTGTTTCATAAACATACTAGCATCTTAATTACGGGTACTATAATTATAGGCGCTTTGCATAATATATTATGATGTAATTTAAGTATTGGAATAGTACATTATGCAACAAGCCTATAATGGTAGTAATTAAGACGCGAGTATGTTTGTTCATACGAGCGTCTTAATTACCATTATAGGCAAGTTTCATACGACTTTTTATGCTCGACCATATTTCTAACTTGAAATTATTCTTAAGTATTCATGTTATGGTTATGTAAGTGAGGAGCGGAACTGACCTTCTAAATTGTGAGATGTGCTCAGACGCGAAAGTATTGATTTTTTCCGAGGAACGAATGTCATTGACCTTGATATAATCTAGAGAATAACATTAACATTAGTCTTGATATAACCTGGAAATTGATTTAGAATTGAAAAACGAGATGACAAATTGAATTTATTTGAATATTATTTACAATTAACGCTAATTATTATAGTAACAGAACATAATCTTCTGCGACAGTATTGGATTTCCAGCCTCCGTGACTTTTCGCTAGTTGTCTTTCGATTGTATATCCGAGAATAATCGATACTTGCGCTTTTATAATGGTACAATGGTGATTTCTCATTGGCTGAACAACTGAACTATAATGAATAGGTGTACATTAATGAGGTACATTAAAGGGCTACTACCAGGTGTACAATTACTACATTTCGGCATGGTCGAGCATAAAATTAATTACCGGTAATGTTTTCCCTGCAATCCTTTATTAAATATAGTCCATATACATATATACACAAAAATATACAATAGAATTACTATGTTTCATATGAATGATCCGTTGATAAGCAAGTAACGTCAGATGTTGAAGTTTTCGTAACATTTTATGTATTTGACATTCGACAATATATGTTTCAAATTAAAACATATTGAGATTTCTCCTTTTTTCATCTAATACCGAGTCTGTGGTTCTGAAATTGTGAATATACCTTCCAAGAGTATCCCTTCTAGACACATACATTTATTCTTTATTTATTCACCAAACTTTATCCTCATTAATGCACTGTAGATGGAAACGCGTTTTTACACAAAATGAATTACACTTGCCACTGCCATCAAGCGTATCTAAACCAAACTAAATTGTGCATAAAGGAAGCTGAAAACGAGTGAACCAATGTAAAATAGAACAAAGGACCACCAAAGAAGCGATGACTGGTCTTTGGTATTTCCTCTTGAAACCCAAATTAAATTGTGCGCGGAGACAAAATAAAAATACAAGCCAACCAGGATACAGCAAAGTGCAGACAGTCACTGACAGACACTAGGGATTTCCCGGCATCTACGACCCCCCACCCAGCTCGTTAAGGAACGCTTTTAGGTTAGGCCAAGGGCTCTCAAACTGTGCGTCGCCGATCTTTGTCTCGGGAGGCTTTTTTTTTCTTTGTGGAAATACAGGGACATCATTTTATTTTTACTTCAATTTTTATTGTACCTGAGTTTTTGAATGTACTTCACTCCCACCCCTTCTACTAATGAAGTTCAACCGTCTTCCACACAGATCCAAGACCGCATATACAGTCATAGTAGCCTTACGGTCATAGTAAACAGTACGTTCCAAAAATGTGTTCTCGTTTTCCAGTGACGAAAGAGCTTTCAATTTTGAATCATTTTCGCACAGGTACTGTCGTCCATTTGCCTACGTCGTATCCCGGTTTCCTCCACCAGCTTTTATTCGCCAGCTAGTAGCTCGGCTGTCTTAGCTCTTTTCTGAGAACATTAATTTCTGTTAGGAATTGGACGTCTACGTAATATTATATGTACAACTGTTTAAAATAACTTACATATAAGGGCCTCGTTAAATAATTAACTGTCACGTGATTTCCTTCCTTTCTATGATCCTGCGACATAACCACTTGGACGGACAGTAGATAGCATGTCTGAGTAATTTTATCTTTTCGGATCGAGCAGAAGTGAAGATTGAATTTACAGTACGTAAGATACTCTTTTATAGAGTAGGTACAGAATTATTTCAACATGAGTTACTAGTACGAAGGACGAAACTGGTAATAGGGATTAGGTACAGTAGTCTACAGTGCGATAATATGTACATTAGAACTGAAGCCTGCATCGAAATGAACGGCCACCATTTTAAAAAATGTGTTTAAATATCCATATTATGATTACTTTTCAATTTAACTTCATTCTCTATATTGTACGCTAATGTGCTGTAGACAGTATAATATACACTGCATAATGAATACGTCCACATGGACAGCTCAGTTCGTGAGTAAAAACACTCATTGTTAATACTGTACTGTATTTTGATTAAACAAAAACCTAACGAAAATGATCAAACTCAAAAGCTCAATATTTCCTAGTTTACGTAAATGGATGAACTACTTTTCTTCCCTCCTATACCTAGTAAAGTGATTTGTTTGTATATTACGCCAGTATCATCGAACTCCAGTCGTGGAAGGGGGTAGCAAACGGCGTTGATCCAGAGGTATAGGCAAGTTAATATTAAAAATGTTAGTAAAAATAAAATTATGTCCCTGTATCATTGCTGCATTAACTTAAATTCGACAATAGTTTCTTAAAAAAACTGAGGCCCAAATTTGAAAAAAAAAACACAGAATAAAGTAATTCACTAAACTGCATATAGATTAATTCAGCCATTTTTAAATAAGCTAAAATGTTCTATGACATCTTACTCCTAAAAGCTCGTCCTTCAAAAAATATTTGTAGCACAATTTTGATATTGGGTTTCAAAATGCTAAGACAAATAATTATATTTTAGGAAATAATTTTAGAGGTAGTATAGAAATATGCAGGCATATTTTTCATTTGACTCAGACGCTGGATGGACATGGTAGTTGATAAATCGTCGTAAAACAAAGCAATAAAAATAGATAAATAAAAATGCATGTTAAATGTTATGTAACGTGTTTTTCACACATTAAAAAGTATTTCAAAGGAATAAATTGAATATTTACTTATTCTTTTTACCAAATTTAACAATCCTTTCCTCTTAAGGCTATGGATCGGTAAAAATAACGAAAAAAACATTTAAAAAAGGTAAATTTTGTTTTTAACTCCAAAAAATAAAATAACGTCTCAGTTTTCTAAATCTGTGCTTACTTTGGCCCTGTGATAATTTAAAAAGCCTTGGATGTATTTAAAGGGAGCAGCTGCAGCCCTTTGAACTGACACTCAGCCGCCATTCTGACAGACTTTGTTTTTCTTTCTAACTAATTTTACTTTTCATTCAGCTCATATTTTCTCGCTGATATGTAGGAGAAAAATGTGTGTGGTTGATCTGTATAGGAAGGGAGGATATCGATAGTATATATCATATATGCATGCTGTACTTTGATTCTCGTTTTCTCGATTTTCCAATTTTCAACATTTTGTAACATTCAAAATGCTCTAATGAATGCAGTTTTTCTCCAGTCTCAGTGAAACTTTGCACAGAAGTCCATAAAAGCATGTGAAGTAATCTGACACATATGGTTCTTTATTTATTTATTGGTCTGACCCAATATTTTGGCTTTGCCCTGCGACACATAAAATTTAAAATGAAAAATTATATAAACAGGTTTCAGACAAAATTGATTAAGATATAAGAAAAAAATAGAACCAAACATAGGCCTAATTTAAATTGAATGTACACCATAAAGATGCTGGCGAAATATCGCTACAGAAAATTTTATTATGGTGGTGACGATGGCATCTTGAAGATCTCTCGTCAGCTTGTATTTTTCCCTCCACCTTACAAAGGCTTTCGGAATGGTGCCTCTCGCTCCGAAGAAGAGACCGGTAACTGTGAAAGTATTCAAATCATCATGTGTTGAGGATGTGATTAGTTTAAAAAAAAATTGAAAGGGTAAATATTTTTTCATAAAAAGTAATTGGAAATATATGAAAAGCGTGTGTCATATTTTACATACATCTATCAGGAATAAATTAAGCATAAATTTAAAGAAAATTTTAAACCATGAAAACAGTATTTATAAAAATAAAATTAATTATAAGTGAAGTAATTGGAGTATTAAACTGAAAATTTGTGTCTTGCATATCCATATTGTAAAAAAATACGTGGTAAAAGTTTCAGAGTAATTGATGTAAAAATGTAGAAGTTAGAAATTTCATAGGTCAGGTTTTCGACGTCTTCTATATTTTGTAAAAAATTGATAAATATAATCACTAGAAACTTCGCCAAGAACAGAGAGGAGACCGAGTGTGTACCCTATAGCAAGCAAGCTGAAGGCCAAATAGAAATGATATACTGAGAAAACAAAATATCCATCGTTATTGCCGGAAAAACCACTTTCAGTCTTAGACAAATTCATATACCTGAATCGTGACTTCACGTCATTTGACACTTTCTGTATTAATCCAGTTTCGAAGGACCTAAGTATAATGTCATTAAACCTAAACAAAAATGGACTTCCCTTGCGAAGGTACATTGTAAAATGTAGACTATAAATCCTCTCTTCTATCGTGCAAAGCTGAGGGGCATCGCTTCCAACTGGCAGGGCTGCCAAAGTAAGAAATTCCGTATGGGTCGTGTAACCTATGAAAGCAACATTTTTTTCAGTAAGATAATCAAGAATACATCCTGATGTATCCTTACATTCTTGCTTTTTCATAGTTATTCTGCTGCAAAATTCTGGCAACGAAGTCATTAAAAACTTCTCAGTAGTTACCTGATACTTGTATGTAAGTCCAGATTGGTATAACATTTCCAGGGATTCAATTTGATTGCCCACTCCAGGATTGACGAGAACGCTTGTGAAGAGAGATTGAAAAATAGTGGTGATAGCAAAACAGTACCACATCAAGCACACAAAAACACATCTGACACTCGAGGTTTTTGGTATTTGAGATGCAGTTATTCCCAAATTCACTGCCAACACTGCAAAGACACAGGAAGAAACACTCCTGTAAACACTGGACTCCTGTGTGCCGTAAGTTTTAGCCATCAGCGGGATTGTCAAAGTCACTATTATGAGCACTGAAGCCATTCCTATCCAAACAGGGAGTTTAAATATTTCCGCGACTTTCTTCATCCTAGGAATTGGAGAACCGCACGGTACGTACCACTGCATTATTTCATTCATATAGGAAGTTGTGGGGTCAGCAAACGCGTATATAAGTTCATGAAGAGGACAAGCACCGAACATAACATCTATCGTACCTTTCTCGAGCTCGTTCATTGCCAGAAAGCGTGCTTGTATAGGATCCTCTAAATATATGTATTTGTAAACTGGAGTTATATTCATACTATGTGCAATAAATTTAAAATATTCTACTTCTAGACCTGAATACTGAAGCTGCATTTCACCTTTTTCATCCGTGTAGTTGCGTACTGATGCCAAAATTGGTGGAGCGTCAAGAACAGATACATTTACTGGACAACCATTAAGTTGTATGGGAAATTTATTCGGAATCGGCTGAGAACATTCCAAAATCAATCCATTAGTGCCAAAAATCCAACGCTCAACTAGAACAGTATCAATATTTGCACATTTATTCCCATTGTAAGGAATCCACTTATACAAATGAAAGCCGAATGCCATTTTTTCAGTTGATTTATGCAATTTGTCGTAAGAATTACTTTCTGGAAGTAATATAAGGCCATCAGTAATCGTATATTCATTCCACAACTTCACAGCAACTTCATGAGCAATTATATTGGTAAATTTGGCCAGTTTTCCGATTACTATGACCAGATATCGTGCCCTGGGATTCCAGCAGGAAATCATCTTGCTCTCTTCCAGCTGTTCGATGACATTTTCCATGGCATCAGTCTCTCCATTTCCAATCCTTGCAACTATTACATAGAATCTGGGTGCCACATAAGAATCCATTATAAAATCCATTGTTTCTTTTCCCGCGCAAGACATCTGTAAAAGCCAAAGCATTTTCTTGTTTAGTTCTCGCATCAAACAGTATATTATATTTAAGTCATCGTCTTGTGGTAGGAGTTCTCTTTTAGTCGACTCTCTCACACTGGTATCTTCTTCCACTCTTGGTAATGAGATGAGTAATAGATGTCCTGGTTTCAAATCCTGATGAATTATGGTGACGATGCGTGACATGAAGTGATGTTCCTCTGTAGTCAAGGTTACGGGTTCGGTAACCACAAATAAATACGTTGTCGATAAGAACAGAAAGATCCTTCCATTCATCTGTGGAAAAAATAATTATTCAAATTGGAATATGTTATTATATATTTTTTCAAGTAGTAAAATTTTGCATATAGAAGAATGAAAAAAAATTATCGGAAAGAACTTCATTTGATTCACTGAAGTCTATAGAAAGTAGAGGCTGGTCCACAATAAACCGGGAACCGTAACGAGAACGAGAAGTGGAGGACGTGAACGTAAAGATTTTTTATTCACAATAAACGGAGAACGGAAACGACTACGCATATCGACATGCATGTTAATAACGATATGTACAGTAAAGTCGCTATTACGCATTCTGATGTTATTTGTGTAGACCCTATAACAAAACAACGATGTTCTCTCAAGAGTACAAGCCAGTCAACATAAACACAGGTTAACCAACTTAAAAAATTTTGTGACACAATTTATTTAAGAATCCATTTCACGCGGTAATCTGGTCAAATATACACGTAGCATATTGAAAGTTATTCTACTGAATTTCTGAGTTAGTTAGTCACGATGAATGAAGAAGAAATTATATCACGGCCTCCTTGCTACAAAATATACGACGATCAAATAGCTTTAAGGTACAACACAGTGAATCTATTAGGCTTTGATCAGAAACGAGAACGGCAAAGTATGACTTTCACGTTCCCTTTCCCGGTTTCCGGGAAGCTTCTTGTTAATTGTGAATGCTTACATTTAAATACAGGTATATTTATTTCCGTTCTCGTTTTATTTGTCGTTTTCGTTTCCGGTTTATTGTGAACCAGGCCTTACTATAATTTTTGAGCGGAATAAGGAATAATTATAGAAATAAAAAATCTTGAAAACAACAATAAATGGACACGTGAGCGACATTTTTGCGGTTCTTCTATTACACGTGTTATGTGGGCGAAGTTTCATGAATGAAATGAGACACAGCCTACACCAAATTTTGAAATTCTCAAACGACAGTCCTTCACATTCTATCATAAAGTTATGTAAGCTGAATTGTATAGTAGTGGCAAAAAAACTGTACCAACCCTTGTAGCTGATTTCAGAGCCTTGTTCACTCCACAGCACGATAGACTGGTAACCAAGATTTTCGTGGTTCGAATCCTGCCTGGGAAGAAAACTTTTTTTTTTTTGTTCTTTATTTAAATTTATTCCCAATATTTTTCGATTGCTGGTAAAATTCATGTTCTGGGAATAATAAGTTAATTAAGTAGTAAAAACACTGAAATAAAGAAATAAATAAATTTTATTTAATATTTGCGAAATTCCTTTCCTTTCGGTTTAGTGAATTATTTAACAAAAGTCTTACTTCGCGATAAATGCTAAGAGAGTTTGATACAGGAGAAATGACGTGATGCCAGACGCTGCTCAACGTGTTTTCATATGTTCTATGGTGTGAGAACTCGTTTTCACTAAAGGCCTACCCATTATTTCCCTGCGGAGAGTGCCAAGAATTCTGTCTATAGCAGGAGCGGTTTGATTTACTTAACACTCATGCGTTGTTCTTCGAATTAGGACATGACTGAATTAATCGATTCTGCAGTAATGTTCTCTTGTTTTGGGCATATATTTTTTTCTTTTATTTTTTTTCCTTCTTTATGCGTAAATATTTTGCTACATCTAGTGCAACTATTTCTTTCGACGTTGAGCGCGGTATTCTTGTCGTAGCTATGTTTATTTATTATTTTTTTTGCAATAACTGAGTCATAAGATTGTCCTCCTCATGCCTTAAAGTGTTTGTTACACATTTTGAATGATGTTATAGCTATATAGCTATGTATGGGTTCACCGTGTCCAATTGGTGACATACAGCATTCATTTTCATAATCACTATCAATATTTCGTGACACAGACTCCCAAAGACGCCACATGAGGGTTTATACAGGGACATCATTTTATTTTTACTTCAATTTTTACTGTACCTGAGTTTTTGAATGTACTTCACTCCCACCCCTTCTACTAAGGAAGTTCCAACTCCACACAGAACCAAGATCGCAGATAGTAAGCAGTACTGAGTTACTGAGTACAGTACGTTCCAGAAATATGTTCGCGTTTTCCAGTGACGAAAGAGCTTTCAATATTGAATCATATTTTCGCACAGGTACTGTCCGTTTGCCTACGTCGCATCCCGATTTCCCCCACCTGCTTCTGCTCGCCCCTCTGTAATAGCTGGGCTGTGTTAGCTCTTTTCTGAAAACATTAATTTCTCTTAGGAATTGGAAGTTTACGTAATATTATACAGGTGTTTAATTTAACTTAAATAAAAGGGCCTCGTTAAGTAATTAACTGTCACGTGATTTCTTTCCTTTCTACAATCCTGCGGCATAACCACTTGGACGGACAGTAGATAGCATGTCTGAGTAATTTTATATTTTCGGGTCAGGCAGAAGTGAAGATTGAATTTACAGTACGTAGAGTAGGTACAGAATTATTTCAACATGAGTTACTAGTACGAAGGACGAAACTGGCAATTGGAATTAGATGCAATAGTCTATAGTGCGATAATATGCACAAAAGAACTGAAGCCTGTATCGAAATGAACGGCCACCATTTTCAAAACTGTGTTTAAATATTCATATTATGATTATTTTTCAATTTAACTTCTTTCTCTATATTGTACGCTAATGTGCTGTAGACAGTATAATATACACTGCATAATGAATACGTTCGCATGGATAACTCACTTCGTGAGTAAAAACACTTATTCTTAATACAGTACTGTACTTTGATTAAAGAAAAACCTAATGAAAATTATCAAACTCAAAATCGCGATATTTCCTAGTTTACGTAAATGGATGAACTACTTTTCTTCCTTCCTATACCTAGTAGAGTGATTTGTGTTTTACGCCAGTATCATCGAACTCCATTCTTGTAGGAGGGAGCAAGCGGTGTTTCCGGTTCTCTAAAGGTATAGACAGGTTAATATTAAAAATGTTAGTAAAAATAAAATGATGTCCCTGTATTTCCTTTAACTATTCCCAACACAAAACTTAGTTTCAACCCATGCGCGTAGACTAGTTAACTACTCGTCTCCTCACTGAAACTTCGGAATTTTCCGCGCACGACACTAGCGTCTGATTTGCATTATTTTGTGGTCAAATGTAACTGAGAAATGAAATAACTTCATAAATATATCTGCGACAAAAAATTAAGTACATTATCCAGGGTGTTTCCGAATTGGTGTTACAAACTTTCAGGGATGATGGTGAAGGGTACATGTATCAATTTTAGATAAGGAACCATGGTCCGGAAATGACTGAGTCAAAAGTTATAAGCAAAACTACTCCTCCATTTCACTAGGACTGATCGACTGGACACTGCAACTTGTACAGTCGATCAGTCCTAGTGAAGTGGAGGAGTGCACGAGAGCGGAATAAGCAGACCTGATTTTCGAATACGGATGAGCCAATGGGAACAGTAGACAAGCTCACAGATTGTATCGGGCCGAGTACCCACGTAGGAGATATCCGGCCCATACCATTTTTTCACGACTGTTCCAAAAGTTTAGGGAAGGGGGGCACGTGGTGCCAAATTACAATTCCATTTTCACACAACATTTCCGGACCATGGTTCTTTATCTCAAATTGATACATGTACCCTTCGCAATCATCCCTGAAAGTTTGTAACACCAATTCGGAAACATTCTGTATATCATGTTTCATAGCCTATACTGTATTTTCACAATTCTACTCAAAGAAACATTTCACACAAAATTAATTTTCAACAAAATGTGACTATAACCGCTAGAGGAGTTTTTAAATGCGTATGGCAATGGTGCCAATGTCTGGATAGATTAATAAGCGAGTTTTCAAAAGTTAGAGAATTAAAGACAGGTTAGGATTGTTTTGGTCAGACTCTTAGTATGTCTAGCATATATGCCTTTTTGTAGATAAGTAAATAAATACTTAAATTTAACATGGCGAAGAATGGAGTGCTTCCGCAGCAATGATTATCAAAAATCGTACCTTGAATCGTAGCGAAGAATGGAGTGCAACATCATGGTGGTATCACTGGAGTACATATTGTGACAGCTGCAACGGGGTTTGAACACGCGTCCGACAGGGCGCGCGGCAGACGAAACGCTGGCACGGGGAGCATCTGCATGCTGAAGGGCAGAGGGGGTGTATTACGTCAACGCGACGAGGGGAGGGTGCGCGCGCAACTGCTGCGTGCGGAGTGAAGGGGGGACGGACCCTCCCGACTCTTCGAGAAGTCCGTCGAAGTGGAAAAATCGGGAATTCGAACTTTCCAGGCTACGTCGCTGTGATTATAAAAGAAGAAGCGCGAGGGAACTCGGACAGTGTGTGATTCATGATTAGTTCAGTCAGTAGCCAGTGAACAGAGCAAGCCAGCCAGTCTTGTGTACCGGAGATCGACTCGAGTGTGCGTCCGCAACTGTGTCAGCATCGAAGGCCTGAGTTCGAGTGCAGTGGACCGCAGTTGGAGGGACCTGAGTTCGAGTACAGTGGGCTGTCTCTGAAGGTCTGTGGTTCGAGATACCGTGAACTCGAGTGACTGTGCTAGAAGAACTGTGAACTGAGAACTGACAGATCTGATTTGTAAATAGTGTTTTGTAAATATTAGTTAAGATTAATAGTTCATTGTTGTTCGTAATAGTCCAAGTAAATTGTCATTGTCGTCAGTGGAGTGCACTAATGAACGCTGTGTTACTGTGTAGAAGGTGAAGAGTTATTGTTGTGACAATAAATTACATTGTTGTTGATTTGAAATAAATTATTCGTGTGTGAAACCGTCTGATTAAAGAATCGGTTGCAATTTTTGGGGCGAGTTGAGTGGGCTTATAAGTTTCACAGAGATCACATTGTCTCTGGGTTGGTTTGCTACAATTTAGAGCATATTTTTAATTACTTAAGTAGTTTTTTCGTCCGTGTCTTTGGTGTGGCAAAGTAGACCTACAGTACGTAAGTTTCATATCTTCTTATTCAAATGTTTTTTTGTTATTTTACGACGCTTTATATGAAAGTTACCCAACATTTTGCTCTTAATGGTTTGAGGGAAAATCCGGAAAAAACCTCAACCAGGTAACTTGACCCATCCAGGATTTGAACCTGGGTCCGCTCGTTTCACGGTTTTGGCATGCTAACCGTTGGACTTTATTCAAGTATTGCAACAGCATTTTTATTCTTATAAATGTACAATATTAGTCAATGAACAGTACATGAAACTACACACTTACGTTACCATCGTTAACTCAATCTTACCTTTTATGAAGAGTAATTATTAGAAATTCACATGTTATAATATTATTTATTAGCGAGCACTTCTTATTTATTTCGTAATCCGTACATGAGTGAATAAAGCCTTTTACGTAGACATATCACATTACAAAACTGTCAAAAAAGGAAAAGACGCAAAGGCTTGTAATGTGTTTTTGATAGCATAATGGAACTACATCACCGCTCTTTGCATTCTTCCAAAGTACGTTATAGACAGTCGAACTCTTGCATTAAAATTTTGTGTTTGTATGATAGTGCACGACCAATGTTGTGAACATAACATCTTTCTCCAATCGGTTTCCATGGTAAAATATATGAAAGCAATAAAAGTAAAATTAGGCCTAAGTTACGTTTACGTACGTGGCATCCATAGGTCCAGTGGCGGCTCGTGGGTATTGAATTAAGGGGGGCTGCATACAAAAATAAACCAAGCAACTTACTTTATTTAAAGATTAGATCCATGCGCCTTATCTTGTAAGTTGTGTTTAAATGAGACAGGCTCATGTTAGTAGATCTACTGGCATTTAAAAGAATCCTGCGGACAAAATTCCGGTCGACGCTGATATAATCCCTGCTGTTGCGAGTGTCGTTAAATAAACCATAATTTAATTTTTTATATGCAGATTTGAACCTTAGAAATATCTAACTGGCGATGTTGTAGTTGGTTGTATTATATATATATATATATATATACATACATGATACATCAATAAATGAAAAAAATAATTGAGCCAGAAATTGAATTCAGGATAATTCAAGAGTACGCACCAGAGCGCTTGCCTCATTTATTGTGATGTTAGATGTTTTAGATTCCATTATGGTTTGAAAACATACTAGCAATGGCTCCTTCTTCTCATGAACAAAATTTACTGTTCTTATTTTAAATCCATCTTGTTGCCCCAGCTGATGGAATTGTCTTTGAAACACATTAATCTAATTCAGACTGTATGGAGATCGAGAGAAGAAAGCAGGGATATTGGATAATTTAGCAAAAAATATGCGAGCCTTTGTATTTTGTTTAGCGGCTCTTTCCATTATGAGATTCAACTGATGGGCACTTAATTTCACATTTCTCCTGAATCGTTAAGGTACTGAACTGAATAGACTGTAAATATTGTACAGAATTAAACATTGTTCCACTTGTTATACTCACAACATTAAAGAAAATGTATTTAAAACTGCGCGCTACTGACAAACTGCTGCAAACTTTGCAGCGCCTGGAAAGTCTGGATTCACGGCAAGGGGCAGCAGGGAGGAGGGGTAAAACTAACGCGCAAAGCATCCGAGACGAGACTGGCAGCTCCAGAGGAAGAAGTGGCTTCACCCTATAGTCCTTGTCTCTGGTTTCGCTCTGGCAGCAGCAGGGGAGGAAGTGACTTCACTAACGATTGCGTGCATGTCATTGAGAGCGAAATGTTTTTAAAAATTCGAGCTGCTAAATAAAGACTGTATAATAAATGTTTTTCACAACATAAAACGAGACAAGGGCCACAAATGTCTGGGGGTGCTGCAGCTCCGCAGCCCCTCTTCGAAAGCCGCCCCTGCATAGGTCCATTGTACATAATCCCATTTTAACGACACTATATCAACTAAGCGACCATAGAATGTCGGTGAACTCACAACAGAGTGATAGTGTTCTTGCAAGCCTGGACGTGTACCATGATTAAGTTGATATTCGCCTCATAGGTGAGGATACCACCGAAATAACCCAGCCAGATAATAGATTCAACCAAAACGTCTATTTCAAAATTTTCGTTGAATTCACGTTTTGCCACACTTGAACAAAGAAACGTGATATAGACCATACAGTTTGAATGATGTCTGTACGCTTATCTAGTAATTTTCTCTAACCTATTCATATTCGTTATCTATGAGTCAGTTTGTCACGGAATGATGTACAGTAGTGGCAAAAAAAACCGGACCAACCCTTGTAGCTGATTTCAGAGTCACAGATTCAAATTTTGCTAGTCACAAAACACATCCATCTTGTATAATTAATTGTAACAATGGGATTTATTGAATTTGTTCGATTCTTACCGTCTTTTGTTTCCTTCAGTGCCTCAAACTTACAGTCGAAAAAGTTTGAGAGTTTTATTTTCATCTGGCATCAATATTACATTTCTACCTCTATTCGGCAAAGATAACTGCGTATTTTTACATTAAATAGCAGTACATACCTCTGGCTTCACTATCCATATTGAAATTACCACTGTTTGACACAATACACAACACAGGATTCTTTTGTATCAGCTACAAGGATCGGTCCGGTTTCTTTTGCCACTACTGTACATGAAAAATATAATAATTTTAGTAGTAGTCTGTCTGTGCCCTCGATCCGACCAGACATTGTACAAAATCAGAAACTGTGCTATCTCATAAGTTCTCAATGGGGCAAAGATTCTCTATGTCTGCAATACACTAGAGGAATTATGTATGTATATATGTATTTTTATTTTAGTAGGTTGTTTTACGACGCTTTACCAACATCTTAGGTTATTTAGATTTGGTGATAATGCCGGTGAAATGAGTCCGGGATCCAGCACCGAAAGTTACTCAGCTCATATTGGGTTGAGGGAAAACCCCAGAAAAAACCTCAACCAGGTAACTTGCCCTGACCGGGAATCGAACTCCGGCTACCTGGTTTCGCGACCAGACGCGCTAACCGTTACTCCACAGATGTAGACTGTCTATATGTATGTATGTATGTATGTATGTATGTATGTATGTATGTATGTAACCCAGCGTTCCGATGCTTAAATTTCGTCATCAGGGAAGTATCAACAATCAGGAAATTAAACAAATTATAGGCCTAAGCTTATTTATAATCTGTAGATTTAGATAGTTAATTTCATTAATAGTCATTAACAGTTTTGCATCAATTTTATTGTATACTAAGATTAACAATTCACCTTATCTATACTAATAATAAATCTGTAGCTGAAATTTTTCTGGTAATTTTCGATTTTCCAAAAATAATTGGTCCTAACATATATAATTAACCACCCTGAAACCAAAAATCGCTTTTTTGAAATTTTTGTTTGCATGTCTGTCTGTCTGGATGTTTGTTACCTTTTCACGTGATAATGGCTGACCCGATTTATATGAAAATTGGAATATAAATT
This sequence comes from Periplaneta americana, assembly GCF_040183065.1. Lineage (NCBI taxonomy): Eukaryota > Metazoa > Arthropoda > Insecta > Blattodea > Blattidae > Periplaneta > Periplaneta americana. The sequence continues at coordinate 24,547,526 of NC_091118.1, read as the reverse complement.
AAGTTCGTTGTAACTTAGAATTTAGGCTATATGGCATTCAAAATATGTTATTTAAAAGCGGGGTTATAAGGGGCTTGAATTAAATAAATCGAAATATCTCCCTTATTACTAATTTTCATGAAAAATATTACATAACAAAAGTTTCTTTAAAACTAATTTCCGATAAGTTTTATTCAATGCAAAATTTTGATAGGACTGATATTTAATGAGATAAATGAGTTTCAAAATTACAATAACAACGCCATCTAAGGCAGTGTAATGAAATAAAAAACAAATGACTTCGTCTATAAGGGGCCTTGGACAATAACAATCGAAAGCTATGAAACATAGCCTACAGAGAATGTTTCTGTGTTTGTATGAAGTAATATCGCAAGCTAAATTAACCGATTTGTATAATTAATTATTAATTCACCATTGGAAAGTGTAGTTTCTCTAGATGGACATAATGCTATAATGTTATTACAGTAACTTCTGAGTGAATCGAGGAGAGGTAAGATTAAAATAGCTTCTTATGCACAAAAACTTGATAGGCATTCGTTTCCTGTATTTCCTAAAATATTTTTTATAACCAAATGAGTGGTCTCTGGATCAAAATGATCGCATTTTATTTTTTTTTTATATAATTAAAGTAACATAAACGATTTATCCTTCTATCAAACACGAATGTTCCCTGGATCAAATGTCCTATTTTAATTATGTAATTACTTTATATTTATTTCTAATGGGTGCAGCGGAGCGCACGGGTACGGCTAGTTATATATAAAATAAGACCTTACTAAAAATAAGCGTCACTTCGCGTGTGACGTCATATTTTTTTTTTATAGAAAATCTTCTTTTTCATATAAAACGTCACTTTAATTTCTTCAACTAACCCTATGTGTGACTGCAAAAAATTTATACGGATAAGTCCTGCAAAATGAAGGGACATTATACTACCTGAATTCAACATTTGTAACGTGTATTTGTAACGGTAATAAGTGGACAGAATTGTAACTGCTACGAAGATAAGATGCATAGAATACCGTGAAAATAAGAATTGTGTTAATGGTAAATAGTGTCTGTTTTAACGCATTTTGATGTTGTGGACATTACTTGGCTTATTAGATGTAGAGATCTGGCGTTGCACATATTTCCCCATTAAGATAATGATGGAGATCCTTGAATGTTTGTCACGCATGCAACGCTCAAAGGAAGCACTACGGACTTATCTACGATCGCTTGTTGGCCATTATCGGTTTGTACACAATGGCGTAACTCAGATCGACACAACCCTAGGCCACTTGGCTGGAAAATGCTAACTAAAGGGATTGTAAACGAGATCTGTACTGAGTAGAAGCATGTTCACGAAGTAGGCCTACTTTTGTCTTTCATACAATTCCATTCCACCGTCTATTATACTTTTATTGTACTGTCTTACTATAGAAAATGACACGAAAAAGTATTTCGACGCTGCAAAAAAAGAATTTACTTTAACATTTCAGTGAAAATACGTATTTTGAGCATTGCTGACACCAATACTAGACGGTTCCGTAAACTGGGGTTACTTTGAACACGGAGGAAACTTTGAACATTTTTTCAGAAAATCATATTTAGCTTCCTACATGCTGTACTTGCGTTATAAATGGGGGTAAATTATCATAAATCATTCTCATACCAAATTTACCTCCACTTATAACAAGTGGAGCATGTGGAAATCTAAATATAATTTTCTGAAAAATAGTACATTATGCAACGAGCCTATAATGAAGGCAATTAAGAATCGAGTATGGATATTTATGAAACGAGCGCAAGCGAGTTTCATAATTTTCATACGAGCTTCTTAATTACCATTATAGGCGAGTTTCATACGACTTTTTATGCTCGACCATATTTCTAACTTGATATTATTAATTTTCTTTGTATCTGACCTTGACCAATGTCCCGTATGTTGTGAGATGTGCGCAGACGCGAAAGTATTGATTTTTTCCGAGGAACAGATGTCCACATTGACTTTGCTAGGCCATAAGAACCTACAGAGGTAACATTCAAATTCAATTAGACATTGAAAAACGAGATGACAAATTGAATTTATTTGAATATTATTTACAATTAACGCTAATAATTATAGTAACAGAACATAACCTTCTGCGACAGTATTGGATTTCCAGCCTCCGTGACTTTTCGCTAATTCTCTTTCGATTTCATATCCGAGAATAATCGATACTTGCGGTTTTATAACGGTAGAAAGCTGACCTGTCATTGGCTGAACAGTTGTAACCTGAGTCGTCATTGGCTGAAAGACCTGACCTTTAATGAGTAGGTGTACTTTAATGACATGCATTAAAGGTCTGCTACCAGGTGTATAATTACTACATTTCGGCATGGTCGAGCATAAAATATATTATTTTAATGTACCGAAGTACATATGATATTTCCATGCAGATATTCTGCGTCATCATACGATGAAAGAGTAATGGAACGGAGAAAAATTCCCTCCGGCGCAGGGATTTGAACCCGGGTTTTCAGCTCTACGTGCTGATGCTTTATCCACTAAGCCACACTGGATACCCACCCCGGTGTCGGATAGAATCGTCTCAGTTTAAGTTCCAACTCTTGGGTTCCCTCTAGTGGCCGCCCTCTGCACTACGTCATAGATGTCTATGAACGTAGGACTAAAGTCCACACATGTGCTGAGGTGCACTCGTTATGAGTGACTAGTTGGTCGGGATCCGACGGAATAAGCACCGTCTTAAATCACGAAGTGATTTACGCATATCAAATATATTATTTTAATGTACCGAAGTACATATGATATTTCCATGCAGATATTCTGCGTCATCATACGATGAAAGAGTAATGGAACGGAGAAAAATTCCCTCCGGCGCCGGGATTTGAACCCGGGGAACCCAAGAGTTGGAACTTAAACTGAGACAATTCTATCCGACGCCGGGGTGGGTATCCGGTGTGGCTTAGTGGATAAAGCATCAGCACATAGAGCTGAAAACCCGGGTTCAAATCCCGGCGCCGGAGGGAATTTTTCTCCGTTCCATTACTCTTCCATCTTCTGAAAAAATGTTCAAAGTTTCCTCTGCGTTCAAAGTAGCCCCAGTTTACGGTTAAATAAATAATGCACATAATTTTTTTTCATTCAAAGTTTGTTTTATTACAAATCCAAATATATCACATTATTTTCCAATTAATTAGCTACGAAGACTTATTTTTCCACGTAGTCTCTATTGAAATCTATGGCCCTACGCCTACTCGATGTTAGAGCCTGTACGCCATCTCGGTACCATTCAGCTGATCTTCCTCTCAGCTACATCCTGACGTCTCCTATGACCTGCTTCGCACGAATCGTATCCTTCAGGTGACCAAACAAAAGAAAGGCAGATAGTGCCAGATCTGGACTGTAGGGCGGATGAGGAAAGACAGTCCACCCAAGTTTTGTGATTTCTTGACGAGTGCGCACGCTTGTGTATGGCCTCTCACATTGTCATGGAGAAGGAGAATTTTGTTGATCCACAGAGATGTCGACTTGAACAGCAAGTTGTTTGAATGTTATTCGCCTGTTGTCCCGAATAAGCCTATCATTACGTTCAACTATTTCCGGTTACAGCAGCATGTGGTTGTCCCGAGCGTGGAAGATCTGACAGTGTCGCTTTACCTCGTTCTGTCGCTCACACTATGCTAACCCAACGACTGACAGTAGGCCTACTCCTATTCACTGTTTCATCCTCATAGACATGTTTAAACATATGTGAATGTATGCAAATGGTTTCCTGCTCCGCAAAGAGAAATTGAATCACAGCTCTCTGCTTTGTACGTGTTTCACGTGCAGTAGCCATTTTAAAACTGGATTAAGTGAGATATGGTCCAGTTTGCAATAGGTCCTCTCTACGAAAATGTCCAATGTTTAGAAATGTCCACAGGAGAATGGAGAAAGTTACACAACGCAGAACTGCACGCATTGTATTTTTCACCTGACATAATTAGGAACATTATATTATATTAAGATGGCATGGTATGTAGCAGGTATGGGCGAATCCAGAAATGCATATAGCGTGTTAGTTGGGAGGTCTGATGGAGAAAGATCTTTGGGGAGGCCGAGACGTAGATGGGAGGATAATATTAAAATGGATTTGAGGGAGGTGGGATATGATAATAGAGACCTGATTAATCTTGCACAGGATATGGCAGGCTTGTGTGAATGAGATGAAGGTGATAATGCCAACGAAATTAGTCCAGAGTCCAGCGCCGAAATTACCCAGCATTTGCTCTTACCCCCGGAAGAAAAATCTCGACCAGATACCTTGTCCCAACCATGATTTGAACCCGGGCCTACTCGTTTCACAGTCAGATATGCTGTTATTCCACATATGTTGATATTTTTTCTACTTATTAGCGAAATTAACCTTATGACTGTGAAGGGAGAGAAAGAAGTAAAAAGGTATTTGAATTGAACAGAAAATGAATAACTGATCATTCCTAGATACTAAGGAGTCAAGGAATTCCAACATGCGCTCATGTTTCATAGATAAGTTAATCCATTCACTCAGTAATAGTAGTAGTAGCAGCAATAGTAGTAGTATTAATTACAGTATTACAATAATACGTAATAGAAATCTGTAAGTAACGGAATCCTGCGGATTCATAATTCATTTCCGTTATAGGCAGGTTTCCGTTACTTACAGGTTTATATAAGAAAATGTATTAGCACGTACCTTAGATATCAGGTGAAAACGGCTCTATCATTTATAAAATTATTCTATGTTTCATTCTCAAATCCTTTTTTAATAAACTTGAAGTTTTCCAGCTCCAAAATTTGTCACAGTTTGTTTCACGATTACTTATTCATTTCAATAAATTCAATTACATTAACTTTTGTGTCCAGCTTCAACACAATCTTAATTTCAGATGCCATATATGGCCACAGAAAAAACACAATATAAAAAGATGCACCTTCAATAAATAATCTTAGCAGAACATCTAACAGACATAGTAGTTTAATGTGACAAAATATTATATTCAAATGTTTACTCGCTAGAAGCTAAAACACCAGCTTTTCAAATAGATTTTAGGTCACTGATCCCTGTTGCAATATTATTTCCTTGGAGGCGATTGTAGTTGGGTTCAATTGTTATTGTAGTCAGCACAAAACACAATAAAAGAAGTAAATTAAAGGCTTCAATTTTCCATTTTAGACGTTCTCTGATGGATCTATCATGTTAGTAATAAATATAACCAGCTATAAATGTTTCGTTACAGTCATAATTCAGGTTGTTTTAAAGAGCGAATTGACGGACAGATGTAAAAAAGTTTTTGTTGACTACAAATTCAATTATACTGGCAGATTTCACTAAAAAATTTTCATAGATAATAATAATAATAATAATAATAATAATAATAATAATAATAATAATAATAATAATACACTAACAGACACAAACAGTCACCAACATCATATGTAGTTACACAGCTCTAAAATACAAACTTGTGGAAGAACAAACAACATATTATGAGTATACTCATCTCATAACGTTCGTATTGGAAAACAAAGCACATAAACTTTTCTGGGATAGTATAGTTATTACCGATGAAGGTAGATGTAGGTAATAACCACATATTATAGCCTACTCATAAATAAGGAAGCCAAACATATATATTTTATGAACGCTATAACTATTGAAGGCAATGGGGGAAACTTGTGGGAGGAAAAAATCCTAAGCCTACTCATCTAACTAAACAAAAAATCATAGGCAAGAAAATTGACCATTATGCCTACAGTCAAGTATGCTACTGAAATGACATCCATTATATCGATAAAAACAATCTTGGTGACTAGAATAGAAAAAAAAAGTAATTAAGGATTCTTGATTCAAAGATTAACGTTAATTAACGTTAAATACAGTATAAGGCTTTGTATTAAAACAATTTTACCACGGCATTATTTTTATTCAAACTTTTACTGGAATATTGCTACATGTACATTATTTATACATATAAATAACGAAAATGCTCTCTCAATTAATATCACTCAATAAAATAATTGTATTCCAATGAATACCATCCCATTGTGGAATCCTGGGAAACGAGAATGCGGATGCTTTAGCAAAGAAGGGCAGCACTGCTACTTACAGGCCTGTTACTAAATCTACGTATTACTCTGTGAAAAGATTTATTAAATCTACATGCTTAGACTTCAACAAACAAAATTTGATAACACAATCTCAAGGGAAAAAATGGAACTCTCTGCATCATAATCCACAGTTGATTCCCGATTTACCACGAAAATCGTCTGCAGCTGCATTTAGATTGGCAACAGGCCATGATTGTTTGACCAAACACCTGCATAGAATTGGAATATATCAGTCCCCTAACTGCCCATTGTGCAACTCAAACCAAGAAATGGATTCGGAACACCTCAAAATCTGTGCTTCAGCGGCTGATCATGATAATATCTTGGAAAAATATTGGAGTGCAAGAGGTCAAATGACTTTATTGTCAAACGCCTGGCATTAGAAAACAACAACAACATTATTTATTTACATCAACCAATGCATTTAATGTTAATCATAAGTTACGTCAGTGAATTGACTACAAATCTGTCTCTTTACTTAAGTCGTTATTCCAGCAATGCCATTTGTATAATGTTCCATGTCTTCTCTATCGACTGTAAAGATCTATTTCATTTCGTTGACTCTAAATGGCAGGAGTGTGTGAAGTCCTGTGCTACGTCGAAAGGTTTAAAATTCGCAATGCAAAAATATGTTACACTCATGTTTAATACATCGGGGTCTTTGGCAGTATCACATAGCCTACTTACCACACAGTTTTCCAGCCATTCAGTTTTTTCAGTAGTACATAGGCCTAATATACCACCAAAGAATGAGCTTAATCTAAAAAATCCCCCTCGTCGGAGAGGATGGTATTTTTTGGTGAAAAATGAGTAAATTTAAAAAAAAAATTATTTAAAATACTCTTGAGATATATGTGGAGTGCATTGCATAACATTTTGTGGGTATTTGTGCCCTTATCGGATGTTGAGACGTCATTTTTAAACTTCCTGCGCTATGGATTTTTAAATCACATGCCCGCTCTTATCGGTTTCCAGTAACTTCATTTTTTTTTTTTTGCTACATTGCCAGACAAAAATGGATGTAATTTCTGAACTATTAAAGATACATGCATGAAATTTAGAACACACATTCTTTAGACTATTAGGAAACTTTTCTCTGTAACAGAATTTTGTTGATTTCATTTAAAAAATACGTCCGTTTGTTTGCAAGAAAGGAAATCAGAAAATTGTTATTAAATTTTAATTGTTTATTTTACAAACGTAGGGACTAATATCAAAATTCTGTTACAGACAGTTTGTAGAACATGCTTTTGCAAATACATTGCAAAAACCTGTTTGAATCTATCTGTAAAAACGGTTCAGATATATCGGTTTTAGTACAACCCTGCATTGAGTATATTTTTTTCAAATTTGGGCCCCCAAATTTTTTTTTTTTCAAATATTTTTATTTGGTTGAGTTGCCACAGCTATGAGCTCTCTACATACAAAAAATTAATATTTACACCAAATAGGGAAAAAGTATACCAACCTCTCCCCTTAAGTCGTTATTTCGACGATGGCATTTTCATAATGTTCCATGTCTTCTCTACCGACTGTAAAGGTCTATTTCATTTCGTTGACTCTAAATGGCAGGAGTGTGTAAAGTGCTGTGCTACGTCGAAAGGTTCAAAATTCGCTATGCAAAAATATGTTACACTCATTTTAATACATCGGGGTCTTTGGCAGTATCATATAGCCTACTTACCACACAGTTTTCCAGCCATTCAGTTTTTCAGTAGTACATAGGCCTAATATACCACCAAAGAAAGAGCTTAATCTAAAAAATCCCCCTCGTCCTGGCTTAAAATTATCAAAGAAAAATGTATTTCACTATTGAAATTCTTGAAACCAGAAAATGCATGATCTCTTCAAAATATTTTGGATTCTGAACCAGTGCTGGATGAATACCATCCTGAAAGTAAAATCAGTGACCATGAATAAGAATATTTGATCTACAGTAAAGGATTTTTCGTCTGTAGAATAGTTGCAGAACTGATTTTCTTAATACATCTTCTACATATTTTTCTTGTTGGAAATTTAAAACAAATATTATTTGGCTTCTACTGTATATTTCCATAAAAATACAAGGACTTATCGGCTAAACATTCTTAATGTGTATTATTTTGACTATTACCTACACTTTTACTACGTCATACTACTTTTGACCAATAAAACGGTACGGAACGACGTGTTTCAACCAATCATGACTGCATATCCACAATTTTTATCACTTCCCTAGCATTTGTTTTTATCACGTCCCTAGCATTTTTCCTTTGTTTACCAACATTGCACTTTCAATAACTGTACCCTTTAAAATCATTCATCTTTATTAATTACAACTTTTCTACCATTTATCTTGTTTATATTATTTAGGTTACGTTATAGCTCCTGCTGTATGGGATTATGGATAGTCACGTATTGATTGATAATTGAAGTGGAATGCAACCGTTTTAATAAAAATGAAACTAAATCAACAAAGCTTTCTTGGCTAGTAATCGTTCAGAGAGTTCAATGAAGATTGTATAGTTGGCACAACTGGTAACAAGAGAACAGCTCATCATAACACACTACTGTCATCTAGCGGAATATTTGTAATGATGAGATGGTACAATAATAGATTTTCAAGATAGTTTAGCATTTTAGTAAGACAATTAATCTGGACGTGAAAAAAAAAAAAAAAAAAAAACAGAAAATTACAAACCACTCCAGTCGATGCACAGCAGTTTCAAATATGACTCGCATTGGCATTCAAGAACAAGAATTAATAAAGATCACTGATCATAGCTATGCATCTTCCCTGAATCCCTATTTACAAATAAATGAAGAGCACCGTTCGGAAATCCTGAATGAGTTGAGAAATACGCCATATATATCAACGAGTTCACTTCTTTTACGCACACGTCAAATATAATATCAACTGAACCACTAACCACTGAAACATTCAAATTTGAAAATTCCACTTTCAATAATTATTCCTTGTAAAATGATTCATGTATATTTTTTATGTCATCATCGTTAATTAAAACTTTTCTTGTTTATTTCATCATCCCTAAATAAAACTTTTCTGACACTTGTTTATATTATTTAGGTTATGTTATAAAGTCTGCTATATGATATTATGGATAGTCACATATCAGAGATTGTTTAATACTAAGATTTATTAAAAATTATCTGTCAAGTGACGCTGATTACTGGGATCCGGATAATTGAAGTGGAATGCAACTGTTTTAATAAAAATGAAGTTGAATCAACAAAGCTTTTATGGACTAGTAACAGTCTACAGAGTTCAATGAAGATTCCATAGTTGGCACAACTGATAACAAGAAAACAGCTAATCATAACACACTACTGCCATCTAGCATGCAATCTAGCGTAATATTTGTAATGTTGAAATGGTACAATAATACATTTGAAGACAGTTGTATTTTCGTACGTCAATTAATATTTTATTGTATTGGAGTACTTCGTTACTTCTAATCGTTATATACTTTCTTCTAATCGTGTAATAGTCAATTAAATCCCACTCGAGCTTTGATTTTGTTTAGATAAATCAAAACCTCTAGTGAGATTACTGTAGATAAACTGAAACCTTAATGTACTATTGTTTCTTATTTATTCAATGAAGTTGGTGTATGTTAGAGAAATAATACTTTTCTACCGGTTTTAATGCCTAGGTACTCTAATTGAAGAAGGCTCAGACTTTCTATGCAATAACGACTTAAGTTTTCTATACTTTATTTACAAATATTTAAAAATGGGTTGTGTTTAAATTATAACAGATATTGGATTTCAGTGATTTATACAGTCTAAAATATTACACAAAACAAATGAAGCGAGTATATTTACTACTAAAGTTTCTACATTGTCATAATACTTTGAAATTGTTTTTCTCAAAACATGACTTTTCAGCTTAAGCTGTTATTGCATCCAGCGTCTCAATTTATGATTATTCTGGATTAAATATTCAAGGGAGTTTATTCGGTGAAAATATTGTCTGCACAGAACAAATAGTCGCAAACAAATGAAGATTTGGAAATAATCTGTTTCTTCCTACAGTACAGTAATTTCCCTATAAAGCGAAAAACTAAATAATAGTGCCACCTGTTGAAGAAGCTTAATCTTATTTACATTCTCGTTACGATATGACTTGATAAAGGAAAGCATTTAACGCTGTAAATAATCATAGCGATAAATGTTATCTCATGTAAACAGCTGGAAGCGAAATCTCTGTTTGTTTTCCTCATAGATAAGTTCGCTCCCCTATAATCCTAGGTAATCCGTAGCATATGTTAGATGTTACAAAGACAGCAATCTTATCTGCATGACATTGGAACTACATAAAAAAAATGTAACGTTAAGGGAGGAGGTACACCATTGGCCTGCAAAAATTTAGTGAAATTCATTTTTTTATATCCCAGCTACTATAAAAGCTAAATGAATCAAACTTTTCGTGCTTAATATACATACATTACACTTTATAAAACACTATTCAGAATATTAAAATAGCTAATAATTACCTGTAAAAATATCAAATTTGCATAATTTTTACAACCGTAAAGCATTTAATAAGAAAATACACAATTAATTAGATATCTGCATGATTCTTTTATTGAAATCTTTTAAACATAGTCTGGGATCTTTTACCTATTCCCTCAAGAAATAATTTTTTCTAAAAAAAATATTATTAAGAAAACAATATTTCCTGACGGAATAGGTAAAAGATCCTAGATTATGTTGTTCATGTAAGTCTTTAAAACATTCCAGTAAAAAAATCATGCGGATATTTTTGTATATTTTATTATGTAAATCCCTTACGGTTCTAAAAAAATTATACAAATTTGACATTGTTTTTACAACTAACTATTAGCTACTTTAATATTATGAATAATGTTTTATGAAATGTAATGTGTGTATATTAGGCATGAAAATGTTGTTTATTTATTTTTATAGTAGCTGAGATATATAAAAAAGAATGACTTACACTAAATTTTTGCATATCAATGGCGTAGGCTACTTCTCCCCTTAAGTTGCGTATCCGAAAAAAAAGTGTGACTGATACATGGAGTTATTTCAATATTAATAAAGTTGTTTTATTTGCATGTAAATTTGTGACACATTAATTAGACATATTTACTTAAATAATGCAGTTTATGAATAAGTAAAAAATGTGATAGCTTCTTTATTATTTTACTAGCTGTACCCGTGCGCTCCGCTGCACCCGTTAGAAATAAATATAAAGTAATTACATAATTAAAATAGGACGTTTGATCCAGGGAACATTCGTGTTTGAGAGAAGGATAAATCGTTTAATATGTTACTTAATTTAAATTGTATTTAAATAATTAAAAATCGGTCATTTTGGTCCAGGGAGCAATCATTTGGTGCAATGACAATTCCTTTAACATGTTTCTTAATTGTTATTACATGCAACCATAGTTTAATGAATATTGACATATCATTTAGTTTTAATGTGTATACTTTATATTACTTGCTTATGTTTCAAGAGTTACTGTAATAACATTGTAGAATTACTGTATGTCCATCTAGAGAAACTACCCTTTCCAATGGTGAAATAATAATTAAACAATTAATTAGCTTCCGATATTACTTCATACAAACACAGAAACATTCTCTTAGGCTATGTTTAATAGCTTTCGATTGTTGTTGTCCAAGGCCCCTTATAGACGAATCATTTGTTTTTATTTCAGTACAGCGCCTTAGATGGCGTTGTTATTGTAATTTTATAACTCATTTATCTAATTAAATATCAGTCCTATAAAAATTTTGTATAGAATAAAACTTATCGGATATTATTTTTAAAGAAACTTTTGTTATCTAATATTTTTCATGAAAATCAATAATAAGCGAGATATTTCGATTTATTTAATTCAGGCCCCCTTATAACCCCCCTTTTAAATAAAATATTTTGAATGCCATATAGCCTAAAATCTAAGTGACAACGAACTTAATTCATATTACAATTTTCATATAAATCGGTTCAGCCATTATCGCGTGAAAAGGTAACAAATATCCAGACAGACAGACATACAAACAAAATTGTCAAAAAAGCGATTTTCGGTTTCAGGATGGTTAATTATACATGTTAACATCAATTATGTTTGGAAAATTGAAAATTACCAGAAAACTTTTGGCTACAGATTTATTATTAGTATAGATACATCCATCTCTCTCGCTTTAATTTTGTCCTTCTTTCTTTTCTTCTGTTTTTTTCTTTACTCCTTTGTTCGCCCTGTATTCTATTCTCATTTGTCAGTTTACTCTACTTAGTACAAGAGTGGCGAAGAGAAACTTATGGGCATTGGAATGCTGCTGTGTGTTTTTGTTACCAAATAAAGTTCCATTAAATTTTATTATTCCATGGAGATGATATCCGCCTCCCAACAACAAGCCCCCCTGAATGATCGGAAGCAATAAGTCCATTCGATGACCCCTGACGAACTGTAGTGGATATAATTAATAAACATTTATTTTTCCAGAGTTATATCCATAAAGAACAAGTGGGCAACTTCACCTTACCTACATTAAACTACTGAGTTTTGGTCAATTTTCGTCATTTTTTTGTTTTTAATATGGTGCCAAAACACCTGCGGTTTCTTGAGGAATAGACCTACTATAATTAAAATTTCATTCCGATGTCTTTATTCTAAGTTACAAATTCAGTTTATCTCATATAAGAGGTTACTACGTGGTACAGTCATTAAGTTCTGACACTGACGCCTGAAAGGTAGGCACCCACAAGAATCTGGATGTCTCAGAAGATGCCGCGTGACACGGCGTACACTTAAGTAGATCGACATCCTCCCTCAATATAGTCACCGTTGGCCGCTATGCACGTCTGCCAACGTTGGTGTAGCTGCTGGAAGCACCGCTGAAAGATGTTGGCAGGAAGATGCCGTACGGCTTCTCTTGTGGCAGTCATGACCTTTTCGGCCGCATAAAAATTACGCCCTCGTAGGATTGATTTCATGAGGGGAAAGAGAAAAAAAATCGCATGGTGCGAGATCAGGTGAGTACGGAGGGTGTGGCAAAACAGCGACCTGTTGCCTTGCAAGTTCCTCTTGGACAAGGATGAGCGATGTGCAGGGGCGTTGTCGTGTAGCAACAGCCAATTCTTCCTATGCCAAAGCTCAGGACGCTTACGACGAATTGAATTGCTTAAACGGCCAAGAATCTCTTTGTAGAGGATCTTCTCTACAGTTGCACCTTGTGGGATGAATTCTATGTGAACAATTCCATTTGAATAAAAAAAACTGTTAAAGCATCACCTTGCCTTTTGACCTGTCTAGTTGCGGATTTTTCTGTCGTGGAAATAATGGCGTTTTCCAGGTGGCGGATTGTCGCTTCAGTTGCGGATCGTAAAGGAAACACCATGTTTCGTCTCCAGTTATGATCGGTTATAGCAGTTTCGCCTAATTTCTGACAGAACGTGACGTTTGCCCGTTGCTCAAACTGCAACATACTCGAGTTCCGACGCGCGCATTCAAATCACCGTCACAACAAAGACCGTAGTTCTGCTTACAGTGCATGCACTCAACTGTCTCTTGTTGGGTCGAGAGACTAACTGACAAGGTATCATACCATGGCGCCACCTATGCGCTATAGTGCACCACAACGCCACTATGCGCTCAGTATTAGAACTTAATGACTATACCACGTATATCAAGAATGCGTCTTATAAACTTCAGAAGTTATTTTACATGAAATCAGAGTTTTTACATTTCAACTTACTAGAAATAAGATATCTTCTGAATGATTTACACATAGAATAGTGAAACATTGCACACATGCTGCATTCATTTACATATATGATTATTATTAATAAGATATCTCCTGAATGGTTAAACCTAGAGTAAAATGAAACTTTGCACATGTATTCACAACAGGTCTGTGCATGAAATTCGGCCGACCCGGGTGGCGCAAGCCGTAGAGGCACGCAATGACTCTACGGCTTGGTCCGAAGGGTTGTGGGTTCGAGTCCCGCCTCGGGCATGGGTGTTGTGTTAGTTAGTAAACAGAAACAGAAAACTGAAAACCTGAAAAACAGAAATATTTCGGAAAATGGCCTCTGGCCGGATGTTAAAAAAAAAGCTGTACTGTGTACCTATAAACCCACTCCTCCCTATCCAGCAATGTTGCAAAACGTCTAAAATTGTAAACTTTAATAATTAGTTGAATATTGCAATTAGAAAAAAATTATAAGGACATTAAAAAAATGCTGTACCGTATTCATGTACACATGATTATTACTAAGAAAGCTGTGACTTTCATGTCGTGCAGTGAAGTTGAAAAACCTCCAAAATATCAAACGAATATTAAAAGTAGTGTTTTGTTTAGCAATGAAGTATAATGACCTGGGAAAAACCAATGCACCATTTCATTATAGGTAATCTTATCTTCGTTTTAAACTTTTAGGAAATTGATTATCTGTATGTGAGGTCCAGATAAATATCCGCTAAAAATATAAATTATTTCCAAATAAAAAATTTAATATTTTTTTTAGTTTATGTAACTACACTGTATCAACTACTAGATTATTTAGCGTCCATGGGATTAGTGATAGCTATACTGTTTTCGCTGTAACAAAAATCCTAATGTAAACATAAGCACGTTGCTGTCATACCAGTGATTGGCTCCCAGTCGAAACACTCACAGGACGCAGGAAAATATAGTTCGTATTTGAAAACCACAATCTTGTATTATTTGAAAATAAAAAATTGAATTCTAGTTGTTAAATACGATGAAACATTTAACTTCACTCGTGTAAAACGCTATGTAAAAGAAAAGCTACTTTTATATTTTGTTATGTACTATGAACGCGGATGAATACCAACAGTAATACCGAGGTAGTCTGTTCTTGCAACAAGCTGGCGTCACTTGAGTTCGTTGTTGTTCACGTAAGCACGTGGTACTGAAGTATGGCTTCTTTATCCTCAACTATCCATTGTGAAGATATAAGACTTAAAATAATTTAATTGCAGTAATTATAAAGTAAATGTTTCCTAAGCAAACGAATGCATAGTAGTGAGGTTAGGCCTACTTGACGAGTAACGGGAAATGTTTAACATGAAACAGAATGTACAACAGTAGGCGGGAACACGTACTGAGAATCTATGGCGCCAAACAGTGGCCAATGAAGCCTCACTTCAGTCACGTACATTAGGATTTTTCTTACAGCGAAAAGATTATAGATGGTATTTGACGAGATGAGGTCGAGGATTCGCCATAGATTACCTGACATTAGCCTTACGTTTGGAAAAAACTTCGGAAAAACCCAAGCAGGTAATCAGTCCAAGAGGGAATCGAACCCATGCCCGAGTGCAACTCCGGATTGGCAGGCAAGCGCCTTAGCCAACTGAGCTACGCCGGTGGCTGATAATTTCTTTCTGGGCACATTTTTCAACATGGAAGTTTGAGAAAAGTTGTTAGCATTTATTTTGGCAATATTTAATCTATGTAAAATGTTCAAGAAGATAAAGTGAAAATTGTATAAATTACAAACATTCAGTAGCTCGTCACCTTAACGGATTAACTCTACTAAAAACACAAGAAAGCTTGTGACGTACCCTACACCAATAAAACAGAATGCGAAATGCATGTGAGATAAAGTAAAAACAAAATAGTTTATATCCATATTATCATCACAATCACGATCTTTGATTCTTGCAACTGATTGCGACCTTAATTTTGCAAAGAAATCCATTTCCAGTTTGATCAGAAGACCTGACTCCACAACGTTCATAATAACATCATCAAAGCGTTCTAGAAGGATGCTGCCCTTCATGAGATGCGTTGTGATCATCAGATTTGCAAAATGTTCTTTAAGGGTGCATACAGGATCATTTGCGCTATAATTTGACATCAGTAAATCCAATTCAAATTCGACCTCTGACATCAACATTGCAAAGTCATGCTTTTGTAATAATCTTTTCAGACATTCATCTGTACCCAGAATGCAGCGTTTTCCATTGTCTAGAATTTTCTTTACTGTAATATCAGTTTTTTTGTTGATTATTTCATCTATTGAAGGGTCGTACCCGATTTCAATGCCAGATTCATCCAATTCATCAAGAGTAGTGATCTGTTTTTCAAGTCCTGGGTCAACAAGGTAACTGGTGAAAAACGACTGAAACACTGTGTTCATGGCGTATGAATACGCAACAAATGACAGGAATAATGTCCTCGAAGTTATTGTTCTAGGCATGGAAGGAACAGAAATTCCCAAAAACACACACCACAAATTCAAGAAGCATTCTGATATATTATGGTGAAGTTCATGTTCGAAGAGACTTGAGAAGCGTTTCGAAAAAAGCCACATAGCAACGCCTACACAGAAGTAAACAAGCGCCATGATCAGCCATACCATAGGTGAAAATATTTCTGATATTTTCTCAGTTCGAGATTTTTGAACTGCACAAGGTACATACCATTTGTAAAGAGTAAATCTGTATGGGAAAGTATGATCAGCGTACGTGTCTGTTACTTCATTGATCGGTTGGGTACCAAAAGTTAGATCAGAATGTCGATAAAACAAGTCCTTTACAGATACGTAAATTTTGTCGTAAACAGAATAATTGCTAGGAGGTGGTTTCCGATATCTTACGCTGAAATTCATCCTTGAGAGAATAAGCTGAATAATATCTATTTCAAGTCCTTCTAAACTGTAATACCCATCAAGGTTTTCGCGTTTAGACGTCGACGATAATGAGATCAGAGGTTCAAAGCTTGATGTAGATACTGGAAACTTGCATCCGTAGAAGTTTCTAGGGATTTTATCAGGAAATAAATTGTCTTTATTCTGAAAACTTCCTCCTTTCTCCATAGACCACCGATTTACAAGAACTATATTCTCAACATTTTTGCATCTTCCGTTTTTCTGGTACAGAAACCAAGTATAAATATTTATGTAGGAAAGTTTAATGTTTGTCGTAACTCCGTCAATGCTGTGGAATTCGTCTGAAGTGGGAATCAAAACTATCATATCTATGAACATAGTACTGAACCATATTTCATCAAATATCTTGAAGATCAATTGTAGAGGATTCGCGATTGTTGTTACACTTACAACAAAAATAAAACGTGCCCTCGTATTCCATGACGAACTTTCTTTCATTTCAGTTACTTGCTCTACCAGAGTGTCCATTACATCATCACCATCAGTCAGAGGCCACAAGAATACAACATAAACGTGAGTCTTCATAGCATTTGGCATTCTTAAAGTCTTTTGGATTGGGCTGGAGATTTGTAGAGTGAGAGCTGTCTCTTCATTTACGTTTTCTAGAAACATTTCTACCATGTACAAAATGTCATTCTTTGGGAGCAATTCTCTGGTGATATTATTTGTAACTCCAGACTTGAAATTTGGGATTGAGACTTGTAGAAGTTGATTCGGTGTGAAGTAATCGTGCAATATGTGACCCAAACACCGAACAACGTGGCGTTGTTCCATTGTCAAATCCTGACTGATCACATGTGATGATGAGACCATCAGCATCAAAACGATTGGTATGATTTTCTCTTTCATCATGCACATCTGGGGATAAAATGAAATTAAATGTTTAAGAATTTTGAAATCTATCTTATTTTAAGCTCAATAACAAATAAAGAATTACAATGATTAATGACACATAATAATTATCTGAAATACAAAATTGAAGATGTCATACAGACCTGTAAGGATTCTAATTTTAAAAAATTACTATTTGACTATATTATCAATTTAACATTTGCTGTGTTTTCTGCTTTAGCAATAACTCTGTAGTGATATGTTGCATCAAAATAAAATAAATATATTATTACCTATTATTTCGTTGAACTTCGGTATCTCGAAGTACTTCCGGAAACTAGTAATACTTCGAGTTATCGAAAATTCGAGATATAGAAAAGATGAAAAAAAACCATTACCATAAATTATCATTGATGATAACTGAAGACCTCCCTCGAATAAAGGTGTAACCAACAAATCTATAATACAACGTTTCAGGAGAAAAGAAAATAATTCAGACGTATATTTCGTTATGCCTGTTACCGTTAAAACCCGAAATCCGTCAAAACCAGTTTCAACTAGTAAAAACAATTTTAAGCAAATATAGGTATATAGAAAGCGAGTTTTTTGTAAGATCTAGAATCAATGGCAGGTAAGGTTTGATAAGTTTAGGTTTTTGTTTGATAAAAGCCTAAGAAAACCAAAAACCTAAAACAAACCAAACCTAACCTCTCATTGATTGTAGATCTTACGAAGACTCGCTTTCTATGTATATACGTTTTTAAAACTAGTTTTTACTAGTTGAAACTGGTTTTAACTGATTTCGGATTTAACGGTAACATGCAGAACCATTTGATTAACCAAGAATACAAGTATATTCAACTATTGGATGCATTCATTTATTGTTATAAATTAATGCTTTAAAATTACTTTTTCTACTGAGGTCACATATTTCACTAGTTTGATGATATACCCTTTTTCGATGGAGGTCTTCAATTATTACCGCTTAAATTTCAACAAAGAGTAGTCGAGGTTGTCCATAAAATATTTCTTTGCTTTTCAAAATGACAATTTTAGCAAGTCATAATAAAGTTTGAGAAGACTAATGCTAAAGATTTGCCATTATGTCTTCGCAGTGGTCTCATTGTGTTATACCTGGTTGTAGTGATTGAAGGGGTAAGATTAGTACTAATGGGTTCATTCCTAGAGGACAATTTCAAAGGAAGTAAAATACTAATAAAAAATGCTTATTATAAGTAATAGTATTTCATCGCATTCATTAAAATTTTGGTTGCACATGCGTAAATAATTGTAATTTTCACTTTAAACCGAGACAAAGAATATGTATTTTCTAATGAGAAGAGAAATATTCATCGAAATATCGAAAAAAAAAATCAAGTAATAAACTTCTAGATATATACAGGGTGTTTCAAAAATACGGGGCATAATTTCAGGTATGTATTTCCCACATGTAGACAATCAAAATAGTTCATTACAACATGTGTCCGGAAATGCTTCATTTCCGAGTTATGGCCTTCAAAACATTGAAATTCACCGGAACGTTTTTCTTTCCGCAGGTCGTTGTCATTACAGAAGATGTTCAAAATGTAAACCTCCTGCTTGAATACAGACCTCACATCGATGTCTCATTGACCTGCGAACACGATCCTAAACTCTAGGAGTATTGCGTATGTCCTCAGAACATGCCACAATTCGATTCCGAAGGGATTTCAAATCAGGCACCGGAGACGAATAAACCAATGATTTTAAATGGCCCCACAAGTAGAAATCGAGAGGGTTCAGATCAGGTGAGCGTGGAGGCCAAGCAATTGGGCCACCTCTACCTATCCATCGATCAGGAAACCTTCGATCCAATACGCCTACACAACACTGAATGTAACCTTCGCCTCGGAATGAACTGTCAGAGTGCCCTCTTAATGTCTCATTTGACGGCAACGACCTGCGGAAAGAAAAACGTTCCGGTGAATTTCAATGTTGTGAAGGCCATAACTCGGAAATGAAGCATTTCCGGACACATGTTGTAATGAACTATTTTGATTGTCTACATGTGGGAAATACATACCTGAAATTATGCCCCGTATTTTTTAAACAACCTATAGAACTACTATATGTAAATTATACATGATTCCGTCGGGAAATTAAATTTACTTCTAGATATCGAAAAATCGAGCTATAGATGTTCGACTGTATATTATATCGTCGTTGTTCCTGCAATAACTCCTATGTGACATATTTATCGATTTTCAGATTTTTGTTCTATTAAATAACTTAAATAGTGATACAGCAAATAATAAAATTTCCTATATGTAATTGATTTTGATTTAATTTATTCCTGTAACCACTACAGGTTGTCATCGACAAAGAGTACCAGGAATTTAAAAAAATAGCGTTAGGAATTTAATTTTTAAAGAATACATATTGATTTAATATATATATATATATATATATATATATATATATATATATGTATTTGTATGACTTAAATTGTTAAAATTGAAATTGTATTTTTAAATTTAATTTAATCCTGTAATTTTTTTTTCTTGACCCAGTTGTGTCAAAAAATTATCTTTGTGTTTATCTTTGTGTTTAGATATCTCCCTGAGCACGAGTTTTTTACTCCTTCAGGGAAGAACTAAGATTGTATTTCTGTCAATGTTATTTTATTAACAATAAACAATAAACAATAGAGTAAATGGCTTGAGGCTTAGTGATACATTGTTGTTAGAGTGAAAAATAACAATTTGAATTATATTGAAATACATGATATTAAACGAAGTAATGTCAAGGAGATGCGAATTAGTCATGGTCCATATGTATGATGCCTGAAAATAGCTATTGAACCTATGAGTGCTGCAATTGTTAGATCTCTTCAAATATTTTTATGCAGGCCAAAAGATTTACAGAAGTCGACTTTCTTGCGCAAATTTAAGAATTCACAGTCTCCTATATACTACTATCATAGAGTGAACAAATGTATTTTTCTTCCTACTGAATAATTTTATATTCTTCACATAGGAGTTATTGCAGGAACAACGACGATATTACGTTGGTGTTAAATATAAAGTATCGTTCACTAATGTTTTGGATTTTTAAATAAATTTTGTCATTTTAACAATAATTCTATATCGAAAAAGCGATTTCAACCAGGATGATTAAAATTGTTTAAATTATATTTTACAAGATCAAAATCTAGAAATAAAATTAGTTCATTATAATTTATGCTACTCTTAATATAATGCTGATTAAAAATTGTATCAAGAAAAACCAGAAACTACAGATCTTGTCACGATTTGAGTCGCGTAGAATCAAACTGAACTTTATCCAAAAATATGATTTGTCATAAAGGAAGAAATAGTAATATGCGTTACAAGAGCGGTATGTTGAAGTTTTCATGTTCGAGGAAAATATTGAAAAAACCGAAACGTAGTTGAGCTTTTTTAATTTCCGAGAACATGAAAACAAACATACCGCTCGTGTATCGTACATTATTTTGTGCGAAGATCGTATATTACATATCTGAAAGAGGAATTTCTAATTAGTTGCAATGAAATCTCCATCTTGGTTTCTGTTCAATGACGGCAACTTTGGAAAACAAATATATCTATTTTCAACATTGTTCCTATAAAATGTTTTCTGTGTTTACTATACTCCAGCAGGCCGTGATATACGTCTGTCTTTTTTTTCCCCCAGTGTATAAATGCGAACTTAAAACAAACGGTAAGGTTATGTAATGATTTATTTTTCATTTTAATATTTTAACAATATTATTTATATAACATATTGCAGTAATAACATCGGCATCTGGAATTTTGTTGATTTTTTCACGGCTTCCTTAATGTTACTTGCATTACAAATGCAGTAACTTTTGTGGTGTTGTAGAGTTTACTTAATTTTTACAAATATTTAAAAACAATAATTAACAGTGCAATTTAGGCGAAATTGCAGTGGTAAGTTTCCAGTTTATAATTATTACTATGTTAAACGTCTCTAAAAATAATATGTTAAAAGCCTAAAGCAGTAAAATGAATGTCGCGCTTAAGCGGTAAGAAGAGGGAAATTGTTATGTCTGTTACGTTGGGAATACTGAATGTGGTATTTCACACTTACCGCGTATTGGTACTGTGCGGAAAGCAAGCAAATACGCACGATCTCGCACAAAACTAGTGAAGTTAGACTCCTAACGGTGATTTTTTATCATATTCCCTGTAAAATTCTGCATCTTAATCCAATATTTCATAATTTGAAGAAAATGAGGATTGATTCTAGGTGACTCGATTGTTATATTTCACTAATTTCTAAATAACCAGGTGGTTCAATAGAACAGAAACAAATATTCTAGTGCTTCCTGCCCTATAATTTCTTAACAATTGCTTATAAAATCCGTTATAAGCAAAGATAATTACCTGATGATATTATGATATGCTAAGTTACCCTCCTTATTATGATGAAGAAGGAAGAATGCCACACTTTTGTAACATCGGTTACACTCCAAGAAACGTTTCTGGAGCGATGAGCCTCCTTTTTGAGTTTCTGTTGTCGAGATAAAAAGAACAGTGTCTACTACAGATTCTGAGTATTCTGAGACAAATGTGCTTTAAATCAACGTATCTTCTTTATCATAATGATACTATACATTGTACTTTCAATGTTTTATTAAATCGTTTTAACCGCTCATTAAGCAACTCACGGAATTCATCAAAATATAATTATTTATTCCAAACGTATCTATTTCTTGTTGAAGTTTCCAGAACAAAATTGTCACTTTCGTGATAAGCATCTCACTAGGCAAGATTATTAAACAGCAACCATATTTATAAGCGTAACAACCAATAACAATAATTCACATTTATGACGATTCTTCTTTCTTGTTATAATGTAATAATCAATCGATACATAATTTTCTGGATATTAGAAAGACATTACAGCTGAATACAATGCTCAATATTGACAATATATACTAATTATTGAAACTTCTGATTGAGGTTCAGACTAATATCTACATCTATTATCAGGCAGTACATCTCACTTGACAATATGTGTCAAAGGAAGAACAATTATTAGAGATGAAAAACGATCGAGAAAACAAGACTAACAACCCCCGCAAAGCCGAAAATCCGCGCCTCCGAAAGAGTAGGCCCACTGCAATTCTTCAGACTGATCCCATCTGTGCTTCAGGGAACTGGGTAGTGATGCCTGTGCGATTAAACAATTTCAGTACAAAAGTTTAGTTCAATATTTCTAGGCTTTTAGTGCTCAGATTGAAATAAAACTTTCCATGCCTATACAATCAAACATTCTGAATTCACTGGTGTAAAAGACAACTAATTAATTTCGTAGCCAAGTGCAAAAGAAAGGCCCTAACTGATAACCTGTTTCCCCACTTTGCTAAGCGTACTTCATTCTTCAGGTGCACATTACTTGCTACAATCTTCACTCATATACCTTGTATTTTTTTAAGTTATCTAATAATGTGCTGTGAAGTGTGCTGTGTAAGTGAAACGTGTTCCTGTCAGTGAAGCTTTATAGTTTATAGTGGCAGTGCAAAGTATTTGAACAGTGAAATGTTTTTGAAGTGTTAGTGAAATCAGGATAGAATCAGTGAAATGTGTCGTAGTTCCAGTGCAGTGAGTGAGTTGACAGCGAAATGAGTGTAATTTGAAAGGTACTTGTGCAGATATGAACATATACTCGTGGGTTTTAGTTCGATCTTAGTTTTAAGATACAAATTAGATTAATTTCAAATGTTATTTTAAGTGATCGTCTCATTTAATTTAGTATATTCCCTGTTGTTGCTGTTGTTGTTGTTATTGTTGTTGTTATTATTATTATTAATAATAATTATTGTTAGTATTAATTATTACTATTATTATTAATTGTATTTTTAATTAATAAGTTTATTATTGTCATTATTGAGTGTAATTAGTTACCACTGCCACCGGGTATATACCCACTGCAGTGTGAATAAATACATACATAATGAATATTGTAAATTCTAAAGCAAAATGTTGTTAAATATTTCGCCTCTAGTGAAACAGAAAAAAATATTGAACGTTGTTTACCATTTTTTGCAATTTTCTCAATGCATATATTTTTTTCTCATGTTATGTGTGAGATATTCTTAAACCTGTAGGTCTACAATGTAGAGCATAGGGTCCAGGAAACACTGTAAAAATTCCATATCAATTTATTCCGTAGTTTCAGAGAAAAATGCACTTACTTACTTACTTACAAATGGCTTTTAAGGAACCCGAAGGTTCATTGCCGCCCTCACATAAGCCCGCCATCGGTCCCTATCCTGTGCAAGATTAATCCAGTCTCTATCATCATACTCCACCTCCCTCAAATCCATTTTAATATTATCCTCCCATCTACGTCTCGGTCTCCCTAAAGGTCTTTTTCCCTCCGGTCTCCCAACTAACACTCTATATGCATTTCTGGATTCGCCCATACGTGCTACATGCCCTGTCCATCTCAAACGTCTGGATTTAATGTTCCTAATTATGTCAGGTGAAGAAAACAATGCGTGCAGTTGTGTGTTGTGTAACTTTCTCCATTCTCCTGTAACTTCATCCCGCTTAGCACCAAATATTTTGCTAAGCACCTTATTCTCAAACACCCTTAACCTATGTTCCTCTCTCAGAGTGAGAATCCAAGTTTCACAACCATACAGAAGAACCGGTAATATAACTGTTTTATAAGTTCTAACTTTCAGATTTTTGGAAAAATGCACTTAAGTATGAAAAATGTCAAATTATGGAAAACTGCATTTAAAAAGAAGGATGTGTGAATTACATGCACCGCCAAATTTAAAGAGGCTATTTAAAGGACTTACCTGCAGAAATACTCTCCATAATATTTATATTGTTTTAAAGAGCAAGTTTTGTACTTTTTTTAAAACACAAAATAAAAAATCGGATTTTTAACCCCTAATCACTACCTGGTTCCCTTCAGTCACAATATTGCATTACGCAGCACCGTTTTGGGTTAATACTATTGACATGATAATAGGTATTGAAATGATAATAATGGAATAATGGAAGGGAAAAATCCAGGATATTGGCTTTATCCACTACAAATATTCTACGACGCCGCCGTCACCGGGACTTGAACCCGGATCCGACAGTGCTTCATTTTTTCTTAAAAATGTATCCCTTTAATCTGGGTTCGAACTTGTAATCTTATATCTAGTGCCAAGCACGTTGTCGCGCAATGTTGTGACATCGATGTTCTTCCTTAATACATCGATTCATGAGGTTTATCTAAGTTATGGGCCTTCCCAAGGATAAGTACAGAGCTCAACGCCTCGAATGTCATTACGTCTCGACTTTTTTATGCCTTCCACCCTCACCAACAGTGAGTCAGTGTCATCACTGGAACAGCCCGAACTTTTTGTTTTTCAATAAAAAGTCTGTTACTCCCATCAGAGGCATTAGATTCCTCAACCGTTGGTCGCAAATATTACAAATAGTTACGCAAATGAAATTCAACTATAGCGATGGCCTTCGATTTGCTATACATAGGCCAGCAGATGTACTTTCCTTCCTTAGTGATTTATCGTTGTCATAGTCACAAGGAAATAAGGAACATTAAAGAGAGGTTTTGTCATTATACCGGGTAAAAAGGGAAGGTATTGTAATTGTGGAAAAAGCGACAGAGGATTCAAAGAATCACCATAATTGTGTAAAATGTTTATGCTGATCGTGATTGTTATTGTGAGCATGGTTGGGACTGTAAGGATGTTTGGCATTTGATATTAAATTATGATACAGTAAAATCCCTCGTATCCGGCACCCAAATAACCGGCAATACCAAAACAACGGCACTTTTGGCTATGCCAAAAAAATAGTCATTCATGCGAAAGGGAAGACTCGGAAGAAGATGCGAGTGGTTTTCATGGATCGCACATGCCGCATATCGTGTTTACTCTTTGCGTTGTTCCAAATTTCGCTTTCTTTCGTAAGTTATTTTACGACGCTTTATCAACATCTTAGGTTATTTAGCGTCTGAATGAGATGAAGGTGATAATGCCGGTGAAATGAGTCCGGGGTCCAGCACCGAAAGTTACCCAGCATTTGCTCATATTGGGTTGAGGGATAACTCCGGAAAAAACCTCAACTAGACCGGGAATCGAACCCGGGCCACCTGGTTTCGCAGCCAGACGCGCTGACCGTTACTCCACAGATGTGGACGCTTTCTTTTGTGAGTTCATTTTGCTTAAATAGGCAACTGTATTTTAAGTATCTAGATGGGCAAATGTAAGAAAAAAATAATTTTAGAAAATCTCCCGCCTATCGCTATTACCAAAAAAAAAAATAAATAAATAAACTCCCTAGTTATCAGTGGTATTTTTCTTAAAATTCATGAATAGAGGAAAATTTGAATCCAATAAGGTAACTGTAATCGTGGTGTAAAAGATTACCCAGAAGTATGTTTACACAAAACAAAATTCCCGTTATTATTCTTAGAACATCGTGTTATCCTTCTTCCCTTACAGCTCAAAGACTTTAAAATGCATATTTATGTAATCTTTGCTATGACTAAGTCCGAAAACTGTTAGCGGTAAATGAGAGAATAGTTCTTTCTTTTTTACAGCGATTGCCGTAAATATGACGTCATGGATCGCGGTGTTACTAGCATCTTCTGCAATTATGGCATCAACAGGTAAGTTCATATAGTTTATTTTGCAAATCCTCAACAATAATGAATGGCAATTTTGAATTTCTCTATATTATTATCCGTCTAGGTATTCAAGTAGTGTTTCTCGTCCCTCCGCCTTCTTTTCAACACAAATCTCTCTGCCCGTAAGGCACGTTTGGAAATTCCAAATCAGACATGCGGTTCCTATTTATTTACAACGCTTCTCTGAATGTAGGGGAGAAGTGGGTACAGTAAGAAAGGGAGAACAGTGAGACATGTTTTATTGGATGGTAAATTTTGATGTTGAGATGTTGGTAACAGTGGAGTTGTATGTTGCATGAGTAAAGTAACAGTATTTTCATACTCGATTTGATTCTAGTTCTAAAGGCGAGTGATGAAAAAATAATTCGTAATTTTTCACTGTAAAGGTAAAATTTTGGTTTGTGTTTAATGAAGGTTATGTTGGATATACAAAGCAAATAGAAATATGAATACTATGGTATTTGAAGTTATGTTTGGCAAAGTTTCGTCTTTCTTGTTTTAATTTTGAAGTGATGGCGTCATTTTTATACGAACTATCCGTAAAGAGAACACTGAGACATGACATTAAAATACTGAGAGGTCTCACTGTTCCCATGTACCAATGATTTGCAAAAACAAACTGTAATTATATTACATTTACCAGTAACTAACATTAAAAATGAACATACTAGTAACGAATTTAGGAACTGTAGCTTAAAATAATGGATACATTACATTTTAATGGTTTCACAAATAAAAAATTATTCACAAAATTTAAGAAAATGTTAAAAAATAACAAAGAATTAAATTAAATTCTTATAATTATAAGCTTTGTTGTCACCAAAAATTTATTTCATTTTTTCGAAAAAGTTTGAATTGTCATGGAAAATTCACTTTTACAAATGTTCCAGATGTTTCAATGGTTTCGAAGTCAGACATCAAAATGATTCTAAATAAGCCTACAGAAAATGGTAAGGTAAAGAGACAGCAAGCTTTCCTTTCTTTTGAAATAAATCTAAATCATTTCAATGTCCGTTAATAGACACTGTGGTGTCTCACTGTACCCTCCTGAATGGGAACAGTGAGACATTTGAACTTTTTTGGCTAACACGTATTGTATACTATGTCCTTTATCTATTAACATTTTTTTTATGTATTATTGTACTCCATGTTTTATTGTCTATTTGTATTGCACTCGATTTTAAAAATACTTGAATTATCACTTGCATACATATGTCTTAATATTTTGTATCTCACTGTACCCACTACTCCCCTATTCTTGTGTAACATTGCAAACTGAATGGAGCCAAAGAGGAAATTAATACTTCCTTATAATTCCGACATGGATATCAATAAATTACACATTTCCTAATAGAAACAAGACCATTCTGGAACTGAATCGACAAAATCAAGGAGACTTTTACTTCATAATTCTCCCTCAGTTTTATTATATTCTCTGCCAGTCGTTCTTAAGTTGTATTGGTTGAGAATATTGCGATGTTTTAATTCATGTACCACCTCAGTTTTTTTTATGTAGTTGAAAATGTAAGTCGCATGAACAGATTAAAATGACGAAATTCACGCGAACTGGCCTCAAAACTGTCGCTGGCTTGTAAAAGCTTTTAATTTCAAAAGCACATTGTGCACCGCTCCACCTTTCCATGATGACTAAAAGGCACTGTGTTGGCAACAGAATGTGTAAGCAGTTTATCGCCTCTCAATTGCGCTATGAGAGATATAATATGCTTCTTAACCCTTGAATTCGCAAAGTATCCTATAGGATGTAACAGGTTAATACGCTATATGCTATAATTTTAATAGTACAATAGAAAATAGTAATATGCGTTACAAGAGCGGTATGTTGTACTTTTCATGTTCGAGGAAAATTTTGAAAGAGCGAAACGCAGTTGAGCTTTTTTAATTTCCGAGAATTTAAAGAAAACGTACCGCTCGTGTATCGTACATTATTTTGTGCGAAGATCGCTTATTACATACCTGAAAG
Organism: Periplaneta americana; assembly: GCF_040183065.1. Classification (NCBI taxonomy): domain Eukaryota; kingdom Metazoa; phylum Arthropoda; class Insecta; order Blattodea; family Blattidae; genus Periplaneta; species Periplaneta americana. The sequence continues at coordinate 24,519,248 of NC_091118.1, read as the reverse complement.
ACGAATTTCTAATTAGTTGCAATGAAATCTCCATGTTGGTTTCTGTTTAATGACGGCAACTTCGGAAAACCAAAATATCTTTCTTCAACATTGTTGCTATAAAATGTTTTCTGTGTTTACTATACTACAGTAGGCCGTGATATACGTCTGTCTTTTTTTTTCCCCAGTCTATAAATGCGAACTTAAAACAAACGGTAAGGTTATGTAATGATTTATTTTTCATTTTAATATTTTAACAATATTATTTATATAACATATTGCAGTAATAACATCGGCATCTGGAATCTTGTTGATTTTTTCACGGCTTCCTTAATGTTACTTGCATCCACGAATGCAGTAACTTTAGTGGAGTTGTAGAGTTTACTTAATTTTTGCAAATATTTAAAAACTATAATTAACAGTGCAATTTAGGTGAAATTGCAGTGGTAAGTTCCCAATTTATAATTATTACTATATTGAACGTCTCTAAAAGTAATATTATGTTAAAAGCCTAAAGCAGTAAAATCAATATGTCACTTAAGCGGTAAGAAGAGGGAAATTGTTATGTGTGTTAGGTTGGGAATACTGAATGTGGAATTTTAGACTTACCGCGGATTGGTTTTGTGCGGAAACCAAGCAAATACGCACGATCTCGCACAAAAAAATTGGTAGGAACATTACAATTTCACAATACTATAATATATAAAATATGGACATTGTGATAGTTGTTTTCTTTACAGTCCGACACGGTGTAATAAACTAGTGTGAGAAATGAAGTTTTGCCAATTTAAGAGTTAAAATCGTATGTTTCTCACACGGACTTTGTGCATTATGATCTGCAATGGTTGTTTTGATTGGATTATGCACATTCCACTCTCATTAAGTATCATGATTTTATTTAAAGAACAAAACTTATATTGGATGTTTTCTATCGCGAAAATAAAATGCTAGATAAAATCTAGCTCTAATATAGGACTACGTATTTTTTATTTCATTTATTTTACGACGCTTTACTAATTTTATTTAGATAATGATAAGTTGATGATTATGATGATGATAATAATGATAATAATAATAATAATAATAATAATAATAATAATAATAATATGTTTATTGCCCGAAAAATACAGGGACATCATTTTATTATTACTTCAATTTTTATTGTATCTGAGTTTTTGAATGTACTTAACTCCCACTCCTTCTACTAGTGAACTTTCACCCAAGGCCTCATATGCAAAGTCGTCACAGTATACAGTACTGAGTGAGTATAGTATGTTCCAGAAATATGGTCGTATTTTCCAGTGAATAAGGTGCATTCATTATTCAATCATATCTTCGCACAGGTACTGTATCCGTTTGGTTACGTCGCTTCCCTGTTTCCAACATTCGTTTCTACTGGCCCCTCTGTAAAGGCTAGTGGCTGGGCTGTCAGCTCTTTTCTGAAAACATTTGCTGTCAGATTAGTAAAGCGTCGTAAAATAAATGAAATAAAAAATACGTAGTCCTATATTAGAGCTAGATTTTATCTAGCATTTTTTTTTTCGCGATAGAAAACATGCAATATAAGTTTTGTTGTTCAAATAAAATCATGATACTTAATGAGAGTGGAATGTGCATAATCCAATCAAAACAACCATTGCAGATCATAATGCACAAAGTCCGTGTGAGAAACATACGATTTTAACTCTTAAATTGGCAAAACTTCATTTCTCACACTAGTTTATTACACCGTGTCGGACTGTAAAGAAAACTACTATCACAATGTCCATATTTTATATATTATAGTATTGTGAAATTTTAATTTTCCTACCAATTTTTTTGTGCGTGATCGTGCGTATTTGCTTGGTTTTCGCACAAAACCAATCCGCGGTAAGTCTAAAATTCCACATTCAGTATTCCCAACCTAACACACATAACAATTTCCCTCTTCTTACCGCTTAAGTGACATATTGATTTTACTGCTTTAGGCTTTTAACATATTAGGGGAGAGTCGGGTAGTATCGGACATCGGGTAGTATCGGACAGTGCGTTTCTTTCATCTACCACCATACGGTAGCACCTGATTGACATGGTTACGTTTCTCTATGCGACATCACAGAAACGTAACCATGTCAATCAGGTACTATCATCGTGTGGTAGATGAAAGAAACTCACTGTCCGATATTACCCGATGTCCGATACTACCCAGACTCTCCCCTATATTTAGAGACGTTCAATATAGTAATAATTATAAATTGGAAACTTACCACTGCAATTTCACCAAAATTCATTGTTAATTATTGTTTTTAAATATTACGTTATATTACGTAATATTATGCAACTTTTTGAAATAATTTAAATAAAAGGGCCTCGTTAAGTAACTGTCAAATAATTTCCGCCTTTGTACGACCCTGCGACATAACTAATTGGACGACAGTAAATTTATCTGTGCGAATCGGGTAGAAGTAAAGTGAATACAATACGTAAGTAAGGTACTCCGTTATAGAGTAGGCACAGAATTATTATTTCAAGAAGCACGGGATTATGGCCCCCATGCCGACTGATGCTTTGCATTATTTCTTTTAGGGTTTCTGTAAAACAGTTGTGTTTGTTAAACATCCTACAACAATAGAAGAATTAAATAATTACATTCCAGAAACAATACATTCAATTTCAGAAGATATGCTTAAAAAGTTTTCGACAATATGCACAGAAAAGAACTGAAGCCCGCATAGAAATGAACGGTCATCATTTTCAACAATGTGTTTAAATATCCAGATTTTGACTATTTTTCAATTTAAATACACTCTCCATACTATGCTAATGTGCTGTAGACAGTATATTATACATTGCACCACGAATACGTCCGCCTGGATAGTTCAGTTTGTGAGTAAAAACACTTATTGTTAATACTGTACTGTATTTTGAGTAAATAAAAACCTAATAAAAATTATCAAACTGAAAATCGTAATATTTCCTAGTTTACGTAAATGGATGCACTACTTTTCTTCCCTCCTATACCTAGTAAAGTGATTTGTTTGTATTATACACTATTATCATCAAACTCCGGTCGTGGAAGGGGGTAACATAGTGTTTGCGGTTCTCAACCGTTAATCCAAAGGCATAGCCAGGTTAATATCAGAAATGATAGTAAAAACAAAATGATGACCCGGTATAATACACTATCTACCAAAAAGTAATTGGGCACCCAGGATTTTACGTGCTAGGTGTCATGTTTCGGTGGCTACTATACAATGATATGCAAACAATAATGTTCACTGGTTGGACTGGCCTGCACGGAGTCCTGATCTCAATCCCATTGAGCACCTTTGAGACGAATTGGACCGGCGATTGAGGTTTCGGGAAATGCGGCCAACTTCCATTGCCCAACTGAGTTCCATGTTGCAAGAGGAATGGCGACGCATTCCAGTGGATATCCTACACAAACTAGTGGAGAGCATGCCTGACAGGGTGGCTGTTGTTATAGCAACAAGAGGTGATACCACGAGGTTCTAAAGGGGAAAAAACAGTGCCCAATTACTTTTTGGTAGATAGTGTACAATGAAACTGTGAATATACAAAATTCTAGCACTTTCCTTCAAGATAGTTATGGTTAAGTAGCGTCTGAATGATATGAAATTGATAATGCCAGCGAAATGAGTCTAGAGTCCAGAGCCGAAAGTTACCCAGCATTTGCTCTTAGTGGGTTGAGGGAAAACCCCGGAAAAAGTCAATAACTTGTCCCAACCAGACCTACGTATAATTAGCAGTCCTGTTTCTACGATTGTTACCTAACAGGGTTTGAAATATGGTGAAACATTTCAAAGGTTATGTGTGAGTATCCTTAATGAATTTACATCTAGACAGGAAGCGCAGACGGGTAATTTCACGCAGCAAAACAATTAAAACAGATAACCAAGAAAATGAAATCATTATACGTTAGAGAATGTCAAGGACTGACAAATTGCAATTAAACATGCGATATGAAAAACCGAAGGATTTAATTGAAGATCTCCCTGGAACAAGGATGTAATCAACAAAATTGCAATTCATGTTTCAGGAGAAAGGAAAATAATTACAGTGCGTTTGATTTCTTATCATAGGAGCTACGACATGATAATGTTTAACGGTGCTGCAAATAGATTCTCCGTCTGGTAGTTCGGCAACGAAAGAACAAAAATGGCGAACGACACGACTATAGTGAAATAATTTTTATGCTCGACCATACCGACATGTAGTAATTATACACCTGATAGCAGCCCTTTAATGGACCTCATTAAAGTACACCTATTCATTAAAGTTCAGGTGTTCCACCAATCAAAAAATACCATTGTAGCAATATGAAAGCGCAACATTGAAACGTCACGGAGGCTGGAAATCCAATACTGTCGCAGAAGGTTATGTTGAAGAATCGATCCAAAATAAAATTGAAATCTCAAATACAATATTAAACTCAGTCGAAAAAAACAACACACAAATTAACATCAATTCACCGTCATCTTCCAGCCTTTCACAAAGCACATTCCCGCAAATTCATTTCACCAATTGCACAATAAATCACCTATATTTGAAATAAAGTCAGTTCTGTTACTATAATAATTAGCGTTAATTGTAAATAACATTAAAATAAATTCAATTTGTCATCTCGTTTTTCAGTGTCTAATTCAACTTCAAGGTTATATCAAGATTAATGTTTAGTTTACTCTCTAGATTATATCAAGGTCAATGTGGACATTTGTTTCTCGGAAAAAATCAATACTTTCGCGTCTGCGCACAACTCACAATTTACAAGGTATTGCACAAGGTCAGTTCCGCACCTCAGTCAGATAAGAATAACATGAATACTTATGAATAATTTCAAGTTAGAAATATGGTCGAGCATCAAAAGTCGTATGAAACTTGACTATAATGGTAATTAAGACGCTCGTATGAAAATGATTAAACTCATTTGCGCTCGTTTCATAAACATACTCGCGTCGTAATTACTACCATTAAAGGCTCGTTGCATAATGTACTATTATGCAGCTCATAGCTTATAGTTTGAAGAATGCAATGTGTGAAATTAGGAAATATACAGCCTTAGACACCAAACGCTCTTGTTGCACCCAGGTATTCAATTTTTACGTCATAAAGTTTTTAATTATATAGTCAAGTTATTAATCAAGAGAAATTATCAGTCAGAAGGTTAAGCAAAGGATATCGTGATAAGAGATGCCAATTTCCTTATTAATATCAAAGGTGTCTTGTTTGTATAAAGAATAAACTATATTTATCTTTTCACGAACAGTTCAAACATGCATTAATACGTGAAAAATGTACACAAGTGCAATATCTTATCTCACTGTGTATTGAGGAAACTGTGCCAGAATAGATAACAATGCAAATATTCTGTACATTGCGGTTGTAACAGGCCGCAGACAGGATAACATTATCTTCTTCCTCGTCGGTGATAGAGATAAACTTAACACATACGAGTGGGCGTGTTTGATTTCAGATTATGGTTTAATTTATTGCTATATGTTACTGCTTTTGGAGGGAAATCGTAGGGATAAATTCACAATGGAAACTACACTAACTATAACCAAATTATAAAACATCGTAAATACAACCATAAATAATATATGAGGGGTTTGGGAGTAAAACATGGTAAGTGACGTTTTGTGTTTTGAAGTTATAGGTAGGAAAACATTTATACATATGCAACAGTTTTTATAGTTACTAGGAAAGTAAGTAAAATCTGCATTGAAAACAGAATTCTAGAGCGCACCGTCTTTCATATGAAAAAGAAAAGGATATCGATTCTAAAATAACTAATTTTGTAAAAATATCGGCATTATAAATTCAGTTTTCAAATGTAATTTAGTACAAAGACATACAAGATCAAAGATGTACAACATTTTAGCACGACCTAGTTTAGTCTTTGGTCTCAATGAATGGTTTCTTCCGAGGTTTTCCCGAGCCGTGGGACTGAAACCGGATAGTCTATGGTGAGTCCTCGGCATCACTTCATTTCACTCCTTTGATTTGATTACCTGGTTGGGTTTCTCCGAGGTTTTCCCCAACCAAAAGGCAAATGCCGGGTAATCTTTTGGCGAATCCTCGGACCTCACCTCATCATTGTCTAAAATGACTACATTGTAAAACTGTAAAAATTGTAAAACATTGTAAAAATTTGTAAAAATTGTAATTGTAATATTGTAAAATTTTGACTTGTTCCACATCTTAAAGCTTCATTGCTCATGTAAGATCTATGGAAGATAAGGAATGAATGAATTAATTAATTAAGCCTGGACTTTGACAAAAATGTGTTCAGCGTATAACTGCCAACGAAATGAAATTTATGAGAAAAACGGCATGATACACACTTTGGGATAGGAAACGAAATACAGAAATTTTGAAAGAATTGAACGCCCAACCTATATTAAATTTTCTTCAAATCTATAGAGTTAATTGGAAACAGCGTGTTGAGAGAATGTCAACAGAAAGATGGAAAAAGGCAGTGCTACATTACGGCCCTTCTGGATAACGACCTGTTGGAAGGCAATTAAAAAGATGACATGAGACATTGAGACCGCAAGAGACCACTAGGTCTAGTGCTTGAATTGGATGATGATGATGATGATGATGATGATGATGACGACGACCAGGAAAGTAAAGTCTGTATACTTCTGTCATCTCTTGAGATGTTGGAAAACTAACTAAATTAGACGAAGAATGTAAGATATCATATTATACGCTACATATCTCATTTTTTACCAAAATGTCAGTTACCGTGTTTTACGCCCGAGCCCCTCATATTACACACAGTATGTATTACAGATTAATTTTCATAGCGACTCTTATATAATACAACCATGCAATTACGTATAAATTTATGTACGAGTATAATACGATCAGTAACTTAATCTTTAATATTTGAGGAGAAAAAATCGCTCCGGCGCCGGGGATCGAACACGGGTCCTGGTTCTACGTACCAAGCGCTCTGACCAGTGAGCTACGCCGAATTCAATCCACAGTACCGGACCGAATCCTCTTCCTTCAATGTTTCCCTTTGTGGCCTGACTCCAAGTTAGGAATGTATGTTGACGTATATGTTCAATATCAACTGTCATTATACTAGGAGCGCACTCAGCTGAGTGACTTGTTGGCCGGGATTCCGCAGTTACGTGCATAGTAATCTGTACAAATATATGCACTGCAGCTATGAGAATATTATAGATTTATTAATTTGTCTTACAGAATAATATCTGTAATATTGACAATTAACTAACTTCGAGTCAGGCCACAAACGGAAACATTGAAGGAGGAGGGTTCGATCCGGTACTGTGGATTGAATTCGGCATAGCTCAGTGGTCAGAGCGCTTGGTACGTAGAACCAAGGACGCGGGTTCGATCCCCGGCGCCGGAACGAATTTTTCTCCTCAAATATTAATTGTCAATATTACAGATATTATTCTGTAGGACAAATTAATAAATCTATAACTAATCTTTGTCTATCCTTGATTCACTTTTTAACACTTTACTTTGCATTTACTGAGATTGAAACTTCAATATATATATATATATATATATATATATCTTTCATTCGTTCATAACCATTGAGTGATTGTTTGATTGATTCATTAAGTTACAATTTTATGGTCAAGGGCAGAACTTTCACTGCAAACCCAGCATTCTCCAATCTCTCCACATACGATCCACATGTCTCAATCTTGTCTATGGTCTGATATGTTCTTCTGCCCCGAACTTTTCTCCCATACACTATTCAATAGACAGTTTGTGTTTAAACAGTGACCCAGCCAATTTATTTTTCTCATCCTAATCAGTCGTTGTTGATTAGCGTATTCAATAAACAAAATTATCGTTGTTTACAGCAGCAATTGGTTTAATACAATATGCAATAAAAATGTCGCCAAATTACTTTTTTTAACCACAAAGGAAATCAGCTTTTTAACGGAAGGGATATGTGAGTATAAAGGACTGTTAAAAATTGGTGCAAGTTGATAACTCTTAATTAAACTAATCAATGGAAACGACAACTGCATCCTAACAAAAAGATAAATAAAATCTGAAATACAACCAATACGGAAACAAATTATGTCTGTGTGCATGGCGACTAGATTAATTATGAAATTAATTTCATATTGCGAAATAAGTTTTTGACAGACTGATTTACACGAAATATAAGACAGAAAACCATTGTCATGGTTCACCATCATATACAACGTGGTAAACATGTGAAGGAAAAAAATAGAAGAATTTCACCGTTCTGACAGAACAACCACCACCACCACCACACACAAACACAACACATCTAATCACCCCACACAACTCAAACATGCTGCATTCAGGACAATGGTACACAGATTACTCAACATACCCATGAGCCAACAACACTACAATGAAGAAGTGAACACAATCAAATACATAGCACAAGAAAACGGTTACAACCCAAACATAATAGACAACATCATAAGGAAGACAAAACAAAAACTCAACAAGCACAAAAACACAACACAAACACAAGAACACAAGAAATACATCACACTAACATCTCTCTACTCTGCTTCCTTCACAATACACACAGCTCGTTCCTGGAATTTCTTGTCACGGGAAATCGGAGTCTAAAATCTTTTAAGCACACTCTACTTAGAAATGTCTTTAATGAACAGAACTAGACTCTTGCGGAAGTTTCTAAATAGTCTTAAATGACCAAGTTGTTATTTTTTTTCTCTCTCTCTTCTTTTTTTTTTCTCTTTTTTTTATTATCTTGATATATTACCTAATCATTTGTATTTGCATGCCATTTAGTACGACATTGCTAATCAATATTTTATGTCTTGTAACCCACAAGTATTCTCCTATTAGTATATTAACTGTATAATATATCTGAAGTGAATTAATCGTCGAATTTATCTCGAGCATTTTAGGTCTTATAAATTGTGTGTGTGTGTGTGTGTGTGTGTGTGTGTGTGTGTGTGTGTGTGTATTCCCCTTATGTTATGTAACTGATTTTGATTATGTGTAATTTTCTACTTTATTTTATATATTATGTAACCGATCTTGACTATTTGTAATTTTATATTATATAACTGATCTTGTCTATTGTAATTTTCTACTATATTTTATGTAATCTCTAAGGTACAGTATCTTCTTTTGTGTTGTTTTGTAATATAATTTTGTATTTCATGTATATTATTGAAACCTGGTTGAGTGGAAGAGAAGGTCTCATGGCCTTAACTCTGCCAGGCAAAATAAACCTACTACTACTACTACTACTACTACTACTACTACTACTACTACTACTACTAGGGCCTACTACTACTACTAACATACGAAAACAAAAACACACACAAGATCGCATCCTCATTCAGAAAACAGAAATACAACATAGCATACCGAACAGAAAACACACTACAAAGACATCTCAACACACAAACAACACAAACAAATAAATACAACCACACAGGCGTATACAAACTCACATGCAATAGTTGTGACAGTTTCTACATTGGACAGACAGGCAGATCATTCCAAACTCAATACAAAGAACACATTAAAGCAATAACCAGAGGACACAATACATCTACATATGCCGAACACACAACCAATGCTAACCACATATACAGTAACATAAATATAGACACGGAAATCCTACACATACAACCCAAAACCAAAAACTCAACACACTAGAACAATATGAAATATACAGACACACTAAAACACATCCTAATCAAATTCTCAACACACAGATCAATTTCAGAACACACACTATTTGACACAACTCTTCATCACACGAACGCACCCACACAACAGGTAGCGAAGTTGAGATGGCGCCGAGACACAGAAGGCTCTGAAGATGGTGTCAGGTAGCACCGAAACAGCTGTAAGCCGCACATGCTTACATAATTAACACGAGTAATATCGCCATTTAATCAATTATTTTTATTCAAGTGTTAAAAGTAGTGTACGAAAGATTCAACATGGAGAACAATTTTACCTTTCTCACAGTAGAGAGATCATTTTCCTGAAGTCTAGAATTCTTTGAAACACTCTGTATATAAATTTAACCGAACAATAGTTTAATGTACGACAGTTGTATTGTGTATCCTGTAATTTTACAGCTGTGTATAGCAGGTGATATATTGGAACAATGCAGATAACGACTAAATAACACGGTGATTCAACCCGTCATGCCCACCTGCTTGTCAAAATGCCGACCACCTGTTGCACCCCGACCTTCACTTACATTACGCACGTCAGTCGTACGTATTTAGTCATCAATATACGAAGTACAAGATATAAAAATGCGTTGTCACAAAAATCTATTTAGAAACAATCGCAAAAAATAGACGTATTCCCATCATTCATCCAGAAAGATTGGTCTGGAGTATGCCGTCTGTCTGTCTACCTCTCCTAAACTATTGGACAGATATTTTTAACTGACTATTACAATTTTACTACGTCATACTACTTTTGACCAATAAAACGGTACGGAACGACGGGTATCAACCAATCATGGCTGTTTATCATACAATTTTTATCACCTACCGAGCATTTTTTATCACTTCCCTAGCACTTGTTTGTTTTATCATCACCCTAACATTTGTTTCTTTGTTTGTTAAAATGATTGATGTTTATTTCATCATCCTTAATTAAACATTTTCTATCATTTATCTTTTTTATATTATTTAGCTTATGTTATAACTTGTGCTGTATGAGATTATGGATAGTTACGTATCGGAGATTGCTTAATATATATTGATAATTGAAGTGGAATATAACTGTTTTAATAAAAATGTAACCGAATCAACAAAGCCTTCTTGACTAGTAATCGTCCATAGAGTTTAATGAAGATTTTATAGTTGGCACAACTGGTAACAAGAGAACACCTTATCAATAACACACTACTGTCATCTAGCTGAATATTTGTAATGATGAGATGGTACAACAAATACATTTGAAGACAGTTTAATATTTTCGTAAGTAAATTAATATTTTATACATCTTGATTACACAACTTTTAACACTGTATCACTTTGGAATATGTATTATATGACTTTCTTGTGTTAAATTCTATCCTACCTGGTTTACATGTTTCGACCTTTTATGGGTCATCCTCAGAACTGGTCGTTATTTTATTAGAGCACTTTTATTCTTCTAATCTTAATATATTGTTTTCTAATCGCGTAATAGTGAATTAAATCCCACTCGAATTTTTATTTTTTTCTAGATAAATCTCCTCGTGTTCCACTCTCAAATTTATCTATAAAATTTTAAATCTCTAGTGACATTAGTGTAGAAAAACTAAAGTCCATTCAACAAAATGTTTCGTATTTTTACTACAAAGTTTTTACATTATAGAAGCTTATGCAGGAAATTGTAGGCCTACTCATGATATAGCTATACAGGATGAACCTATCTAATGTCATTAATTTCGGAGGGTTATTATTTTATATATTCCAGACAAAAAAGTTTAATACAATTAATGAATTAATTAATTTGAAACACAAGTCTGTGGCAGGGAGGAAAAAGGTCTTAAGTAAAAATTTTATGCTTTTCAGAGAGCAGTAGAAAGATTGAAATTGGTGTCAATTATAGACTTTTTTTAAATAAGAATTTTTTTCCAGGATATTATTTGTTTATATTTCTTCTAAAATAGGTAATGTTTCTCATTTAACAATTTTCTTTGTTATTTCTAAAAATAGCCGCACTTGAGCCCTTTTAAGACTAGAACCAAACTGAGTAGAAGGGACTATTAAACATAAGACCTTTTTCATGTCCAAATAAACGAGAAATGTAAATTATTAGAAATACAAAATGGGTCTTAAACAATATTATAGGACTGTTTACCCTGGTGCCTAAAGTTTTAAAAGGAAAGGGCATCAGTATGTGATAAAATGGCTTAAATAGCCTACAAGTTAGACCTTTTTAATAGGCAAGCATGGAAAGTAAACATGTGATGTTTGTGAGGAATGAAGTATTAAATATTCTTAAGCCCTTTATTCTGTGTGTGCTCGATTCGGTACTTAGGACATTTCTATAAATCCAGTCAGGAGTCTTATTTGACTTCAGCCGTTTTACCAGATTGTGGAGAATTGTTGCCGCTTTCAGAATATATAAAAATCTCATTTTCGCAAAAAAATTACTTAAGACCTTTTTCCTCCCTGCCACAGAAGTAATCCTGTAAATGTAAATTCTATTATGAGTTCATTCATACGGAGCGGACTATAGAAACAGCCGCTACCGTAACTAGTCGAACGTGCACACAAGCGTTTTTTTAAATACAGAGTTCTACGTACTATGCAGCTTAGCCTATAACCAATACTTTCATCAGCTGTAATTGTAACACATAGTACCGGTGCAAATTATCCAAGAAACTATTACAGTAGAAGTGGTAGGAAGTACACCAGGAGGACGAATATTTAAGAGGTCGGATTACTGGGGGCTGGATTAGAGAGAGTTAATTGTATATATGTAATTTTCAGGGGCAGTTATTTATGGAGATTAATTTTATCATTTGTGTTTTTTAATATTGGTGTTGGCGGAAATTGTTGGAGATTGATTTGTACTCTTGCCGGAGATTAATGGAAATTTTGGAAAATAAAATTATTTTGGAATTGGAGTATTAACTCAGTATAAATATTACTTTCCAAATAATTAATATTAAAGGTTCGTTGGATTCTGGTAAAGTTGCGGTATGGCCAATAGACAATATTTGTTCGATTGAGACTGTATTTAACACACATTCATTAAAACTAAAAAAAAAACTTGCAGCCCTCAAATTAACACTTTCAAATTTTATTAGTGAAATGTTGAATTCTCCGTCTTTTGAATACACTAATGTAATCAAAACACCTGAAATATCATGTAATGTAGCCTACTTGGATATATAGACTAACAAAATTCCAGTGAAAAAAAAATCGAAAAAACTCAGAATATGAAATTCGCTATAAAACGACGCAATAGTAACAAATCGCGAATGTGTTCATATTTCGCTATTAGAATTCTATTTCGTGATTTGTCGCGATTGTTTTATCCGCATATTATTAATCAGAATCACTTAATTCGTAAAGATTAGTAAAAAATCTATTGGATATCTATTATGTCGTGATTTTCGTGATCTCCATATATACCTGGCCCTGGTAATCGATTCATAGAGTCATTCTACCTAAGAGCCAACTGGCTAGTCTCTGAAATTGAACTCGTCCTGCATAAGGTTTTTCCGTGGTTTTCCTAAGGCGTTAAGACAAATGTCGGGATGAACCCTACAAGAAATGGGCCACGGACCTGCATTCATATCCCCATGACCCCTTTAATTACTCTAAATTAATTTATAATTAAATCTATCATAAATCCATAAATCAATCGACCTCCTACCTAAAGGCCAAATTGGCTAGTCTCTTATATTGAGACAACTCATCCTGCCTAAGGTTTTTCCGTGGTTTTCCTAAGGCGTTAGGACAATTGTCGGGATGAGCCCTAAAAGAAATGGCCACGGACCTGCATTCATATCCCCATGCCCCCTTTAATTACTCTAAATTAATTAATAATTACATCTATCATAAATCCATAAATCAATCGACCTCCTACCTAAAAGCCAAATTGGCTAGTCTCTTATATTGAGACAACTCATCCTGCCTAAGGTATTTCCGTGGTTTTCCTAAGGCGTTAAAGGTATTTCCGTGGTTTTCCTAAGGCGTTAAGACAAACGTCGGGATGAGCCCTAAAAGAAATGGGCCACGGTCTTGCATTCATATCCCCATGCCCCCTTTAATTACTCTAAATGAATTAATAATTACATCTATCATAAATCCATAAATCAATCGACCTCCTACCTAAAAGCCAAATTGGCTAGTCTCTTATATTGAGACAACTCATCCTGCCTAAGGTTTTTCCGTGGTTTTCCTAAGGCGTTAAGACAAATGTCGGGATGAGCCCTGAGAGAAATGGGCCACGGACCTAAATGCCCTTCCCCATAAATTCCCCCTTTTTCTAACAAACAACTTAATGCCCTAGTTCAGAGTCTATAAAATTATGAAATACACGTGCAAGGTCACTCATGTAGTCGCAATGCGAAAGGTCAGGGAACCTTCCAAATTGCAGATTCAGAATTCACGGCGTCTCTCCTGGCGGTCTTCACCTGCCTTGTCATCGAACAACAGACGACAGAGTTTTCTCGACTCCTCCTGCACTGCGAAATGACACAGTTCATTTCAATGTGCAGATTTACACCAGCCATCTACTCCTCGTCCCGTCCTGTAATCACCTTGATCACATTTCCGTCCCCCTCGCGTATGTGGTACCTAAGAGGTTACGTCCATTTTCGGTTTTCCCCTTCAAAATTTTTTAGAGCTCCATCAGTGGAGCAGCGTAACCCGGAGTGAGACTAGTGGCCAACAGGCTTGGAGCTCACATATTTAGTTTCTTACAGCCCCCAACCCCTTGCAAGGACACGTTTTGCGTACCTTTTAAATTTGTCCACCCAATTCTCCTCTTTCGATTCGATTCGATTTGTAATTTAAATAACATTTAATATTCATGTACCTATTTACTTAAAAGTATTCTGATTCATTCGGAAACAATTTTTGTAATCTTCTGCATCATTGCCATGTTTAAAATGTCTTCACCTATAATCAACAGCTCTAGATATTACTAACGGAGAAGTACTTTAGATAGACGAAACTATCAAAAGCTCTGATTTTCATTTTCAAGTACTAGGACCGCAAACAGTTACATTATCCGAAAGGTCTATAAATCTCACTACTAAATATTCTCGGTTTAACGAGTTTACAGTACGTGCGAATCTGTGCTTTAATACAACGCGTTGGCGGAATAACCGCACATTCAGTGTATAATTTACATGTGATATATTGTGAGCCAATGTTACAACAATTTATAAATTGGATTGGACTTACCAGTGTCCCGAGTTGAAAGAGGAAATGTATGACTTACCCCTGCAACAGGAAAACGACAAACTAATGAGTTAAGCAGCTTAACAATATACAAACATTTAATAATTGAAATGACTCATGAAAGTTGCTCGTTCTTAATCAACCATCTCACATGCCTCCTTCAGGAAGCAAAGTAAGCATGATATCATTATTGACCTTGTTATAACCCTTAATTTCAACTGAGTTAACAATAGCAGATATAATTAATTTTACATTTGGTAACATTACATTGCGAAAGGCCAGTGATGAAAGGTTGCAGCCAAAAACAGCACACACTTCAAAAATCATAACCTACGATCAAAAACAGCACGCGTTTCAAAAAACAAAACCTGGCATCAAAAACAGCACACATTTCAGAAAAACAAAACCTGGGATCAAAAGCAGCAAACACGTCAAAAATCATAACCTACGATCAAAAACAGCACACATTTCAAAAAACAAAACCTAGCATCAAAAACAGCACACACTTCAAAAATCATAACCTATGATCCAAACAGCACACAATTCAAAAACAAAACCTAGGATCAAAAACAGCACACACTTCAAAAATCATAACCTACGATCAAAAACAGCACACACTTCAAAAATCATAACCTACAATCAAAAACAGCATACACTTCAAAAATCTTAACCTGCGATCAAAAACAGCACACACTTCAAAAATCATAACCTACGATCAAAAACAGCATACACTTCAAAAATCTTAACCTACGATCAAAAACAGCACACACTTCAAAAATCATAACCTACGATCAAAAACAGCACACACTTCAAAAATCATAACCTACGATCAAAAACAGCATACACTTCAAAAATCTTAACCTACGATCAAAAACAGCACACACTTCAAAAATCATAACCTACGATCAAAAACAGCACACACTTCAAAAATCATAACCTACGATCAAAAACAGCACACACTTCAAAAATCATAACCTAGGATCAAAAACAGCACACACTTCAAAAATCATAACCTACGATCAAAATCAGCATACACTTCAAAAATCTTAACCTAGGATCAAAAACAGTACACACTTCAAAAATCATAACCTAGGATCAAAAACAGCACACACTTCAAAAATCATAACCTACGATCAAAAACAGCACACACTTCAAAAATCATAACCTACAATCAAAAACAGCATACACTTCAAAAATCTTAACCTACGATCAAAAACAGCACACACTTCAAAAATCATAACCTACGATCAAAAACAGCATACACTTCAAAAATCTTAACCTACGATCAAAAACAGCACACACTTCAAAAATCATAACCTACGATCAAAAACAGCACACACTTCAAAAATCATAACCTACGATCAAAAACAGCATACACTTCAAAAATCTTAACCTACGATCAAAAACAGCACACACTTCAAAAATCATAACCTACGATCAAAAACAGCACACACTTCAAAAATCATAACCTACGATCAAAAACAGCACACACTTCAAAAATCATAACCTAGGATCAAAAACAGCACACACTTCAAAAATCATAACCTACGATCAAAATCAGCATACACTTCAAAAATCTTAACCTACGATCAAAAACAGCACACACTTCAAAAATCATAACCTACGATCAAAAACAGCACACACTTCAAAAATCTTAACCTAGGATCAAAAACAGCACACACTTCAAAAATCTTAACCTAGGATCAAAAACAGCACACACTTCAAAATTCATAACCTACGATCAAAAACAGCACACACTTCAAAAATCTTAACCTAGGATCAAAAACAGCACACTTCAAAAATCTAAACCTAGGATCAAAAACAGCACACAATTCAAAAATCTTACCCTAGGATCAAAAACAGCACACACTTCAAAAATCTTAACCTAGGATCAAAAACAGTACACACTTCAAAAATCATAACCTAGGATCAAAAACAGCACACACTTCAAAAATCTTAACCTACGATCAAAAACAACACACACTTCAAAAATCTTAACCTACGATCAAAAACAGCACACACTTCAAAAATCATAACCTACGATCAAAAACAGCACACATTTCAAAAAACAAAACCTAGAATCATAAACAGCACACACGTCAAAAATCATAACCTACGATCAAAACCAGCACACACTTCAAAAATCATAACCTACCATCAAAAAACAGCACACATTTCAAAAAACAAAACCTGTGATCAAAAGCAGCACACACTTCAAAAATCATAACCTGTGATCAAAAACAGCACACACTTCAAAAATCATAACCTAGAATCAAAAACAGCACACACTTCAAAAATCATAACCTACGATCAAAAACAGCATACACTTCAAAAATCTTAACCTACGATCAAAAACAGCACACACTTCAAAAATCATAACCTACGATCAAAAACAGCACACACTTCAAAAATCATAACCTAGGATCAAAAACAGCACACACTTCAAAAATCATAACCTACGATCAAAATCAGCATACACTTCAAAAATCTTAACCTAGGATCAAAAACAGTACACACTTCAAAAATCATAACCTAGGATCAAAAACAGCACACACTTCAAAAATCATAACCTACGATCAAAAACAGCACACACTTCAAAAATCATAACCTACAATCAAAAACAGCATACACTTCAAAAATCTTAACCTACGATCAAAAACAGCACACACTTCAAAAATCATAACCTACGATCAAAAACAGCATACACTTCAAAAATCTTAACCTACGATCAAAAACAGCACACACTTCAAAAATCATAACCTACGATCAAAAACAGCACACACTTCAAAAATCATAACCTACGATCAAAAACAGCATACACTTCAAAAATCTTAACCTACGATCAAAAACAGCACACACTTCAAAAATCATAACCTACGATCAAAAACAGCACACACTTCAAAAATCATAACCTACGATCAAAAACAGCACACACTTCAAAAATCATAACCTAGGATCAAAAACAGCACACACTTCAAAAATCATAACCTACGATCAAAATCAGCATACACTTCAAAAATCTTAACCTACGATCAAAAACAGCACACACTTCAAAAATCATAACCTACGATCAAAAACAGCACACACTTCAAAAATCTTAACCTAGGATCAAAAACAGCACACACTTCAAAAATCTTAACCTAGGATCAAAAACAGCACACACTTCAAAATTCATAACCTACGATCAAAAACAGCACACACTTCAAAAATCTTAACCTAGGATCAAAAACAGCACACTTCAAAAATCTAAACCTAGGATCAAAAACAGCACACAATTCAAAAATCTTACCCTAGGATCAAAAACAGCACACACTTCAAAAATCTTAACCTAGGATCAAAAACAGTACACACTTCAAAAATCATAACCTAGGATCAAAAACAGCACACACTTCAAAAATCTTAACCTACGATCAAAAACAACACACACTTCAAAAATCTTAACCTACGATCAAAAACAGCACACACTTCAAAAATCATAACCTACGATCAAAAACAGCACACATTTCAAAAAACAAAACCTAGAATCATAAACAGCACACACGTCAAAAATCATAACCTACGATCAAAACCAGCACACACTTCAAAAATCATAACCTACCATCAAAAAACAGCACACATTTCAAAAAACAAAACCTGTGATCAAAAGCAGCACACACTTCAAAAATCATAACCTGTGATCAAAAACAGCACACACTTCAAAAATCATAACCTACGATCAAAAACAGCACACACTTCAAAAATCATAACCTACGATCAAAAACAGCATACACTTCAAAAATCTTAACCTACGATCAAAAACAGCACACACTTCAAAAATCATAACCTACGATCAAAAACAGCACACACTTCAAAAATCATAACCTACGTTCAAAAACAGCACACACTTCAAAAATCATAACCTACGATCAAAAACAGCACACACTTCAAAAATCATAACCTACGATGAAAATCAGCATACACTTCAAAAATCTTAACCTACGATCAAAAACAGCACACACTTAAAAAATCATAACCTACGATCAAAAACAGCACACACTTCAAAAATCATAACCTACGATCAAAAACAGCACACACTTCAAAAATCATAACCTACAATCAAAAACAGCATACACTTCAAAAATCTTAACCTACGATCAAAAACAGCACACACTTCAAAAATCATAACCTACGATCAAAAACAGCATACACTTCAAAAATCTTAACCTACGATCAAAAACAGCACACACTTCAAAAATCATAACCTACGATCAAAAACAGCACACACTTCAAAAATCATAACCTACGATCAAAAACAGCATACACTTCAAAAATCTTAACCTACGATCAAAAACAGCACACACTTCAAAAATCATAACCTACGATCAAAAACAGCACACACTTCAAAAATCATAACCTACGATCAAAAACAGCACACACTTCAAAAATCATAACCTAGGATCAAAAACAGCACACACTTCAAAAATCATAACCTACGATAAAAATCAGCATACACTTCAAAAATCTTAACCTACGATCAAAAACAGCACACACTTCAAAAATCTTAACCTAGGATCAAAAACAGCACACTTCAAAAATCTAAACCTAGGATCAAAAACAGCACACAATTCAAAAATCTTACCCTAGGATCAAAAACAGCACACACTTCAAAAATCTTAACCTAGGATCAAAAACAGTACACACTTCAAAAATCATAACCTAGGATCAAAAACAGCACACACTTCAAAAATCTTAACCTACGATCAAAAACAACACACACTTCAAAAATCTTAACCTACGATCAAAAACAGCACACACTTCAAAAATCATAACCTACGATCAAAAACAGCACACATTTCAAAAAACAAAACCTAGAATCATAAACAGCACACACGTCAAAAATCATAACCTACGATCAAAACCAGCACACACTTCAAAAATCATAACCTACCATCAAAAAACAGCACACATTTCAAAAAACAAAACCTGTGATCAAAAGCAGCACACACTTCAAAAATCATAACCTGTGATCAAAAACAGCACACACTTCAAAAATCATAACCTAGAATCAAAAACAGCACACACTTCAAAAATCATAACCTACGATCAAAAACAGCATACACTTCAAAAATCTTAACCTACGATCAAAAACAGCACACACTTCAAAAATCATAACCTACGATCAAAAACAGCACACACTTCAAAAATCATAACCTAGGATCAAAAACAGCACACACTTCAAAAATCATAACCTACGATCAAAATCAGCATACACTTCAAAAATCTTAACCTAGGATCAAAAACAGTACACACTTCAAAAATCATAACCTAGGATCAAAAACAGCACACACTTCAAAAATCATAACCTACGATCAAAAACAGCACACACTTCAAAAATCATAACCTACAATCAAAAACAGCATACACTTCAAAAATCTTAACCTACGATCAAAAACAGCACACACTTCAAAAATCATAACCTACGATCAAAAACAGCATACACTTCAAAAATCTTAACCTACGATCAAAAACAGCACACACTTCAAAAATCATAACCTACGATCAAAAACAGCACACACTTCAAAAATCATAACCTACGATCAAAAACAGCATACACTTCAAAAATCTTAACCTACGATCAAAAACAGCACACACTTCAAAAATCATAACCTACGATCAAAAACAGCACACACTTCAAAAATCATAACCTACGATCAAAAACAGCACACACTTCAAAAATCATAACCTAGGATCAAAAACAGCACACACTTCAAAAATCATAACCTACGATCAAAATCAGCATACACTTCAAAAATCTTAACCTACGATCAAAAACAGCACACACTTCAAAAATCATAACCTACGATCAAAAACAGCACACACTTCAAAAATCTTAACCTAGGATCAAAAACAGCACACACTTCAAAAATCTTAACCTAGGATCAAAAACAGCACACACTTCAAAATTCATAACCTACGATCAAAAACAGCACACACTTCAAAAATCTTAACCTAGGATCAAAAACAGCACACTTCAAAAATCTAAACCTAGGATCAAAAACAGCACACAATTCAAAAATCTTACCCTAGGATCAAAAACAGCACACACTTCAAAAATCTTAACCTAGGATCAAAAACAGTACACACTTCAAAAATCATAACCTAGGATCAAAAACAGCACACACTTCAAAAATCTTAACCTACGATCAAAAACAACACACACTTCAAAAATCTTAACCTACGATCAAAAACAGCACACACTTCAAAAATCATAACCTACGATCAAAAACAGCACACATTTCAAAAAACAAAACCTAGAATCATAAACAGCACACACGTCAAAAATCATAACCTACGATCAAAACCAGCACACACTTCAAAAATCATAACCTACCATCAAAAAACAGCACACATTTCAAAAAACAAAACCTGTGATCAAAAGCAGCACACACTTCAAAAATCATAACCTGTGATCAAAAACAGCACACACTTCAAAAATCATAACCTACGATCAAAAACAGCACACACTTCAAAAATCATAACCTACGATCAAAAACAGCATACACTTCAAAAATCTTAACCTACGATCAAAAACAGCACACACTTCAAAAATCATAACCTACGATCAAAAACAGCACACACTTCAAAAATCATAACCTACGTTCAAAAACAGCACACACTTCAAAAATCATAACCTACGATCAAAAACAGCACACACTTCAAAAATCATAACCTACGATGAAAATCAGCATACACTTCAAAAATCTTAACCTACGATCAAAAACAGCACACACTTAAAAAATCATAACCTACGATCAAAAACAGCACACACTTCAAAAATCTTAACCTAGGATCAAAAACAGCACACACTTCAAAAATCTTAACCTAGGATCAAAAACAGCACACACTTCAAAAATCATAACCTACGATCAAAAACAGCACACACTTCAAAAATCTTAACCTAGGATCAAAAACAGCACACACTTCAAAAATCTAAACCTAGGATCAAAAACAGCACACACTTCAAAAATCTTAACCTAGGATCAAAAACAGCACACACTTCAAAAATCTTAACCTAGGATCAAAAACAGTACACACTTCAAAAATCATAACCTAGGATCAAAAACAGCACACACTTCAAAAATCTTAACCTACGATCAAAAACAACACACACTTCAAAAATCTTAACCTACGATCAAAAACAGCACACACTTCAAAAATCATAACCTATGATCAAAAACAGCACACATTTCAAAAAACAAAACCTAGAATCATAAACAGCACACACGTCAAAAATCATAACCTACGATCAAAACCAGCACACAATTCAAAAAACAAAACCTAGGATCAAAAGCAGCACACACGTCAAAAATCATAACCTACGATCAAAAACAGCACAATTTCAAAAAACAAAACCTAGAATCAAAAACAGCACACTCGTCAAAAATCATAACCTACGATCAAAACCAGCATATATTTCAAAAAACAAACCCTGGGATCAAAAACAGCACACACTTCAAAAATCATAACCTAAGAACAAAAATTTTCATTTATCGGGCACTTTTAACTCTAAAATAAATTTCATCCGTGGCGGCTTACATTTTTTTTTATAGAAAACTAATTTCGGCAGATATTAAATTACGAAATTTTCGAAAAACCGTTTGTACCAATTTCTCGGATATATCTGGCTCCGGTTCTCATCATTCATATTGTTTAGTTTTGGGCTCTCAGATGAAAGGTAAAAGTCTCAGTGAAATAATGAGATATTCTACGTGTCAGGATTTGTGGCTTGTCCAATTCTTACACTGGGCCCCTCAATAATTTCAGAAAATTGTTAGGTTATTACATTATAAACTAACATGCTGAGTATTTATTAATTATATAAAATATATTTATTTGAATACATACGTGATTGTGTGCATCATTAAACTATTGCTGCTGTCGTAATTTCTAACGCGAACTAAATCCCGCCACGGAATACTGCATGCCCGCCAGCAGCCAAGGATGCACTAGAGTAGGGTCGTCAGCACAGAGCACCCTGGGGCTAGCATCTCTTACCCGCGGAGAACACAGTGCACCATGGTGCACTCGTAGCTGCTAGCAGGTATGCTCTCTACCTCTTCCTGCTGCACGACGGTGCACACGGGACGGCACCGCTTACCCTTTGAACATTTCAGGGAGTGCTGACGACCACTGCACTAGAGGGAACATAGAGTTCTCGAGGGTAAGGGTCGCTAGCCCGAGGATGCACTGCCCTGAACATTTTTTTTCTAGGGAAACCACAAAGGTTACAGACAAATTTTATTAGACTTTTTGTTCAGTAATTTATGCTCTGTCATCAGTATTTTTGTCAGTTTATATCGTGTACATCCTGTATAGTGTAATTAAACAATTCTATTGTTTGTCATAACTCGAAGGAAAATAATAGCAAAAATATTTTCTTTTCTTAAAAATATTAATCTATACTAATAATAAATCTGTAGCCGAAATTTTTCTGGTAATTTTCGACTTTCCAAAAATAATTGGTCCTAACATATATAATTAATCACTCTGAAACCGAAAATCGCTTTTTTGAAAATTTTGTTTGTCTGTCTGTATGTTTGTTACCTTTTCACGCGATAATGGCTGAACGGATTTAGATGAAAATTGGAATATAAATTAAGTTCGTTGTAACTTAGATTTTAGGCTATATGGCATTCAAAATACATTATTTAAAAGGGGGGGTTATAAGGGGGCTTCAATTAAATATATCGAAATATCTCCCTTATTATTAATTTTCATGAAAAATATTACATAACAAAATATTACATAATTTCCGATAAGTTTTATTCCATGCAAAATTTTGATAGGACTGATACTTAATGGGATAAATGAGTTTCAAAATTACAATAACAACGCCATCTAAGGTGGTGTATTGAAATAAAAAACAAATGACTTCATCTATAAGGGGCCTTGGACACAACAATCGAAAGCTATGAAACATAGCTTACAGACAATGTTTCTGTGTATGTATAAAGTAATATCGGAAGCTAAATTAACCGATTTGTATAATTAATTATTATTTCATCATTGGAAAGTGTAGTTTCTCTGGATGAACGTAATGCTATAATGTTATTACAGTAACTTGTGAGTGAATTGAGGACAGGTAAGATTAAAATAGCTTCTTATGCACAGAAAACTTGATAGGTTATTCTGTATATTCATTTCCTGTATTTCCTAAAATAATGTTTATGAACATATTCATTTTTATCTCAGAGAATTAACGAACAACGAGAGTGTATTGATTTAGAATGCAGTAATAGTATGTTAGCTTAGCAATCCATTATTTTATAATTCAAATTTTAACTATGCTCAATTGAATCGTGTTAAAATACATAAAATATATATGCAATAAATGCAATGCAAAAAAATTGGGTAATGAGCCAAGCAGATTATGTTGCGCTGTTGTAAAAGTTGTTCCTCCTGAGATTCAAGAGCTCCCACAACAAATTAAAAACTTTCTAATTCGAGTACATCCGTTATCAACACACTTTTTACATAATATAATATAATATAATATAATATAATATAATATAATATAATATAATATAATAATAAATCTGTAGCCAAAATTTTTCTGTTAATTTTCGCTTTTCAAAAAATAATTGGTAATAACAATTAAGAAACATGTTAAAGGAATTGTCATTGCACCAAATGAGTGGTCTCTGGATCAAAATGATCGCATTTTAATATTTTAAATACAATTTAAATTAAGTAACATATTAAACGATTTATCCTTCTATGAAACACGAATGTTTCCTGGATCAAATGTCCTGTTTTAATTACGTAATTACTTTATATTTATTTCTAACAGGTGCAGCGGAGCGCACGGGTACGGCTAGTTCTAAATAATAGGTTTGACATGTCTGAGTTTTTTGTCCGAAAACTTTTCTTTCAATTTTAATTACAATAACGCATAACTTTAAAAAAAACTGTATAAAACTAGACAATAAAGGGAAACTGAAACAATGCTCATGATTTAACTACAAAAACCTCTACATCTGCTAAAAAAAGAGACGACACTTTATCGGCTTAACTTGAAGTGGTTAGGTACAGCTTACAGCAGCAAAATTTTGGAAATAATCAACATTTTTTTCCTCCATTCCTGTATCTTGTACAATAATGAAAATTGGTATATGTATAACACTGTCCTTCTGCTACATGAAAAAAGAAAAATATTTTTACGATTTGAAAAAATAAAAATTATATATATATATATATATATATATATATATATATATATATATATATATATATATACATATATATTTCAAAATTAAACATGTTGGCAGTTCACTGTGCAGTGATGAAGCTTTTCCCTCATTACTCATAAACTTGTTAACGTTTTCATGTTCTCTCTCTTTTATTTTATTGCTGAAACTCATATTTACAATATCATGCGCCTTCAACTTCATTCCTTAATAAATATTTTTTTTTATTTTGTGTTAAAAGAAAATACTGATATTTGACCATTTTTTAAACGAATTTATTTTTTATTTGACAATCTATCAAAGGTAGAGGAGTGATCTTGTAACATATTGTAGATATGACATGTATAAATACACACAAAAAATGTCATCACAGAATGTTGGATAGTTTTTTAGTTATGTGGGAAACGCTTCATCACTGCACAGTGAACTGAATTTTGAAAAAGCAATTGTAAATAATTTTTTTAAATCGTAATTTTTTTTTTCATATAGCAGAAGGACAGTGTTTTAAACATGCCAATTTTCATTATTGTACAAGATACAGTAATGGAGGAAAAAAAAATGTTGAGTATTTCCAAAATTTTACTGCTGTAAGCTGTACCTAACCCCTTACGTTTTTATTTAATTTTCGTGGAATGTTAAAGTATAACTCGAGAAAATACGAATGATATTCTCAGAAAACACTCATTAACCTCTTAACCTTTTCCATTCCCCACGCCCATATTTGATTTTGGGATAATGAGGAAAGTTTGCTATTATATCATGCATAATTTTTTCCTGTAGGCGTGCAGTCCTTCCATAATATGAAAGTTCGCGATAACACATAAGCTTATTTCTCGGAAATTGTGGATAAAAATGGTATATCCACAAGCAATTAACTTCAACATCGCTTACAGCTGACTTGAAGTGCGGGACCCACATATGTGCATTATTTTTTTAACGCAATCTACTATCATAAAATCCTCCATTTATTCCCGCAGTGTTGTCACGAAACTAGCATTTAAATCGTCTTATGTCATGTAAGTGACATTTTATCATTTTCACTGAATTCCTTGAATGAATCGTTGATAGCAAAAACGCCCTAAGTCACATTTTGGTCAAAAATAAGTTATGCACTGTCGTCACTACTTCAATCTGAGTAGAAAAACAACCGAAGTGACAATAATAATAACGGGATCAATATTGCGTTGAGCGTAAAAGTACCCGAAGTCCTGGATTCCGGTTGTTTTTACAGTCAACATGTATGCAAATCTAATCTTTCAGGTAAAGCTTCCTGTAAAGCAGATTTGAATAATTTCAAGGGAAAAATTGTTCCCGGGCCGGGTATCGATCCCGGGACCTCTGGATGAACGTACCAGCGCTCTGCCAACTGAGCTACCCGGGAACTCCACCCCACACAGTCTCAACTTTTCCCTTTATATCCACACAACTCGCGAGGGCTGACGAAACGCCAGAGACCCACATCGAGTGCACACAAACTCTGTGTGACTTGAAATTGTGGTTTTCTGTTAACGTACACAGTGACGTATATATTATGCAAATCTAATCTTTCAGGTAAAGCTTCCTGCAAAGCGGCTTACATACTATGTATTTTATCATTTTCACTGAATTCCTTGATTTGATAAGAGGTGTTGCGTATGAGTGCTAACGTGATAATGAGTTTTCTGCATATTTTGAATTTATGTTTGTTTTCTGTATTTGTTATTGTGATGTCTAAGAAATTTATGGATTTGTTATAAGTGTTTAGGATGTGTTGTGGGTATATTTTTGTGTATCTATTTAAAATGTTAACACAGTGAAGTCGCGTGTAGTTCCGGGTAGCTCAGTAGATAGAGCATTCGTGCGCTAAGCTAAGGGTCCCGGGACCGATACCCGGCCCCGGAACAATTTTTCCCTTGAAATTATTCAAGCCTGCTTCACAGGGAGCTTTACTTGAAAGCCAGATTTTCATAACAAGCCTATATACGTCACTGTAGGTAGGCTACGTTAATAGAAAACCACAATTCAAGTCACACAGAGTTTGTGTGCACTCAAAGTTGAGTTTCTGGCGCCTTGTCAGCCCACTTGAGTTGTTTGGATATAAAGGGAAAAATTGTGAGGGTGTCGGATGTACTTCCTGGGTAGCTCAGTCGGTAAAGCATTCGTGTGCTAAGCGAAGGGTCCCGGGATGGATACCCGGCCCCGGAACAATTTTTCCCTTGAAATTATTGAAGTCTGCTTCACAGATAGACTCCGCTTCCATATGCGCCAAGTCACTCTACAGATTTCTGTGACGACTATAGGATCATTACTGACCATGACAAAGACGAAACCAACGACAACGACGGAGACGATATTGTCAGCCGCACGCACGCTGTTTTTTTAACCCTTAAATTCACAAAGTATCCTATAGGATACAACAAGTTAATAGGCTATATGCTATAATTTTAATAGAACAATTGAAAAAAAAAATTGGTAGGAAAATTAAAATTTCACAATACTATAATATTGTACAACATATAAAATATGGACATTGCGATAGTTGTTTTCTTTATGGTCCGACAAGGTTTAATAAACTAGTGTGAGAACTGAAGCTTTGCCAAGTTAAGAGTTAAGTATGTTATTTCAGCGAATAGGGATTATAAAGAATGGACACTAAGCGAATTTTCCTGTGTTTTGTTTCTCTGTGCGCCAGCGTTTAGTTCTACTTTCAAGCGCTAGAGGTTAGTGTAATCGAGCATAGGCTAAGATAATAATTGAGAATAGAGTTGAGACACAGGATTCAAACATCGCCTACCTTATTGCATAATCCAGTAACGCTTTGCTTCAAATAAATTCAAGTTAACAGCTTTTCCTTATTTCTCAGTGACAAACTAGTTGTAATAATAATTTTTTTATATTTCAGATATAATAAATTATATTATAAAATAATATAATACATTATAAAATTATGTATTAAATTCGTTTAATGTTTGTACATAATATAAATAGGTATATGGGTTTACTTCTCATAGGAGTTTTGTTTTTCCATTTTCAGCGCTATCAAATCATTACATATTTTAATTGTCTCAACTCTCATTATAAAGGAACTCTAGAGTCTAGACATTACAGTTAATGATGGATTTATTATTTTATGGATCCAATTTATTTTATTTGAGTACATAATGTACCTAAATGTATTAATTATATGTGTTATATTTCCGCTGTATCGACTGCTAGCTGGTGTGATGTCAGCGCCAACTCTAGGGAGAAAGCAGAATCTCAGGCTCTAGCTGGTTTGAAGGTCATTGAAATCAGTCCTGCTACATCAAAGGTATCGAAGTGTCCATTCTTTATGGTCGCTATTCACTGGTTATTTTAGGACGCTTTATCAACATCTTAGGTTATTTAGCTCCTGAATGAAATGAAGGTGATAATGCCGGTGAAATGAATCCGGGGTCCAGCACCGGAAGTTACCTACCATTTGCTCATATTGGGTTGAGGGAAAACTACCTGGTTACGCGGCCAAACGCGCTAACACGGACGCTGTTAACAATGACAGTTTAGCTCTCATCAAAATACTGGTAATTATATTAAGAACTAGCCGTACCCGTGCGCTCCGCTGCACCTGTTAGAAATAAATATAAAGTAATTACATAATTAAAATAGGACGTTTGATCCAGGGAACAACTTTTACAACAGCGCAAGATAATCTGCTTCGCTCATTACCCAATTTTTTTTTGTATTGCATATATATTTTATGTATTTTAACACGATTCAATTGAGCATAGTTAAAATTTGATTTATAAAATAATGGATTGCTAAGCTAACGTACTATTACTGCATACTAAATCAATACACTCTCGTTGTTCGTTAATTCTCTGAGATTAAAATGAGTGTACATAAATATTATTTTAAGAAATACAGAAAACGAATGTACAAAATAGCCTATCAAATTTTCTGTGCATAAGAAGCTATTTTAATCTTACCTGTCATCGATTTACTCAGACGTTACTGTAATAACATTATATCATTATGTCCATCTAGAGAAACTACACTTTCCAATGGTGAAATAATAATTAATTATACAAATCGGTTAATTTAGCTTCTGATATTACTTCATACAAACACAGAAACATTCTCTGTAGGCTATGTTTAATAGCTTTCGATTGTTGATGTCCAAGGCCTCTGTTTCGATTGTTGTTGTCCAAGGCCCCTTATAGACGAAGTCATTTTTGTTCTTAATTCATTGCACCGTCTTAGATGGCGTTATTTTAATTTTAAAACTCATTTATCTCATTAAATATCAGTCCTATCAAAATTTTGTAAAGGATAAAAGTTATCGCAAATTATTTTTAAAGAAACTTTTGTTATGTAACATTTTTCACAAAAATCAATAATAAGCGAGATATTTCGATTTATTTAATTCAGGCCTCCTTATAACCCCCCTTTTAAATAAAGTATTTTGAATGCCATATAGCCTAAAATCTAAGTTACAACGAACTTAATTTATATTCCAATTTTCATATAAATCGGTTCAGCCATTATCGCGTGAAAAGGTAACAAACATACAGACAGACATACAAACAAAAATTTCAAAAATGCGATTTTCGGTTTCAGGGTGGTTAATTATATATGTTAGGACCAATTATTTTTGGAAAATCGAAAATTACCAGAAAAATTTCGGCTACAGATTTATTATTAGTATAGATTTATTCGTTTCTGTTTCAGTGAAGTGTCATACTGAAGACGATGACCACGAACATCTTCATCTGTACCCTCCAGGATTGTTGCTGGAGATGATGCGCAACGATTTCCATCACGAGGAGCACTCAAGAACTCATCACGTCCCAGAAGAAAGAGTCAGTACGACGAGGCAACGGCGTTCCAGTCACCTAAAACGTCTACACCCGCTAGCCTCAAGCTCCAATTACTTCCTGCCACTTTTACCTGTACCCAATGAGTTTCATGAAGGCTCCCAAAGAGAGGGTGCGAGCCAGTCGAAGAAACAAAAGAACGGCGGTCACCGAGATGCCAAACCCGTCTTTCACTATTGATAATTGTAATTCATAAGTCTTATTATCCCGTTGAAATGTAATTTTGTTAAGATCCACATGTACTGGTTACATATAACACCATAGTTTGCTTCCAAAAGACGTAAAGTTCCCTCTAAATTTTTAAAGTGGAGCAGGTGGAATAACGATAAAGAATATTTTACTTAAAAGACCTTCCGAGTTAATTTCACAACTATTAAATGTTAATATAAGAAGTGGAATAAACAAAATTAGTTTCATCACTGATTAATGGAGCCTGGAGTTTCATGTAATATGAAAGTGAAAATTATCTGCATAAATATGGAGCCAAATTGAAAAAATATTTAGATAAGAGTGCAATAAATGTGAAAACTATAGAGGTATAACGTCTGGGTTTCGGAAATGAAGAAATACAACATATGCGATCTTTTATCAAAACGAATTTGGGAGACAAGATGTGAGTTCAACCTTCCCACGTCGTTGATATTTACAGACTTCGACAAAGCCTACGATAATGTAAATCGAAAACTATTATGGCAAATAATGACAAATGAAGGAAACCCAAAATACTTAATTGAAGCTATCCAAAGCCTTTATAGCATAAAGCATAGCATAAAAATTTCGGAACTTATAATAATTGATGAAGGAATCAGACAAAGTTATGGATTCCCACCAGTTTTGTTTAATATTTACATTAACAAAATCGTAAAATAATATAACGGAATATTTCAACATGCACTAAAAAATTTCAAACAACAAAAACACACTTCGTCATACTACTTTTGACCAATAAAACTGTACGGAACGATATGTTTCAACCAATTAAAGCTGTTTATCCTACAATTTCTGTCACGTCCCTAGCATTTGTTTTATCACCTATCTATCATCTTCCTAGCATTTGTTTCTTTGTTTGCCAACATTGTACTTTCAATAATTGTACCTTTTAAATATGATTCTTGTTTCTTTTATCATCCTTAATTAAAACTCACTGTTCTATCATTTATCTTGTTTATATTATTTAGGTTATGCTATAGCTTCTCCTGTATGAGATTATGGAGAGTCACGTATCAGAGATTGTTTTTTATATAACTGAAGTGGAATGCAACTGTTCTGATAAAAATGAAACTGAATCAACAAAGCCTCCTTGACTGGTAATCGCCCATACAATTCAATGAAGATTGTATAGTTGGCACAACTGGTAACAATAGAACAGGTCATCATAACACACTACTGCCATCTAGCGGAATATTTGTAATGATGAGATGGTACAATAATACATTTTCAAGATAGTTCAGTATTTTCGTAAGTCAATTAATATTTCAATGTTTTAGAGTATTTCATTTCTTCTAATCTTTATATACTTTCTTCTAATCGTGTAATAGTCAACTGAATCCCACTCGAGTTTTGATTTTCTGTAGATAAATCGTAACCTCTAGCAAGATTACTATAGATATGAAAATATCTATGGAGAAATCAAAAGCTATAGGCTAGGCATGTGTGGAAAAGATTTAAGAAGAGTGAAAATAAAATTAAAAGGATAAATTATTGAACTATCCGAATTTATATATCTACTTACTTACTTACTTACTGGCTTTTAAGGAACCCGGAGGTTCGTTGCCACCCTCACATAAGCCCGCCATTGGTCCCTATCCTGAGCAAGATTAATCCATTCTCTATCATGATATCCCACCTCCCTCAAATCCATTTTAATATACCTTCCCACCCACGTCTCGGCCTCCCTAAAAATCTTTTTCCCTCCGGTCTCCCAACTAACACTCTATATGCATTTCTGGAAGCGCCCATACGTGCTACATGCCCTGCCCATCTCAAACGTCTGGATTTAATGTTCCTAATTATGTCAGGTGAAGAATACAATGCGTCCAGTTCTGTGTTGTGTAACTTTCCCCATTCTCCTATAACTTCATCCCTCTTAGCCCCAAATATTTTCCTAAGCACCTTATTCTCAAACACCCTTAACCTCTGTTCCTCTCTCAAAGTGAGAGTCCAAGTTTCACAACCATAAAGAACAACCGGTAATATAACTGTTTTATAAATTCTAACTTTCAGATTTTTTGGCAGGTTACTTAATTTCTGATATACTCGTAAATGATGATATAGACATAAAATTTAAAAAGTATAACAAAATTAATGGAGTTATTAAACGTCAATTTGGAAAACAAATGTCCTTCAGTACACACAGAAACATGATAATCTCAAGTTCAATCTACCACAAAAGATGATTCACTAAATTCGACCTTAAATGTCTAATCTTATTTCTGTGTTAATTACAGTAAAAAAATTGAATTAACATGGATCTGACTAAGAACAGTTACGTAATGGTTTACCATTTTTAGAAGTGAGTCACACTGAATCAGACTTCAGAATTTCAATATGGAGCTCTTGTTTCTTTCACTCCTTACTAAACTTTCTTATTATTATTCTTCTTCTTCTTTAGCCCCTTATGCCGCTAAGCGTCGGGGCACTTCGTTTTGTCCATTTCATCCATCCTCTCGATCTTGGCTCATTCCTTTCATCTCTATCTTAGCTTCTCCACGCTTCATTCCATCTTTTTCTATTCTAACCTCCCACGTGTTTCTCGGTCGTCCTCTTCCTACTCTACCCTCCACCCGTATTTCCATCACTTGCTTCTCTTTGTTGTGTTCACTCAGTCGACCTCGTTGGCGAGTTGGTATAGCGCTGGCCTTCTATGCCCAAGGTTGTGGGTTCGATCCCAGGCTAGGTCGATGGCATTTAAGGGTGCTTAAATGCGACAGGCTTATTTCAGTAGATTTACTGACATATAAAAGAAGAACTGCGGTACAAAATTCCGGCACATACGGCGACGCTGACATAACCTCTGCAGATATAACCTCACTTGTCCAAACTACTTCAACAAACACTTCTCTACCACCTCACAATTTTTTTTTTTTTTTACTTCTCTTATTCTCTCATTGCGCATACAAATAATATAGCCTATAATTCTGATTTTGAAGACAATCTGACACTTCCGGGAAAATACACCTAGTTTTCAGCATCTCTGAATATTTTATTTTATTTTATTGGGTTATTTTACGACGCTGTATCAACATCTAGGTTATTTAGCGTCTGAATGAAATGAAGGTGATAAAGCCAGTGAAATGAGTCCGGGTCCTACACCCAGTATTTGCCCGTATTGGGTTGAGGGAAAACCCCGGAAAAAACCTCAACCAGGTATCTTGCCCCGACCGGGATTCGAACCCGGGCCACCTGGTTTTACGGCCAGACGCGCTGACCGTTACACCACAGGTATGGACATCTCTGAATATCCAACGAAATATTTACTTATTGGCAGGAGAAGCATTAAACGTCCAAAAAGTGATGCTAGGACAAATTGAAGATTTCGATGGGAAAAACTTGGTAAGTCGCATTTTAGTGTTGTATTTAGGCCTATTTACATTACATGGTGTCGGTCTGGGTAGCGTAATCGGTATAGAGCTGGCCTTTTATACTCGAGGTTTCGGTTCGATTCCAACCCAGGTCGATTGCATTTAAGTGTGTTTAAATGCGACAGGTTCATGTCAGTAGATTTACTGGCATGTAAAAAAAAACCTGCGGGACAAAATTCCAACACCGGCGACGATGATATAACTTCGGCAGTTGCGAGCGTCGTTAAATAAACCATAATTTATCTTTCTTTTTACATTACACGGTATTCGTACATCGCTTTACAGCAAAATATGGAACATGTAAAAAAAAAT
Source organism: Periplaneta americana (assembly GCF_040183065.1). NCBI lineage: Eukaryota > Metazoa > Arthropoda > Insecta > Blattodea > Blattidae > Periplaneta > Periplaneta americana. The sequence goes on along the minus strand of NC_091118.1, from coordinate 24,485,424 downwards.
CTTAATCGTATTATAAAATCTTAATTATAGTCACAGTCTAGTTGAAATACATACTAGTACAACAGAAGGGGTTAGTATCGATACTTAATACAAGACAGAAATATTTATAAAGCGTTGTTGAATGTCATAAATTCATCTACAGCACTGACCGCCAAAAGCTGTGTCGCGACTCATGCCCCTGCCTCCTCTCAAGCGTAACCATGGCATCATACCCCCACCCTCTGTTTACAGCCTTCACTTCGATATAAGTAAAGACATTTGTCAGCAGCGGACGTACACATGTAATGTTACAAGTGTGCAGGATAATATGTTTCGATGTCTTTTCGAAAACAGATAGTAAGTAAAAACTTAATTTTAAGGAGCATGGAAGGAAAAGTATTTATCTTGTGCAGATGACAAAAATATGAGATACTTAATTTGTTGTAAAATTTTAAATGAAGTATAAAAGAACAATGTACGTTGTCATTATTCTTCTTGTTATGAAGACTACCACGCCCTTACCTGTAACTTGAATATTTCATTAATAAATAAACAATAAAAAGTATTGGCTTCTATGTCTTAATCGGAGAAAATACTTCGACTTTTTTTTTAAGTATGTAGTGTAATTTACAAATTCGTAACCAGCCTGGTACGCTTTTCTAATTTAAAGTATCTGCTGATGTAAAGTACACGTTCTTTTCATGGTAAATAAGAAAATAAATTTATTTTATTTTATTAATAATAGAAAAATAATGAATAGGAGGACAAAAAATTAACATGGAAAAAAGTGTATAGGTTTATAGTTAATAAGTAGAAGAATATTATATAGCTTTTGTTTTTTGGTCACAGTCCGTCCCTGCACTGTTATTCACTGCATTACCTGAGGAGATACCCACTCCACCCCTCTCCCTGCGATAGTGATGTGCGGGTTGCATTTCTATTACGTCACAATTTCGTGATGTTTGGCAACCACTGGTCTACAGAATAGAAGGCGTGAGAAATTAAGTATTTCTTTAATTTGGCCCTAAATATTATTATGTTTTGAATTTCATTTTTTATATCCATAGGGAGGCTATTAAAAATTGTACTGTCGAATAACGCACAAATCTATCTTACACTGACCTATTAGGCTTACGTGACATGGAAAACAGAAAATCGATAATTTTGGACTAATTCAGTTTTTTTCCCCTGGACTCATCAATTTATTCGAGTCCGAAACCAATCGTTAAGCATAAATTCATGTAGTTGATGACGTTAGTAGTGCACAAATGCTTGCATATTCCCGTCTATGGTTAGCTGTAACCTTCACGAAGTGACAATATGAGACACGTGCTGCGATAGAGCCTAGTTCCAAGTGCTTTTCCAAGTCAGGTATGCCTCTTATCTTAAAAAGCACTTTTAATTTCTAGGAAGGCGCTTGTAAGCACTACTTTCAACTTGCTGAACCATCACGTACGTCACGTACTCCTCTATACCGTCACGATTGACTGGATATTCATTTGAATGCGTCAGAAATATTTACAGGCCTACATACAGAGGGCATAATTGAGAAATTCATTTATGTCTGAAGTTTAACACCTGAGGTTTAGAGACTTTCAAATACAGCTAATAATAATAATAATAATAATAATAATAATAATAATAATAATAATAATAATAATAATACTTACTTACTTATGGATTTTAAGGAACCCGGAGGTTCTTTGCCGCCCTCACATAAGCCCGCCATTGGTCCCTATCCTGAGCAAGATTAATCCAGTCTCTATCATCATATTCCGCCTCCCTCAAATCCATTTTAATATTATCTTCCGATCTACGTCTCGGCCTCCCCAAAGGTCTTTTTCCCTCCGGTCTCCCAACTAACACACTATATGCATTTCTGGATTTGCCCATACGTGCTACATGCCCTGCCCATCTCAAATGTCTGGATTTAATGTTCCTAATTATGTCAGGTGAAGAATACAATTCGTGCATTCTGCGTTGTGTAACTTTCTCCATTCTCCTGTAACTTCATCCCTCTTAGCCACGAATATTTTCCTAAGCACCTTATTCTCAAACACCCTTAACCTATGTTCCTCTCTCAAAGTGAGAGTTCAAGTTTCACAACCATAAAGAAAAACCGGTAATATAACTGTTTTATAAATTCTAACTTTCAGATTTTTTGACAGCAGACTGGATGATAAAAGCTTTTCAACAGAATAATAACAGGCATTTCCCATATTTATTCTGTGTTTAATTTCCTCCCGAGTATCATTTATATTTGTTACTGTTGCTCCAAGATATTTGAACTTCTCCACTTCTTCAAAAGATAAATTTCCAATTTTTATATTTCCATTTCGTACAATATTCTCGTCACGAGACATAATCATATACTTTGTCTTTTCGGGATTTACTTCCAAACCTATCTCTTTACTTGCTTCCAGTAAAATTCCCGCGTTTTCCCTAATCGTTTGTGGATTTTCTTCTAACATATTCACGTCATCCGCATAGACAAGAAGCTGATGTAATCCGTTCAATTCCAAACCCTCTCTGTTATCCTAGACTTTCCTAATGGCATACTCTAGAGCAAAGTTAAAAAGTAAAGGTAATAGTGCAACTCCTTGCTTTAGCCCACAGTGAATTGGTAACTCGTCTGACAGAAACTGACCTATACGAACTCTGCTGTACGTTTCACCGAGACACATTTTAATTAATCGAACTAGTTTCTTGGGAATACCAAATTCAATAAGGAAGAGCTAATAATAATAATAATAATAATAATAATAATAATAATAATAATAATAATTAGGGGCCGTATTTTGTCCCACTAGGCTGCAACTGGAGTTTTAACACTTAAATTCCCAAAGTACCCTATAGGATACAACATGTTAATAGGCTATATGCTATAATTTTAATAGAATAGAAAAAAAATTGGTAGGGAAATTAAAATTTCACAATACTATAATATTGTACAACATATAGCCTAAAATATGGACATTGCGATAGTTGTTTTCTTCACAGTCCGACACGGTTTAATAAACTAGTGTGAGGAATGAAGTTTTGCCAATTTAAGAGTTAAGTGAACTATGCGGGTGCATATGTAAGCGAAGTACTTGACTGGCTGCTCACGCGACTTCTACTTGGTCAAGTTCAGCAGAAAAAAACATAGACTCCCCCAAGTCTTCGCCACAGCCTATTATTATTATTTTAGATGATAGATGAAATGAGGCAAAGGTGAAGGATGTTGAGAGAATGATAGAGGGAACTGCGAGTACCCTACTCCGAGCAAAATCATCTGCAACGTTTGCTTTATCCAACACGAATTCCATCACGACCTGGCCGGGGATCGAATCTGGGCCGCCTGGAAAACACAATATGCACTCTGACTTTCTAGAATCTTAAATCGGGTTCTCAGTACGAGGAAGTAATGCTCCTGCCACAGGATGAAACGGTCATCTTTTTCCTCTACATTGGGAGCAAGTTTTTGTGACCTGACACGTAAGATGCAAAAATCCAACGGGAAAATGTTGACGTGTGATGTGTTCAATGCTCATTAGTAGATGGAATTATATTAGTTCATGAAAGGAATTTTGACAGAAAACGCCAGTCGCAGGTTGTTGCCGGAGCGTAACAGTTAAGGCTAGTTCACAATAAACCGGGAACGGAAACGAGAACGAGAACGGAATTTAAAAAAATAAATGTTTTTAAATGTGAGCATTCACAATTAACGAGAAGCTTGCCGGAGTCCGTGAACGGGAACGGAGAACTGGACAAGTTTTAACTTTGTCGTTCTCGTTTCCGATCACAGCCTACTAGATTCATTCTGTGTCATCATAAAGGTATTGGTCATCGTATATTTTGTAGCAAGGAGACCGTGATGTAATACCTTGTCCATTCATTCCTTCTAACTAACCCAGAAATTCAGTGGAATCGCTATATGCTACGTGTGTATGTGACCAGTAGGCTTGTAATGTTGGGGACCGATAGGGTACGTTACGGTGGTTTCAAGCTGACTATCCGTTCACCAGTCAGTACTCTAGCATTCATAAACAGTGTACCTGCTGAATAATAATGCCGAAGGTTAAAGGTTCTCTGGCGCATATTTTTGCAGCGGAATTCGGTGAGTGTTTTGAAATGAATGACGGGAACATTATATGTAACATATATACGAGGTGGCAAACGATATTATATACAGAGACATTGTAACAAAAGAAAAGAAAGGAGGAAATTCAAACCCACGAATAATTCTATGATAATTCTTCAGCACATAACGAAAGGTATGTAAAAATATATCTTTGCAATGCTATGTAGCGTATGTTTACTTTTATAGCTTTCAAGATTGTTATTCGCGTAATCGATCGCAGAACCAAGTCAGTGTCCTCGTACTAGCTCACGTGCCCGGTCTATGTACCATGCTACAGTCAACGTGCAAAATCGGTCCCCAACATTACAAGCCTAGTGACTAGACACCGCGTGAATTGAATTCTTAAATAGGCCTATTCCGTGCCTTAAATTTCGAAGTTGGTTAACCTGTGTTTTTGTTGGCTGGCTTGTACTCATGAGAGAATGTCATTAGTCCATTATACACAAATAACATCACAACGCGTAATATCGACTTTACATGTCGTTATTGATAGACATATCGATATGCATAGTCGTTTCCGTTCTCGGTTTATTGTGAATCAAAAATCTTCACTTTCATGTTCTTCGCTTACCGTTCTCATTCTAGTTCTCGTTAACGGTTTATTGTGGATCAGCCTTTAGATCGAGTAAAAACAAATTCCACTCATGACTGCAATCACTTTCGCAAGCATCAGCCGTTAACTCGTGGCTGTAGGAAGTTCGCTTTCGACATATATGACGCTACACTTGAAAGGTGGTTTTTTAATGCATCTTCCTAGAGAAGCTATGTGTACTTGAACTTTGTGTAAAACCACAAGGACATTATTGTAAAGTAAACATGTATTAAAAAACAGAAGGTCTTTGAGATATTTACTTAACATGAAGTCAAATAACGCCACTCAAAAGTAAACACATTACGAGAAGAAAACCCCGTTTTTATTCAAATGTTTAATTTAACAAAACCACAACATCAATAGTTGAAAGTAAACATGATATCAAAACAAAACACGGTATAACTAACTTAATTTCTTAATACCAAATACCTACCGGTAAGATTTAAGGTTTAACGAGCGGAATTCAAGCACAGATGAGCTCCGGCGCGTGAGTTCGATTCTCACTTTCGCTGAATACCTGGTTGAGATTTTTCTGAGATTTGCTCCAGATGTAAGGCTATAAAACGGTGATTATCTTCTATGAACTTTTATAAACTTATCGGTCCGTTACTTTCTACATGGTTTAACCTAAATTTAAATAAAATCGTTAAAATTTGGTTCGAGAAGCTAAAACCGAATAAATATTTTAAATAGTTACTATTTAATACATCGTTATTTGCATATAACCATCTCGTTATCTCAGACTCCTAAAGACAGTTTACAAACAGTAGTTTGTACAATATTTCTGAAGAGTAAAATTCAGAAATTTCCACACAAAAAAAAAAATTAAACAAAGCTTTGTTGGCACATATTCCTGTATGTGCTTAGAATGAGAAGTCGATAAACATCGCAAAAATTAATGAAAAGTTTCATTCATAAAAGTGAAAGAAAATTTGCTCATTAAGTTAGTTGTTGGAGTTTAGAAAGGGCGCGTCAGCTATTATGGCTATTTGCGCCCTTATCTAAAATTATTTGAAAAACAAAAGCACAAACAATACCATAAGCTGAAAGCGAACACAAACTAAAAAGCGTTGTCACAATTTGCCCATAAACAAGATGCATAAGTTAATATGTGATTTTCTTAATAAAATTTAACACTGCAGGGATATGCTCGTAACTTGTTCACAGAGTTCATAAAAAAATACCTGAGTAGTCAACAAAAACTTTCGGTGTGAACGCATAGGGTTACATTCCACTACCGCGTCATTCCTGTCTTGTGATTGGCTCAATTCTTAATTTCGAATAAATATAAAAGCCACCAATCTCCTGAGAATACGTCACCATCGGGCACAGCCCCGGTGAAGAAAAATTGTTGATGTCCAGACGTAGGACATCCAAACTTGTAGGAGTGGCGCAGGTGAGAGGGAGGGACGAAAGAATTTCCCCTGTGATGCAGACCCTAGATCATATATGCCCAGATAGGCTTTGAGGTTAATCCTTTCTTACCTATAAATACCATATGGCAATAATTAACTTTATAGCATTTATATACTTGTGTGTTACATATGAAGGTAAATTTTGCTGGATAACTTCTATTTCAATACATTTTCATCAATATAGTTTTGTTTCAAATGTTGCCACTCCCGTAACTTGGTCACTGAATTGGTCCTAATACAGCTATTTGTTTCAACATGGATTGCTTGTAAATTTAATTTGGGTTAGAAAGGGTTAACAACTTTTGTCAGGTTTAATACGCTGCCATCTAGTTGTTACAATAAGGGCCCAATTATATAAAACTCCCTGACTAAAGATCAACTTTGATCGAAGATCGAAAAGTGAACCGAGTTCAGACACTTCTTCTATTATATAAAACTTTTCTGCGATCAAATTACCTTGCTTCAAATGCAATCTAAGTTCACGTGAAAAGGATTTGGCAACATCGCATAAATAGGTGAAATACGTGATGCGCGGACCATGTTACACAGGTTTGTTCAGTGTTGCTAATCTAGTGACTTTAACTCTTTTTCAACAACAATTTCTTTTAACTTTTATATTGCTTAAATAGGGGTTTAGTGACCTTTTTAGCATCCCATAGTGACAAAATTTGATCTTTCTTTGTTGATAATGAGAAATCTAGCGACTTTACAACTACTTTTTGGCGACTTTCCGTATTACACTCTGTTGGAGACACTGGTTTTTTTGTGCAATGTAAATAATGGCGGACAATAAGAAGAAGGTTGACTCAAGTTGTCATGTTATGGTGTTTGATACTGCTAAACACAATAAAGCTTTATAAAACGGCAATTTTCTTTTAGTAATACAGTTAATTGAACATTTATGAATGTACCTATCATATCCATTAATAATTAATGGTTGTTATAAACATAATATAATTATAGGTTATGTTATTTGATACTGCTGAACACGATAGAGCCTTATAAAATATAAGAATGTTTTTGTATTAAGGCAAGAAATTGAAAGAAATATATATAAAAGTACCTAACATATCTATTAATATTAATAATAATGGATATTTTATTTGCACAATCTGTCACTCGTATATTTCAAACAGAAAAGAAATAAGTTGACTTTAGTTTGAGACAAATTAATCTCAGATTAGACTTTATACAACACAAAATTCCAAGTTCAGCTGAAACAAGGATCAATTTAAACTCTGATCTAAGATTAAATGGTTTATACAATCGGGCCAAGGAGTCACGTCATAATTCCCATTTGAATTGCATTAGCGACTGTACTGTCATCTCGTGTTAGTTTACGGCGGACGGGTGGCGATCCTACCGGTTGTTCTCTTCAAAGTACTGCCGATTTTAATATGGCGACATGAAGTCTCATATTTTAGTCTAAGTCGTCCAATTTAACTTTAAAGCGTCGGATATGACATCACCTCTGGAAGAATTGTTTACGAACCCATTCCTTACAAACCGGAAGCAGTCCTTTTCATGATGTAATTCAGTTATTTCATCCAGCATCTACGATGCACGAACTCAAGAAGAATGCGTATTCGTGAGGCGATTCATGCCTATGAATCGTAAGAAGAATGAAATAAGATACTATGACGCCATTTTGCTTGAAATGTTCAATAATACACGAATGACCACATCATACATGAACTCATTATTTATGTCACAGAGAATTACAAATTGTTTAGCACATTACAAAATGTTAATGATTAATTACTCATCAGGGAGTGTTAAAAAATGAATGAATGAATGATTGAATGAATGGTTTCGTGGTGCGAACAAATTAGCACGTAATGTTGATAGAAACCAGTGTAACCAGATTTAGTACAGTACACATAATAGTGCTCGCATTTTTTCATGAGTTTTTTTTACTTCGTTATTTAACGACGCTGTATCAACTACGAGGTTATTTAGCGCCGATGGAATTGGTGATAGCGATATATTTGGCGAAATGAGACCAAGGATTCGCCATAGATTACCTGACATTTGCCTTACGGTTGGAAAAAATCTCGGAAAAAACCCAACCAGGTAATCAGCCCAAGCGGGAATCGAACCAGCGCCCGAGCGCCTTAACCGACCGAGCTACGTCGGTGGCTTTTTCAATGTTACATTGAATATAACTGTGGAGCTTGCATCCAAAATCAGACAAATCCAGAATTTGATTATGTTTTCGTTATAATTTTACTGGATTCTATCGGTATCTGCATTGATTTTGAGTCAAACTTGGATAAATCGTACACAAAACTGCATTTGAAATACAGGTTTTCGGTCAAAACCGAACATGTCCAAAGGTAACTTGAAAAATAAGTGTTAACACATTCTCAGTCAATACCAAACAAATCCTATATGTACTGTATATAAATCAATGTACTCTTTTTCAACCAAAATTAAACAAATCCCTTTTATACATTGTATTGGGAAAACCCTTCTATAGATATCAGTAATCTATCCCTACTCCTCTTGGGAATAGAGATGATCTGTTGTGTAGAGGACAGTAACCTATCTCTTCCACTTTCTGGGATAACCAAAAGGATCTCCTGTTCACAGATGAGCAATCTACACTTGTCTCCTTCCTAACTCTATTTTATTTTCTCCTTGGAAACCCACTGATCGCTATCTCATGTAACCTCTGTTGTAGTATAATGGCTGTTGATTGCATTACTTTTGTAAGAAATCTAGGGACTGTTTTTTTTTTTTTCTTTTTTCGTACTTTGAATAGGAGAACCGAACAGTTGGAAGATTCTGACATTTGTCTCTGTGTCGTGTTGGCTATTGTGAGAATGCAAGAGAATGAAAAATCCAATTATTAAATGGATTTAATCTGTTGTTTGAATGCAATGAATGCTATTACGAGAAAAAACAATGGAACCATAAGTTGTAAGTACCATTCATTACGGAACCAGAAAGGGACAATCTGCCTTTCGGAAGAGAGATAAAAGGTAGGTAAAAAAAATCGTTGTTCCAAGTCCACCTCTGTCATTCAAAACTAAACACGTTCTACAGATTGTTTACAATATCTGGATGACATTTTGCGTAAAGCAGAATCTGATTTACAATTTTAATTTGTAAATGGCCCCTTAATGTCCTCACAAAATATTACATTTATACTATTAATGTGAAGATCGATTTCAGTTTTTTTTTTTCACTTCCTGAAAAATTTGCATTGATGGACTTGTATGGTTTTGGGAGCAAGCTCTACAACTGATCTCAAAGAATCTACCAGCACAAATTTTCCTGGTTTGTAATTCGAAAATTACTCGAAGTAGAAATATTATTAGGTCTACTCCTAAATTGAGCTCTGCCTGTTATACATTAAGGGGTTAGCTATAGCTTAAAGCAGTAAAATTTTTGGAAATATTCAACATTTTTTTCCTCCATTACTGTATCTTGTACCTACAATAATGAAAAATAGTATATGTAAAACACTATCCTTCTGCTATATGAAAGAAATATTTTTACGATATTAAAAAAATTATTTATATATATATTTTTTTCAAAAGTCAAAATGGTGGCAGTTCACTGTGCAGTGATGAAGCATTGTTCTCATAACTCAAAAACTTATTAACTTTTTCATGTTCTCTCTCTTTTATTTTATTGCTGAAACTCGTGTTTACAATATGTTTCAACTACATTCCTCAATAAATGATATTTTTCTTTATTTTGTGTTAGAATAAAGTACTGATATTTGACCATTTTTTTAAGAATTAATTTTTTATCAATCTATCAATGATAGAGAAGATATCTTGAATCATATTGTAGATATGACATGCATAAATACACACAAAATATTTTATCACAGAATGTTGAGTTATGTGGGAAACGCTTTATCACTGCACAGCGAACTGAATTTTGAAAACAAAAATGTAAATATATTTTTTTTCAATCGTAAAAATATTTTTTCATATAGAAGAAGGACAGTGTTTTACACATACTAATTTTCATTATTGTACAAGATACAGTAATGGAGGAAAAAAACGTTGAATATTTCCAAATTTTACTGCTGTAAGCTCCACCTAACGCCTTAAGATTCTGTCTTCCATGGCGATATAAATACCCTTAAATTTGAATACTTTACATACTTTCATTGTATAGTAAAATATGAATTACGTAGTATCCTGGGGCAACTGATCGGAAGCTGAATTTCATAAAATAAAATAAATTGATAAAAATTACTGAAGAGATGTGAAATTAAACAATAACTGTCACAAAATATGAATGTTTGTTATTTTTATATGTAGAGTAAGGGAGGGGATTGTCGGATAGGTCTGGTTATGTCGGATAATCTCGGATAACATATTTCTTTTCCATCGAATGGTGCAATCTGATGTGAAAATAATGCATTACGTTCTCTACAAGTAGACGAACATCTGCATGAATAGCCATTATGTTGAGTGCTTCACTGTGTGTGAATAGCGTGTTTTCAACGTGACTGCAAAAAAAAAAAAAAAAAAAAAACTTTTTGAGGGTAAGTAATGTGATTTATTCGTTACAAGTTATTCTTATATTTACACAACATGGTATGCACTGTTTGATATACCATAGATAAGGCTTCTTAATTCTCTAATTGCAGAAATGCTATCGACAACATGTTTCATGCAGCTGGCTTGTTTTACTGTTTGTGAAGAGTCGGCCAATGTCGGATACTAGCTGAGGGCAATGTCGGATACTAGCCGAGGGCATTGTCGGCTGTCTTTCAATGCTGCTCGCTACATAAAAGCTGCCTTAAACCCATTTATATGTTTTCTATAACAAACCACTACATTTTTACTCATGGGTATTTTTAATTAATGTAAGTAATTAATTTTCTAATTAATCGAATATTATGAAGTAACGAATTGTTTCTTCTTGTGATATTTTTAGATGCCTAAAGTAAGAGAAAAAAGAGATTCAGTCTAAAAAAAATGAAAGTCTGAAGATATAGTAAATGCCATTGTCGCAGTACTGGAGAAAAGAATGGGCTAGCTTGCTGCTTCCAAAAGATTCAATGTACCTCGATCAACATTATTTGATTATGTACGGTCCAATTCTGAGCCCACCAAAGCCGTTAAATCGAAACTTGGACGAAAACCAATACTCCCAGCTTCACTTGAAGAGAAGCTAGTTGACTATGTGTTAATGATGGAGAGAAAATATTTTGGATGAACCAGAAATGATGTTAAAAGGCTTGCATATCAGTTGGCTAAACAGAACACTATTGTAACAGTTTCCGATATGCAATATATTATTTTAATGCATTATCAAACCTCTTACATAATAATGTCTAATGTATCCGACATTAGCTTCCCATTCTGTCAGTGATGATATTATTTCTGTTTTGTCTTTGCAAGTTATACAGCAAATACATATTATGTAAATTACCTAATACTTATGTTCAATCTGCAGGAACCCCAATAGGTTATTATAATACTAAGTACTTCCAGTTCTAACTTTTTTCAATTACCTTTATTTTGAAACATCAAAATGGTATCCGACAATACCCTCCCTTACTCTATATACCCGGAAAGTATCGAATGCGTTTTCGAGGCCATATGAAGGAGGAAACTGTCACTGTTAATGTTCTGTGTTTACAGTTCACAGCTTGTGAGTCATTTCATTACTGTAATGTGTGAACACATGTGTGGGGTTGAAGGAAACCACGTGTTGGTAAACAAAGCTAACTCTCACCTGGTGTTTCCCTAATGTTTGGTAAGCTAATTTGACGATTCAAGGTGTCACGGACTTTCACTGTGTGTGCGTCATCTGCTTTCACACATGTTCGTATGTGTGCCACCAAAGATGATGAGGCCTACTGCCTCTAAGTGACGAAAGTTCTATGCGTGGCATAAAATAAACGCTATGCAAACCAACAGATAGGACATGTTCTTCATTTAAATGACAGACCCGGGTTCAAGTAATAATTGAGATTTGCTGTGTAAAGACTTACTTACAAATGACTTTTAAGGAACCCGGAGGTTCCTGAGGAAGATTAATCCAGTCTCTACCATCATATCTCACCTTTCTCAAATCAATTTTAATATTATCCTCCCAACTACGTCTCGGTCTCCCCAAAGGTATTTTCCCCTGCGGTCTCCCAACTAACATTCTATATGCATTTCTGGATTCGCCCATACGTGCCCTGCCCATCTCAAACGTCTGGGTTTAATGTTCCTAATTAATAATAATAATAATAATAATAATAAAAATAATAATAATGATTTATTTTAGCTGGCAGAGTTAAGGCCGTAAGGCCTTCTCTTCCACTCAACCAGCAAAAAGTGTACATACATATGCATGAACTTACAAAAAATTAAACAATTTGATTAGTGAGAGTTACATGTATACAAGAGTTATATACGAATTAAACAACAAAATACTATGAACTATTAATTAGACACTGAAATAAACTGTGTAGCAGAATTAAACTAAAATACATAGAATGTTAATATATTTCAAATAATATTAGATAATAGAAAGGGATTATTATGAGACAATCTTGAAAATACAGCACTATCAGGATGATGTCTAAAGAATGAAGTAACAATGTAGTCAGTGATAGTTTAAATCAGTAAGATGGAGTGAAATGCTAATAAGGTTATCTTTTAAGCTGTTTTTAAAGGTGTTTATTGTCTTGTAGCCCCTAATACTTTGTGACAAGGAATTCCATTGACGCGAGGTGGATACTGTAAAAGATGATGAATAACAAGATGTTCTATGAAGAGGTATACTTAGCGTGCCACAGATAAGTGATCTGGTATTTGCGTCGTGGTTAGAGTATAAATAAGAGAAACGAGACGAAAGGTAATTTGGTGTTGAGGTGTGCAGAATTCGATAGAGTAAAGATAAAGAGTGTAAAGTTCTGCGTTCTTTAAGTCGGAGCCACGAAAGACTTGCGAAGGACGGTGATATGTGATCATATCGTCGGATGCTGCACACGTATCTGACGCACATATTCTGAGCTCGCTGTAACTTGACTGAGAGTTCAGAACTTAGGTCACTTAACAAAACGTCACAATAATCGAAGTGCGGCATTACTAAGGTTTGTACTAGGGTAAGTTTTAGTTGCTGGGGCAAGAAGTTTCTCAAGCGACTCAAACAGTGAATGGAGGAACAGATTTTTTTTTTATCGTTTCTTTAACTTGAAAATTCCAACTTAGATTACTATCAAAAAAGAAGCCAAGATTTTTTACGACAGATGAATAAGGGATTAGCGTGTTGTTAAGGGTAACAACTGAAAGATTACTGTTATTAAGGGAGTTAACTAAACGCTTATGTCCAGGGAAAGGATTTATATGTAAATACATATTTACTTATAAAGCTAATATAATTTATATTTTGCATTATCTTTATGTTTCACAATGTGTAGGGTTGAAAAATCCTACTTTTATTTTCCATATTTTTCCATATTTTAGAGTTTAGTACATATTTTCGTTAATTTCCATATATTTTCCATATTTCATATAAAACAGTCCATATTATATTAGGTTTAACAATAAAACAAAACAAAATTCCATTAACTTTTAAAAATACATTTCAACAATAGAGATTTAAACACATGTTCAGTAATCCCTTTAACATCAGAGTTATTTGAAAATTAGCAGTCCTATCAACAATGGGAAAGTAAGTTACAAAACTGTATTAATTTAATTTAAAATTTTTAACAGACTTCAGTTGTGCAGCTCAACAGTTAAATGCCAGTCAGAGTACACATAGGTTCAGTTTTGTAAATCATACTATAAAGACGGTAAATATGCCAAAAGTACGTCATTCAGTCAATTTAAAATCAAAACTAACAAGTTACATTTCAGAATTTAAAGAAGATGGTTTATCAACTGACAATAAAATATTATTTTGTAATTTGTGTCAGTGTGCAGTATCATCTACACAAAAGTTCCTGGTGCAACAACACATTACAACTAGTAAACATCAGGCCAACAAACAACTAAATTCCAAGCAGAGACAATTGTTTTTAACACAACCAACAACATCGAATGTAAGATCTGAGTTTAACATCGACCTGTGCCATTCTCTCATCTCTGCTGATATTCCTCTCTACAAACTAAAGAATAAGGTCTTCAGGGAATTCCTTGAAAAATATACTCAACATACAATCCCGGATGAGTCAACACTTAGGAAGACGTATGCTCCATCCATCTACGATGAGACAATACAGAAGATAAGAGATGAAATTAAAGATAGTTCAATTTGGGTTTCCATTGATGAGACTCCCGACAAAGAAGGTAGACTTGTTGGTAATGTAGTTATCGGTTTGTTAAGTGAACAATATTCTGAACGAATTCTTTTACATTGTGATGTTCTAGAAAAGTGCAATAACAAAACTATAGTTAAACTGTTCAACGAAGCTATGGGTATCCTGTGGCCAAAGGGTATTATGTACGATAATGTGTTATTCTTTATTAGCGATGCTGCCCCTTATATGGTCAAAGCTGGACAAGCATTATCTGTTGTATATCCTAAATTGACTCATTTTACTTGTGTGGCGCATGCATTTCATCGTGTGGCAGAAGTGGTCAGAGACAATTTCCCTAAAGTAGATTTGTTGATTTCATCAGTGAAAAAAGTATTTCTCAAAGCTCCCAGTAGAGTTAACGTGTTGAAAGAAATGTACCCTGAAATTCCATTGCCACCAAAGCCAATTTTAACTAGATGGGGTACATGGCTAGAAGCAGTTGAATATTATGCCGAACATATAGACTCTATTAACAATGTTCTCCTTGCATTGGACTTTGAAGATGCAGTCTCAATTGATACTGCGAAAACAGTTACCTGTGACATAAGTGTGAAGAATGACTTAGCTCAAATTCAGCATACATTTTCATGCATCATAAAAACGCTCAAAAGTCTCCAAAATAGGCACCTTTCACTATCTGAAAGTTTTGAAATTATAAATAGTACTGTGGAACAACTGAATCGTGGTAGAGGTAAAGTTGCATATGCAGTAAGAGCTAAGGTGGACACTGTACTTTCAAAAAACCCTGGATATGAAGAACTACAAAAGGTTGTTGCTGTGATGAGTGGTGAATCAACAGTGAAGATTAACTTGGACTTATCCCCAGCAGACATTGTGAAATTGAATTATGTACCAGTTACTTCTTGTGACGTCGAACGCTCTTTTAGTCAGTATAAATCTATCCTCAGAGACAATAGAAGAAGATTCACTTTTCAGCACTTGAAAGAAATGTTTGTAACCTATTGTTATGGTAACAGACAATAAAAATTGTGTTTTGTTGAAACTACATTGGAAGATAAGGTACGTCCATTATATTTTTTGTTTAGTTTGATTAAAATGTACCAATATTTAACGTACATAGTCATTTTTTTATAATTTTAAGTCCATATTTAATTCCATATTTTGGTAAAAATCCATATTTAATTCCATATTTTGGTAAAAATAACTACATATATATTTACATATTTCATATATTTTTAGTCCATATAAATCCGTTCCCTGCTTATGTCCAATAATTATGGCTTGAGTCTTACTTGGATTAAGTGCGAGTCCGAAATTGGCCGCCCAAGTGGAGACAGTGGCTAGGTCACAATTTAACTTGTCAATCGATTCATTGATCGTATTGGGTCTGGAATGTATGTAAAGTTGTAGGTCAATTAGTATGTCAGGTGAACAATGGATGCATTTATATAGACTTCTAAACTATCTTTGTATTCCTTACGTCATACGCAACGTCTTATCCTCACTCAAAAGCAGTTTAAAAATTGTATTTTGTTCTTATTTTAAAACAAGGTATACAGAGGTAAAGAGAAAATACATACATGCATACAAAAATGTTATGTTTTATTTAACGACGCTCGCAACTGCAGAGGTTATATCAGCGTCGCCCGTGTGCCGGAATTTTGTCCCGCAGGAGTTCTTTTACATGCCAGTAAATCTACTGAGATGAGCCTGTCGCATTTAAGCACACTTAAATGCCATCGACCTGGCCCGGGATCGAACCCGCAACCTTGGGCATAGAAGGCCAGCGCTATACCAACTCGCCAACCAGGTCGACTACATACATACATACATACATACATACATACATACATACATACATACATACATACATACATACATACATACATAGGCCTACATTGCCACGGCGAGCTAGATCAAAAAATGAATTTATCTATGGTCCATTCCAGTATCTGTAGAGTGATTTGGCGCATATGAGGGCGTAGTTTATCTATACCGGAGTGTACTGCGGGCAGTATCAGCTCGAGGACGCTAAGGGTAAGATGCTCGTTGTAGAGAGTTCAGATAGAAATGATCCCCTTCCTGCAAGCCATTGTTAGCTTCAACCAATGCTTCCCCTCAGTGCGGTCATTGGCCCTAGCCCTCCCACATACCACACTTGCGCACAGGTCTTGTTTCGTCTTATTGCCGGCGCCAGCGTTTTCGGCGCGTGTCCTTGATACAATGCTCAGTCTGCGAGCATCTGTTGATAGTGTAGCTGGGAATGGTACCACCTCCTATACACGTCACGTCAGCAATCTACCAACCACATTTTGTCAGTCTTACTGCCCAGACTGTGGCAAATGTAAGATGCTCGCACTTAAGTTTTCCTACGCTAGCGTTCCTGCGGTGTGTCCTTGAGTACAACGTCCAGTCAGAGAGTTTCTGTCGCCACTGCAGCTGAGAACGGTATCTCCTCCTAAACACACGTCACATCAACAATATGCCAATCACAATTGCCTACTTTACCGCCCATACTATGCTACAAATGTAAGACTCTCGCACTTAAGGTTCCCATTAATTATTTCACATGCCAAAAACGGTAGTGCGGCCTATACTACTCTACAGATTTCTGGAACGGACCATAGTAAATATCGCATTGCATCAAATTTTCGAGCGCAAGGACGCCTTTACACTGTTCGACAATTATTTAAAATGGAACTAACACATTAATTACCTTTGTAATAAATTACGTGCCATGTATTGTGGGTCCCTATCACCACGGCATGGCGCGTCCTCACGTTGCGGATAGAGGAGACGGCCTCCAGATATGGAAGGTAGCTGCGAATATATTGAATAAGCAGTCGTGGACAGCCGATAAGGGGTGGTCCTCCAGCTTGGGGGTTGGGCGAAGGGCTAACAACCCATCACCGTAAAAAAACAGCTTGTTACGTATCCCTATAATAAGCCTCGGAATAGGACTGATTCTCTGGCACGACCACAGCAAAGGAAAATATTTGGGGCTAAGCGGGATGAAGTTACAGGAGAATGGAGAAAGTTACACAACACAGAACATTGTATTCTTCACCTGACATAATTAGGAACATTAAATCCAGACGTTTGAGATGGGGAGGGCATGTAGCACGTATGGGCGAATCCAGAAATGCATATAGAGTGTTAGTTGGGAGACCGGAGGGAAAAAGACCTTTAGGGAGGCCGAGACGTAGATGGGAGGATAATATTAAAATGGATTTGAGGGAGGTGGGGTATGATGATAGAGACTGGATTAATCTTGCATAGGATAGGGACCGCTGGCGGGCTTATGTGAGGGCGGCAATGAACCTTCGGGTTCCTTAAAAGCCATTTGTAAGTAAGTAAGTAAGTAAAATAATATATTATTTTGTTTTATTGAGGAATTACTTGTCAATAAGTTTATTACGCACAATATACTTAACTTTATTTCAATCAGTAATTATGTATGGAATTATAGGATGGGGTAGCTCATTTAAATTCAATTTTAATCCACTTTATTTATTACAGAAGAAAATAATTAAAATATATCTTCATAAACATATTGATTTTCCATCCCAAAAATTGTTTTTAGACTTTAATGTTCTTAACATAAGACAAATTTATTATATTGTATTAATAAAATTCGTACACAAAAATCGAAATAATTTTGTATTCTACTCTCATAGGTGTGAAACAAAAGGTATGAATTCTTTAAGATTGTTCGAACCAAAATGCAACACTGCTACAGTATTTAATCATGGGAGTAATTTAGGCCCAAGAATATATAACAAATTCATATTTAAATATCCTAATATTGTCAATTCTAATAGTTCTAGTATTAAATTTAAAAAGTTATGTATGGATTTTATAAAATTGAAAAATTGTAAATTTAAATTTATATAATCTAATTGCATAGTAGATATAAGAACAAATTGTATTATATACATCTTAATTTCAATTCAGGAATCCGCCCCTAAGCACGAGTTCTACTATTTCAGGGACCAGCTAAAGTTTTTCTGTATATGTTATATTTTATGTTACAATTAGTAGCAAAATAAATAAATATACAATGATTATATTGTATTGATTTTATAATACGCAATAATCGTATACAAAACACGGAACGTGCTTGCTTAGGCCTGTGTCAAATTCACTTTCGCTGCCTGTACTTGAAACATCGACTACATTCTGTCCGGCGTCATATGTTCACCTCAGACTAACACAAATGTATCGATGTGACGGCCCTAGTTATAACAACAGCATGTTCATTATGCTTATTAAGAACAGATGTTTTATGTAATATGTTATATAGGTTAATAGGTTTAATATTTGTAAACAACAGTACGAACAGTAAAATGCAAGTATCAAACATACACATCATAGGTGAATAATGCCATTTAATGATCCTGTATCTTTGTATTAAATAAAATCTATACTAATAATAAATCTGTAGCCGAAATTTTTCTGGTAATTTTCGATTTTCCAAACATAGTTGGTCCTAATATATATAATTAACCACCCTGAAACCGAAAATCGCTTTTTTTTTAATCTTTGTTTGCATGTCTGTCTGTCTGGATGTTTGTTACCTTTTCACGCGATAATGGCTGAACCGATTTATATGAACTTAGAATTTAGGCTATACGGCATTCAAAGTATTTTATTTATAAGGGGGTTATAAGGGGGTTTGAATTAAATAAATCGAAATATCTCCCTTATTATTAATTTTCATGAAAAATATTACATAACAAAAGTTTCTTTAAAAATAATTTCCGATAAGTTTTATTCCACGCAAAATTTTGATAGGACTGATATTTAATGAGATAAATGAGTTTCAAAATTACAATAACAACCCCATCTAAGGCGGTGTAATGAAATAAAAAACAAATGACTTCGTCTATAAGGGGCCTTGGACAACAACAATCGAAAGCTATGAAACATAGCCTACATAGAATGTTTCTGTGTTTGTATGGAGTAATATCGGAAGCTAAATTAACCGATTTGTATAATTAATTATTATTTCACCATTGGAAAGTGTAGTTTCTCTAGATCTAGATGAACAAAATGCTATAATGTTATTACAGTAACGTCTGAGTGAATCGAGGACAGTTAAGATTAAAATAGATTCTTATGCACAGAAAACTTGATACGCTATTCTGTACATTCGTTTCCTGTATTTCCTAAAATAATTTTTATGACTAAATGAGTGGTCTCTGGATCAAAATTTAATTTTTTTAATTCAGTTTAAATTAAGTAATATAATAAACGATTTATCCTTCTATCAAACACGAATGTTCCCTGGATTAAATGTCCTATTTTAATTATGTAATTACTGTATATTTATTTCTAACGGGTGCAGCGGAGCGCACGGGTACGGCTAGTTAACAATAAAAGTGTTACAAATGTATGAATGAATATAAGTGATTATGTTCATAATTAGGCTACACGTAGGATTTTTTTAAGTTTATTACTCCTTTCACTATCAACTTCAGAGATAATTGGCTACTTTCTGGCGCCTTGTTGGTGTATAGTTGGCGACATTGGTCTGGAATCATCTGGCAACCCTGTCCAGTGTTGCCAACTGGACGGAAATTCCGTCAAAACTGACAGAATTTCAACGTAGCGGACGGGAAAAAAATGCCTTTGGCGGGTGACGGATTTTCTGGCGGAAATTACAATTTACATCATCTTTTGATTTTTTAGCTGCTGTCATTTTTAATTATTTAATTTTTGGGGGAACGTAGACCAACCCAGCACATCAACTGCGCAGATGATGTGGATGAATAATTATTTTAATCAAGAGTGGTAAGTTGTGTTAAAATTTTATTTTTACTTTTATATAGATACTAGCTTAAATTATTCGGCGTTGCCCGGGTTTTAAATTTTGGTCTATTTCTAAATAAACTGTTTGTTAGACTTATCGGAGACCTCGGCAAGGGAACTGTATAAAACCAAAACGAACCATATTTACTTATGTTTTCTCCTCCCTAGTGACGAATATTAAAGAAAGTGCCACTAATATCCAAAGAAACTGACTAATCGAAATAATTCCATCTCACCTACGAATAGAGTTTTAACAACATTAAGACCTGATGCTACAGGGATATTTAAGATATTTAACATTGTGATTGATGATAATGTTTATCGTACCACGACATTATGCATTATTAAGCCTTTCTGCCCACAATAGGCCTATATTTAATTTCCTTCAAGGCCAAACTACAATCTGTAGCGGATGGATTCTATCAAATACATGGATTTCAGGGTGTTTTGCAGTAACGGAGACTATACTCATCAGAATTCACTCTCCTGGAGAAGGCAATGTAGGACACTACCACAACAGAAAATCATATTTTTCTATAAACGGCCAAGTCATTAGTGACCATAACTTATTAATAAGAGACGGGTAAACAGTAACAGTAAAATAGGCTCTATATTATTATTGCAATATTATAATATTGTAATATTATCACAAAATATTACTATAACTTATAATAATTGCTTAAAATTGAATGGTTATAATAGCAATACGTGGGATGAAAACATTATTTTCTTTCGTTTTTCCAGTTAATATTGCCACTCATATTACGTTTCGCATGAATTTTTGACACAAATTCTTGTTAGTGCATAATTTTGGTGAGTCAATATTTCGCAATAGTAGGTCTATTCATTATTAAGTAAATTATGTGGTAGCAATCTTTGTAGTTTGAAAGAATTCTAGAATTCAATTGGATAAAACAGTCTGCTCACTATCTACAAAATTGCATCGAGGAATTCATAATACGGTCCTGGACTGCGTAAAGTAACTTATTGGATGAATTATCTAGTTTTAGCCTTCATGATCTGTAACAACAATGTAATTTAATTTCGTGTTAAAATTTCCAAGGCCTCGTGAAAGTCTATGTTGAATAAAACAGACAATAATAAAGAACAATTGACTGTAGAAGATTTTGCATTTTAATATAATACATGAATATTTGATCTATTTATTTTTATTTTTTATATATTTAATTAATTTAACTTCCATTTGCACAATTTTAATGTAGCCTATGTTCTTCTCCTGGTTATGAAGGTTAAATGTGCAAACTTTGGCACATATTGGTCAAAGCGTGTAGATTTGTATAGAGAACATACACACCCACATACATACATACATACATACATACATACATACATACATACATACATACATACATACATACATACATACATACATACATACATACATACATACATACATACATACATACATACATACATACATACATACATACCCACATTCAATTTTATATATTAAGATATTGAGTGGGTCTTATTATTTTTAGTTTTGACGAATTCTGACGGATTTCCAGGTGTCAGACTGACGGGAAAACAAGTTATGTGTTGGCAACACTGACCCTATCGCCTATTGTTCCTTCGACCACAGTTTTTTCGTATCGAATATAGAGGTCACATAACAGCATAAGAGTCTCGCCTGGAGCACGGGTCATTATAAAAATTAAAACTAATGTATGCTTCAGGGTGTATTTATATCATCATTATCTACATCTAGACAATTGGAACAAATAGAAACCAGGAAAACGCAACATTTTCCTGTTAGCTTTTTCTTCTTCTTATAGGGAGAAGAGGTTACTCCTGTGCAATGCACAAAAGAATAGACCCAAAACAACTCACAAATACATTCCTTTCAATATACATCACTCCTCTTCCTCCAGCCACTTGCTTCCCTACCTCATTTCCCCTCTTACAGCATTCCACATTCCGTTCAGCAAATAGTGGTAGCTTCTACGTGCTTGGAAAGGGCAAAACTTGCAAGTATGAAGAATGCAGTTTCATTTTATTTTCTCCTTCTAAGAAGTTTAAGAGAAAGCTTCGCCATAATAAAAGAAATCCGATTCGAAATTTTCGCTGAATATACGTTTTTGGAATCACTGACACTCAAAAGGTTCTTCTGGAAATGTCATCTGTCCGTCGTATAGTTATAGCAATTAGAATACTAAACTATTGAACAGATTCTATTCATATTCAGTATCTATCAGTCAATTTATCAGGGAAAGATGTAGGCCTACATGAAATATCATAATATTAGTACTACTCTGTCTGTATAAGGCTATAAGCGATTTTTTTACTAAAATATTGGACGGATTTTGTTCATATTCAGTATCCTTTTTTTTTTAGTTCGTTATTTCATAACGCTGTATCAACTGCGAGGTTATTTAGCGTCGATGAGATTGATGATAGCGAGATGGTATTTGGCGAGATGAGGCCGAGGATTCGCCATAGATTACCTGGCATTCACTTACGGTTGGGGAAAACCTCGGAAAAAACCCAACCAGGTAATCAGCCCAAGCGAGAATCGAATCTGCGCCCGAGCAACTTCAGACCGGCAGGCAAACGCCTTAACCGACTGAGCCACGCCGGTGCCTCATATTCAGTATCTACGAGTCAATTTATCAGGGGATGATGTACATAAAATGTAATAATTTTAGTACTAATCTGTGTACAGCGATTTCTACTAAACTATTGGACGGATTTTGTTCATATTCAGTATCTACGAGTCAATTTATCAGGGGATGATGTACATGAAATATAATAATTTTAGTATTAGTCTGTCTGTGTACAGCGATTTCTACTAAACTATTGGACGGATTTTGTTCATATTCAGTATCTACGAGTCAATTTATCAGGGAATGATGTACATGAAATATAATAATTTTAGTACTAGTCTGTCTGTGCACAGCGGTTTCTACTAAACTATTGGACGGATTTTGTTCATATTCAGTATCTACGAGTCAATTTATCAGGGGATGATGTACATGAAATATAATAATTTTAGTATTAGTCTGTCTGTGTACAGCGATTTCTACTAAACTATTGGACGGATTTTGTTCATATTCAGTATCTACGAGTCAATTTATCAGGGAATGATGTACATGAAATATAATAATTTTAGTACTAGTCTGTCTGTGTACAGCGATTTCTACTAAACTATTGGACGGATTTTGTTCATATTCAGTATCTACGAGTCAATTTATCAGGGGATGATGTACATGAAATATAATAATTTTAGTATTAGTCTGTCTGTGTACAGCGATTTCTACTAAACTATTGGACGGATTTTGTTCATATTCAGTATCTACGAGTCAATTTATCAGGGAATGATGTACATGAAATATAATAATTTTAGTACTAGTCTGTCTGTGCACAGCGGTTTCTACTAAACTATTGGACGGATTTTGTTCATATTCAGTATCTACGAGTCAATTTATCAGGGGATGATGTACATGAAATATAATAATTTTAGTATTAGTCTGTCTGTGTACAGCGATTTCTACTAAACTATTGGACGGATTTTGTTCATATTCAGTATCTACGAGTCAATTTATCAGGGAATGATGTACATGAAATATAATAATTTTAGTACTAGTCTGTCTGTGTACAGCGATTTCTACTAAACTATTGGACGGATTTTGTTCATATTCAGTAACTACGAGTCAATTCATCAGGGAATGATGTACATGAAATATAGGCCCTAATAATTTTAGTACTAGTCTGTCTGTGTACAGCGATTTCTACTAAACTATTGGACGGATTTTGTTCATATTCAGTAACTACGAGTCAATTTATCAGGGAATGATGTACATGAAATATAATAATTTTAGTACTAGTCTGCCTGTGTACGGCGATTTCTGCTAAACTATTGGATGGATTGTGCTGCGTTTCAAGATTTATTTAAACAATTTTCGCTATTATTCAATATATAATTTGCAAAAACAAAAGATTCAAGATATTAACTGTTCAGATTATTTTTACTTATCTGTTTGTGTAGCATCCAGCCATATTTCTTGGGCCATTACCGCAATAGAGCGCTGCAAACTTTGGGAAAAGACTATTTTTCCTGCTTAACGGTGCTTCTTCGAAGGAAAAGTGTAATTCTAGTTTTGTTATAAACATGTATAGGCTAATCACCTCTCAAATTTTGGTGCAGAGTTTACCATCCAATGTGCATAGATGTTTTTCATAAATTTGTAAAAAAAAAATGAATACATATTATGCCTATTTAAACGTTAGAAATACAATTTATCAATGAAATCTATCGGCAATGTCATAATTTTTCAATTGTATGGAATGTATTTTTATGTAATCCTGGGAAAGAAGGCTCACCGTACATAAATGCATATCAAATGGTTTCATTTATGTGCAGATTGTCACTTCAAGAAGTAAACTATAGAAGGTAATACTATTCACCTCATAAAAAGAGCTGAATTGATGAAAGAAGGCTATATATTAGCGCATTCCGAATCTCACCGGTGAGCAATCCGATAGCATCACGGTGTTCCGAATTCCACCGATGACGTCATTGATGCTACACCGGTGTCGCACCGGTGCCATCAGCTTGCAGAGGTGGTGGCGGTCTCCATCAGCCGCCATCAGTGAATCTGATTGGTTCTTGTATAGGGCGGGAATTAGCAGACGAATGATATCGTGCACTGTTGTGTCATGGCGGTGTGTTCTGCTGTATTGTTTGTAATGAGCACAACGTAAAAACAATATGTTAATGGCTTATGAGCGAACATGTCAACGGACCAGTTATTACTACCGGTTCAAGAAATAAATTGTTTATGCTATCTTTTATTTGAACGAGATGGGAGTACGAAAATTTCGCAAAATTTTGCTAGCGTAGCACAGACAACAACTTGTACAGTCGCCATGACAGCCATCGATCCTTCCAGCAGTTTTGTTCCTTATTTCGCTGCAACGTGACGTCATTGATGCCACCGGACCGGTGAGATTCGGAATACGCTGTATGCTAAGCGAGTAAAACATAGATATAATAAGAAAGAATTTGTCACTTCCGTTACAATCAGTTCCTCTTTGTAACGTTGAGTCCTTACGTTTCGCAACATTCAGATGGCTGTGTGTGCAATACTTCAAAGTGTCAGTGTCCGGTACACTAGTACAGGATGCTCTGACATCGAGGCGTTAAAAAATACTCTGAGCATTTCCTGAAGCTATTAGTAGGGTTTGTTTAGTGCTGTCTGGCGTCTGTATAGTCACTCTCTATTATGTGCAGTGGAGACAGGCGGCGACGGGTTTGAATACCACGGGACATTTGTGGTCTTCACCAGAACGTTTTTTTTTTTTTTGCTTCATTCATATTCGCTGACATGAATCACTGCATATTATAGTAACCGTCATATAGGAAGCTACCCAGTTCGCTGCACTTCTGCGCATGTGTCAGATGATTTGTTGAACCAGTCAGCTTTTCTCTTTTCCTGGTTCGAGATGTAGTTACATCACTAAGGAGCGGATTCCTACGTAATTAAATATTTTTGCGTGTGATAAAACACAATTAACAAAGTTAAAAATTCCGAACATGAAGTTTCAAGTTTAAGACCCGAATTTTATTTCACATAAAAACACATATTTTCACAAAGAATTATGTAAATACACATTTTCAGGAAATCTATTATAAACACATAAATCTTGAAGTATTTTACTTAAATAATTTTTTTACAATACTTTTTAAATATTCTGTGCGAGGTCGTGCGTATTTGCTTGTTTTCCGCACAGAACCAATACGCGGTAAGTGTGAAATACCACATTCAGTATTCCCAACGTAACACACATAACAATTTCCCTCTTCTTACCGCTTAAGCGCGACATTCATTTTACTGCTTTAGGCTTTTAACATATTATTTTTAGAGACGTTTAACATAGTAATAATTATAAATTGGAAACTTACCACTGCAATTTCACCTAAATTGCAATGTTAATTATTGTTTTTAAATATTTGCAAAAATTAAGTAAAGTCTACTACTCCACGAAACTTATTGCATTCCTGATACAAGTAACAGTAAGGAAGCCGTGAAAAAATCAACAAGATTCCAGATGCGTATGTTATTACTGCAATATGTTATATAAATAATATTGCTAAATATTAAAATGAAAAATAAATCATTACATAACCTTACCGTTTGTTTTAAGTTCGCATTTATAGACTGGGGAGAAAAAAAAAGACAGAAGTATATCACGGCCTGCTGGAGTATAGTAAACACAGAAAACATTTTATAGCAACAATGTTGAAGAAAGATATTTTGGTTTTCCGAAGTTGCCGTCATTAAACAGAAACTAACATGGAGATTTCATTGCAACGAATTAGAAATTCGTCTTTCAGGTATGTAATAAACGATCTTCGCGCAAAATAATGTTAGATACACGAGCGGTATGTTTGTTTTCACGTTCTCGGAAATTAAAAAAGTTCAACTACGTTTCGCTTTTTCAATCTTTTCCTCGACCATGAAAACGTCAACATACCGCTCTTGTAACGTATATTACTATTAAAAGTAAATCAATTATATGACTCAGAAGTATGTTATCTTTTTTAAGAATTCTTGGTTGTTTCGTGTTTCTAAGCGCTGTGTGGTGTATCCGTGATCCATTTTCGTGGTAGTATCGCCTCAAGTTCTGAGAACTGCTAGGCAGTATATCAGTGTTATTATTAGAGAATAAATTAACATGGACAAGGAGGAGAGATCTTGAAACACATAATTAGGAATGTTTATTGTTGCTGAAGATGATTTCATTCCACGCTTTGTTTGTGAAACACAACAGATGAGAGCTGGGTATGAACATTATTTAATTTAAACAAATCTCTCGTCTCTCGCTCATGTCTATCAAGTAAGGCAATATATCTTGTTGTGATTCCCTGTTATTGGGCTTAGTCAATCGATATCCTTCAAGATATACTGAAAGATGGTAGTTTAAAAAACGATTTGGCTTCCCTATTAGCAAATTTAAGCTTTTTGTGTGAAACCATAAAAAAACTCGAAACATCCAAAACCCTGTTGTCTGAAATAGGGAGGTGCGTACCGTGGAAATTAAACTAGACTCGCTACCAGGTTCAAAAGCACATTTACTAAGAGACAAATTTCAGAATGTGTTTGGGAAAAACAGTGGATATAAAAAAATGGGTAAAGTTGCTCAAGTATTGCAGGATGTGCCTGTAGGTGAAATTGACGTTATTCAGAGATAATAGGCATGCATTTGTGATGGAGAATTTGGAGATGACCTTTGTTGTTCACTGCAATTCTCGGCCAACTACTAGCACTCAAGTGTGGTTGGTGAGTACCTAGTAACATTTTTTTTCAAGCTAAGTAAGGTATTTTTGTCATATTTAAAAAAAAATATTTTTTTATTTTTACCAAATATTTTTGTACTTTCCAGCACATAAAAAATAAATATATTTAAATTTTTAGCACATAAAAATCCGCTCCCTATACATCATATACATTATGATTAATATTTTTTTATGTAGTTAATGCTTTATTTATTGTTACATTTTATTAGCGTAATACAATTTTATCCACTTTGATTATATAATGTGGACTTTACATCACTAATAAAAATGTTGTAACCACATTCATTACGCAATTAGTTAGGTAATGATATATCTATTACGCTACTAGTTAGATAATGAATCACACATTACATTAAATAAAGTAGAATTGATTTTATTTATTATAAACCTTAAAACAATATTTCACAGTTTGTATTAGCCTATCAATTCCTGTAGTTGACGATGCAACTGTTTGGTAACGATACTGCTATTACTAAACATTCAATTGCAGAATATGCAGAATTTTCAATATCTTAATCCTCATTTGAACTCATTTTAACAATGTTCGTTCATTTCTCCTAGTACGCCTGTTCTTCTGTTATACACAAAAACCTATCGTGTTCAAAACTAATAAAACAAACATAAACGATTCGCTTCTCGCAGAAAGAAACTAATAATAATACAATCGCCTTTCCACAAATTACTTTCGTTAAAAATTATTTTTATCAAAGATGAAAAAACGTTGTACGATATACTTATCGGTAACTTGATATTACAATACTCGACTCGTATTGTAATATGAAACGTTACGATATCCATAACGTAAATAATTATTGTCTACTGTATTTTTTTTTATTTTTTAATGAGTATTCTCAAGGTCTTAAAATATAAAAAACCATGAACATTTTTATTTTTGAGATATTTCATAGGTCCAATGAATAATTAAAATTGAGAAGAACATCTGAATATCATCCTTAAGAATAAAGATGGCCATGACTCCAATAATCATGGACAGAAGCTAATCGAAAACAGATGAATATCGATGACTCCTTCATTCTCAAGTCTTTCTAAAGTTGATCAATGTTATAAATTTCACAGAAAAGAGAGATAAGTTGATTGGCTATGGTGATAGATATTAAAGTGGTAACTGCGTTGTTTTTAAAGAAGTGCACCCAAAAGAATATTAATCGCTCAACAGTAGCTATACATAATTTTTAAACGGTTAAATGATACTGGATATTAAGCTAAAAATAAGCACATGTCCGGAAGTCGAAAACAAATTACAAATTGTAAAATTTTATTACCTGTGAAAGGTAGATTACTTGATTTTAAGGAACTAGAGAAGGACAGAGCTACCGGGTTCGATTCCCTCTTGAGATGATTGCCTCGTTTGGTTGTCTCCGAGGTTTTACCCGGGCAAATATCAGGTAATCTATGGCGAATTTTCGGCCTCATCTCGCCAAATATCATCTCGCTATCACCAATTCCATCGACGCTAAATAATCTCGCAATTGATACAGCGTCGTTAAATAATCAAGTAAAAAACGACAGCCATATATACAGACGATAGGGTACACTTAAAATTTAAATGAATAGAAAACCTATATTACGTTTTGTGATTAAATGCACGGTTAATTAGAAAATTAAGTTGGAAGTTTCAGCAGTCCGGCAACATCGTCGCTAGCACAGTCTTCTCGTGATACAGATGTGAGAGGACAACGAACTCGGTATACCTTGCTAAAGTTTGACAACTTCAAGTGAAACCCCGTGAAACACGCCAACTTCTGGAATCTCTCTCTTTCTTTCTTCTCTCTCCCTCGCTCCTCGTCATTCAGTCACCAATCACCACGTAAATATCTGAGAGGGTGTGTGTGGGCATCGCGACCAATAGAAGAACCACTCTCCAGTATTACCACAATAACGGATTCTTCATTTTTGCCTCGACTGTCGGCTAGGAAGGTTCCATTATGCTAGCATTGCAGGCAACTAGTCAACCTTTTAATGCTTTTGTTAGCAGGTTTGACAAACTGTGAGTGGACCTGCAAGTACATAGTGCATAGTGCTCTCTTCCCCCCGTGCTTTCTCACTTGCTCCTCCCCAAGACAGCCAGCGCTCACGTAGTAACTCGGCTAGGGTTTCAGTTCGATTTGTCAATCTATAGGTGAGCTACTCTGGCTATGACGTTGCAATCGTGTAATGGATTGAAATTAGTGGTTTTTAAATTAAATTTACACGAAAAGAGTCCACGCTATTGAAATACACCAGAAGCGCAAATGATTCTTTATTGTAGAGCCCGGAATTTCAGGTTCTAAATGTTAATATTATTCCTCGCTATAGTTTATAAATATAGAAGCCATGCCCTCACTTCTTTGAAATGTCATTCTGGTCATTCAGTATTTTTCCTTGGTACGGTGGTCTTTAACCCTCTTAACCACCACTTATAAATTAGCGCACCATTTACAAACTCCATTGTCCAGTCCTTGCGACTCTTTTGTCTATTATTACACATCGTATTCTTGTGAACTAGGCTTAAAACCCTCCTCACGAGCACTACATCTATTCATCAACACTTAGTGTCATTCTTAACTTTCAGCACCTAAAATTCCGGGCTCTATTTATTAGATTTCCTATCAATATGGACAGAAATCACGATCCCGCTCTTAATAGTTACTAAATAAGAGGTTGTTAAACATTTGAGACAAAAAAAAAACTTTTTTTTTTTTTTCTGAAAAACTATGAACTTCCCACCAATATGATATCTCTGTTTTTTGTTAGATACAACATGAGCTATTCGCTCTGAAAATCTGCAGAGTTATTTCACTTCATCCCTGTATATAGGCCCTATATCTGTTGTAATCTATTTGTAAGAAAAACTGCAGATGGATGCAGGTTAGAAGATGTACATGACCAGAATGAGGATGCAATACATTTCGAGATAATAATGTTAACCTTGACATTCTCTTCTTTTCCTTCTTAGATGAGAGATGCAAGAAATACAATTATGCTGACAATGGTTATCTGGTTACAAAACTGCGTTCTGTCACGTAGACAATAACTACTGTCATTAAAATAATATGTACAGACAACACTATTTTCTTTCCACTTTTTATGTTTATGTAATTTCCTTTGTGTCGTATTACATCTTCAGCTTCTGTCAGATTATTTTAAGCAAGAAGAAAATCAAGTGTCGCACATACTCGAATATAACATGACTTGGACCAACTGACTAACTTATTGGGCTATTATACATAATTTCTGATCAAAAATAGCAGGGCATTCGAAAAGTAATGGCAGCATAGTTACTGTTTCACACTACATTTATTTAGATTACTACTGTTTACATTCCTTGTAGCATAAATAACACTATTAAAATAGGTTACGTGAAATTGTCTGTGAATATATTCATGTCATAAACAAAGCTCGGAACTTGGGGACTTGTGTCTTTGAACGTGGCTAAGCGATCGGACTTCAATGTCAACAAACTCCCGCTTCCAGCACAGAGGTACTGTAAGGTCTGCTATAAAAGTGGTTCCTGGCTGGAACAACATAATGATAATATTATGGTAGCTTGAAACAAGTAATTTTACAGCATATATATAAATAAACATGCAAAATATTTCAAATTTACAGTTCTGCTCTGTACATTTCATTACAGTGTATGACTACATACATTCGAATATTTTTCGAACCTATACCTTCTTCGTCTGTTCGTTAAACATGATTTGAAACGAAAGAAACTTATTTCCACGTCACATGAAGTGACGGGAGGAAAATTAATTTTTTTATTTTATTTATTTTAACTAGCTACCTAGTGAATACAAATTACATTTATAAAACAAAAATGTTTCTAGCCACTACCGTAAGAGCCAGGCTCGTGTACGGTGTGGTCTTAGTCAATAATATAACATAAAATTTACAAGGACAGTTTACTAAATACAGTAAGTAACTTAATTCAAACCAATAAATACAACACAAGAGCAAGAATAAAGAGGAAAGAGAAAAAGAGAGAAAAATACACATTTAATATAAATTGTCCACACCTGTGGAGTAACGGTCAGAGCGTTTGGCCGCGAAACCAGGTGGCCCGGGTTCGAATCCCGGTCGGGGCAAGTTACCTGGTTGAGGGTTTTTCCGGGGTTTTCCCTCAACCCAATACGAGCAAATGCTGGGTAACTTTCGGTGCTGGACCCCGGACTCATTTCGCCGGCATTATCACCTTCATTTCATCCAGACGCTAAATAACCTAGATGTTGATACAGCGTCGTAAAATAACCCAATAAAATAAAAATATAAAAATAAAATATAAATTGACAATTCGACAGAAGCCAGTGATATTCAATAAAAACAAGAATATAGTAGACAGAAATAAAAGGTAAAAAAAAAAATACATTTGTTAATATTATATTATATCGTGGATAATTTTAAAAATGTATTTTTAAAAGCTTCAATTTTAAAAAATTTCAAATTTGGAAAATGGTTTGTAACTGTATTATAAAGTCTTAGGCCGAAATAATGTATTGAATGTTTTCACTGTCACTGTTTCCTGTTCGATTTTCAGTAGTTGCTAGCTGATCTCGTATCTGAGAAAGATAAGTATCCTAAATTTGTCTCGAAAATAGTTTTCAATTTCTATGTCACTACTAGGGAAGGTTCCACACGACTTGATCCGTGGCTATGGACAAATTTTCCACCGATTTAAGGGACTGCAATGTATTTCAATGAATGCCCGTTTCCAATCTCTAGTTTGTGTTTGACACAAGTTACAAAATATAAACTCTCCATTCGGAGAAAATAATGTATCTCCTCAGAATTCCTCCACTAAATTCTGTACCTAAATTTTAAGAAATATATTTTCAAACGTATACAATACCCATTCGAATAATACGTATTTTCTTATTTTCAAACAGACCGTTTACCTCTAATTAATTCTCTGAATGTCATTGGCTTCGACACGACACAGTTTCCTCGTCTGTCTTCCTGTCATTCGATGTGACCACTTTCTTAGTAAACACGACTGTCCCTGAGCACTTGCAGGGTGAGCTTTGTGTACGTTGTACCTGTAACCTTACTTATGCACACGACACACAAGTCCCCAAGTTCCGAGCTTTGGTCATAAATTTGTTTTGTGGCGTTTTCTTCGTGTCAAAATTCGACGCTACTCCACGCCTGGAATTCATTAGCGTTTCAGGAAACTAAAACTTAAATTTTATAACCTGAATGTCCGTTGCTAATTGATTCCAGACTAAGACACCACACTGCATGCAGTTGAACAGATTTTCAAGGCGGTAAGAGTTAGCCTATCTAGAATCTTGCCAGAGAATTCACAGCGTGTGAATTTCCTTGTATAACCATTATACCAATTAAAAGATACTTTGTAGGAGAACATCCTTCAGTAGACAGAACCCATCCTTCATAGAAGAGAGAAATTCACTTCTGAAGAACATTTCTGGACAGACTGAGTCTTTAACGAGACCTGAAAATGATTCTTAGAAAGTGAATACAAATTTAGCTCCTCTGCTTCCAAGAATATCGTAAAAGAATATTGTAGCCTAACGAAAGTTATTTTAAATGCAGAGTACTCTTCACGAGCTAAAACGCAGAACGGAACTGTTAGAGGTAACCTTCCCCTAAAACTGCGAACGTCGTCACATCTCCACAGCAAATAGACGAACAGAAATAACTAGCTGCTCATTATGTTGTAAGGCTGAAAAACAGAAGCTCGAAAGAAATATTAAAAAAAAAACTGAGGATCATTGGTCCTTTGATGGATAATGCTTACTCAGCGGTGAAGCACATTGTGTGCACGATCTTGTTTCGCGTGTCACGTGACAGAACATGTATTCTCTCCAAGTGCGCTCCTTTGTTTCTTCATGAAACGTTCAAGGTACAGAGGTGTAAAAATTATTAGAATAATCTTAATTTTAAAGGTTTTTTAATAGTTCCTTCACAAATATTAATTGAATTGATGAATATTGGTATATATTACTATACTGATGTAGGATATATTTACTACTAACAATGCCGGAAAGCATTGTTGTATATTGGTATTTTTCTTATTTTACAATTGTTATGGGAATTCAGAAATTATTATATTATGTTGGCGGAATTGGAAACATCAAAAATTATATGCACAAAACAGATGTATACGTTCATTTGAACCTTCACAACAATGTAAACGCAAAGAACAATTTGTTTAAAGCATTTCTTAATTAATTTTTTATGTTTCCAATTCCGCCAACATAATATAATAATTTCTGAATTCCTATAACAATTGTAAAATAAGAAAAAATACCAATGTACAACAATGCTTTCCGGCATTGTTACTAGTAAATATATCCTACATCAGTATAGTAATATTATATACCAATATTCATCAATTCAATGAATATTTGTGAAGGAACTATTAAAAAACCTTTAAAATTAAGATTATTCTAATAATTTTCACACCTCTGTAAGTATTTACCAAATACCTTACTATAATAATACCGGACAGCTAGCAGTTTTGCGTGCGAACGACGCTGGTGCTGCTACCTAGGCGGCCGGTGTGGAGATACTCGCGAAACAAGCTGTAATCAACTGCAATGTATATTGTTGCTGGGCTAGTTAATAGTTTTATTAATTGGTGCTGTGTTAAAATGTCAGGGTGTATGTGCTGTTCATAATTGTGACAATTACAGCATTACAAATTGCTCCAAATCGTACTTTCGATTTCCAAGGGATCATAAAACGTGAGTCAACAAAATTCTTTATTAAGCCTAATGCCTTTGTCTCTGTGTTGATAGAACAATAAAAATTGGCCTTTTTATTTAGGCCTAATAGATGAATAGAAGTTAAAATGTATAGGAAATTTTAAGATTTTATGAAATTAAGTTGTCCTCATGCCTTTACTAATTATTACAAGCATCAGATTACTATCATTTTTATCTTTGCAGTTGGCAGCAATGCGTATATAAAGCATTATTTCTCATAATATGCAGTTTTGATTTAAATGTTACATTAAATACTACAACATTTCTTAAGTGTCTCATATATTATTCCACATTAGTATCTCAAGTTTTAAACAACAGTCCAATTCCCGCTATGTTAATATTTGTATTTGTGGACGTAATTCCACGCCGCTCCGCTAGATGTCAGGGCCCCGAAATTTCGCACTCACGTCAATGCTGCTAGTATACAGCTGTTCGGTATTATTATAGTAAGGTATTTGTATTTACACTTCGATAATTATTATCATGGACATATATTTTTTTTTTTTTGTATTTGCTTATCTGGTCTGCAAATATAGTTATGCAGTTTGATGGAAGGTTCATAATTAGTTTATTTACAGTCTTTTTGTCGCGTCAGGTCTTCCTGTTCTCCTTCTGATTATAATCAATAAAGGTATTCACTTTTCGCAAACTAGAGATTCATGAAATACGGCTTTTCAGCTGATAAAAAGAAAAATGTTAGTTTTCAACCCTTTCCAGGTCAAAATATCCTAAGTTTATCGACGAGCCCTGCATTCTCTTGTTCTCTTATTTCAAATTCTGCGCACCGCTACCCCAATCTATTTGGCTTCTCGTTTTCAAAATTTATCCGCATATCATCAGCTAAGTACAAGATCTCATCATAACAATTTACTCATTATACCCTACCACAAGACATCTTTATATTCTTCATCCTATACAGTTTCAGTTGCTAGAAATTGGAACTCGCTTCCGAGTGACATAAGGGGTTGTTGGACAATAGCTTCATTTAGGTCAAAATTACATAAATTCTTACTTAACAGATGAATTGCTGATTAATATTTGTTACTTATAATGAAACTAACATCTATCCATTCTTATTATTATTATCTTTAATTTCTCTAAATAGATTTACAAAACCTCTAATGGCAATTACATTAATATTCTCATTATAGAAATAGAAATATATATATATATTCTCCCTGTAACATAGTCCTAGTAAGCTTATATTAAATTAATTTTCATCATTTTACTAGCTATCTCAAATATTAAATTAATTATAATTCATTGAATTAAATTAGCTCATAAATTAAGTTACTACTTTACCTTATAGATTTATCTAAATTTAAATAAATGTGTAGTGAAGATTATTGCTGGAGAACCTTTTAAGTGTAGTGAAAATATTTGTAATTTAAATTTATGTATTGTATTGATTAAGGCTGGTTGAGTGGAAGAGAAGGCCTTATGGCCTTAACTCTGCCAGCGAAAATAAAACATTATTATTATTATTATTATTATTATTATTATTATTATTATTATTATTATTATTATTATTAAAGTTGAAACTAAAAAAATAACGCGAACGATTATCAGTCAATTAGTCCACTTCGAAATGTCCACTGGAAAAATGTCCATCATCATCAATGTCCAATATCAAAAATGTTCCTTGTCATTAAATGTCCAGTATACAATATGTCCACAGACGTTAAATGACCATTATCAAAACGTCCACTGCCATTAAATCTCCAGTATCAAAAAAGTCCTCAGTTATTAAAAGGCCATTATCAAAAATATCTGGAGATATTACAAGTACGGTATCATGAATGTCCAGAAGAATATTTTTATCAAATGTAAATTAATGATTTAACAACGAAATGTAAGCTAGAAATCCATACTTGGCTGATATCATGCGGGGGGGGGGGGGAAACTCAACATAAATTGTAAATAACTCTTCAATACGAGAAAGCAAGGCTTAAATCGCTTACACCACGCGCTCGTAAGAAGACTGACGCCTGATGCACATATGTTGCCAAGTTTCCGCCTTCCGACCTTCTACTAGAGTCGACCGTGGCGTGAGTCTTGTCTGCTTTGTTGGTGTCTGGTGAGATCCATTCAGCTACCTTCAGCCAACGCGGCTACGTCCTTGACAGCAGCTACAATACTAGCGGCTCTGCCGGGAGCCTCAGTTCGGCACCTCTGTTCTACAACTTGAATGTTCAAATTCAAGATGTTGGTATACATAGATGCTCCTCTCATCATTATAATCATTTCGCAATAATCCACAGCCACCCTCACTCCGAGAGGTCCCAAGCCAGGCCTCCGAAACAAATAAAAATAGCTGACACACAACATCGTAATGAATAAAAATTATCATCTAGATTCCACGTTAAGAAATAGTATTATGCGTTACAAGAGCTGTATGTTGAAGTTTTCATGTTCGAGGAAAAGTTTGAAAAAGCGAAACGTAGTTGAGCTTTTTTAATTTCCGAGAATTGAAAGAAAACATACCGCTCGTGTATCGTACATTATTTTGTGCGAAGACCGTTTATTACATACCTGAAAGAGGAATTTCTAATTAGTGGCAATGAAATCTCCATCTTGGTTTCTGTTCAATGACGGCAATTTTGGAAAACAAAAATATCTATCTTCAACATTGTTGCTTTAAAATGTTTTCTGTGTTTACTATACTCCAGCAGGTCGTGATATACGTCTGTCTTTTTTTTCCCCCAGTCTATAAATCTTGTTGATTTTTTCACGGCTTCCTTAATGTTACTTGCATAACTTTAGTGGAGTTGTAGAGTTTACTTAATTTTTGCAAATATTTAAAAACAATAATTAACAGTGCAAATTGCAGTGGTAAGTTTCCAATTTATAATTATTACTATATTGAACGTCTCTAAAAATAATATCTTAAAAGCCTAAAGCAGTAAAATCAGTATGTCACTTAAGCGGTAAGAAGAGGGAAATTGTTATGTGTGTTCGATTGGGAATACTGAATGTGGAATTTTAGACTTACCGCGGATTGGTTTTGTGCGGAAACCAAGCAAATACGCACGATCTCGCACAAAAATCATTGGTTTTATGGGCCTTGCCTAATACATTGTACAAGCTATGTGACAGGTAGGCGTTTCTATGACACCGGACCATTTGATGAAATAGCCCCGTTCAATACTTTTTGTGCGAGATTGTGCGTATTTGCTTGGTTTCCGCACAAAACCAACCCGCGGTAAGCCTAAAATTCCACATTCAGTACTCCCAACCGAACACACATAACAATTTCCCTCTTCTTACCGCTTAAGCGCGACATTCATTTTACTGCTTTAGGCTTTTAACATATTATTTTTAGAGACGTTTAACATAGTAATAATTATAAATTGGAAACTTACCACTGCAATTTCACCTAAATTGCACTGTTAATTATTGTTTTTAAATATTTGCAAAAATTAAGTAAACTCTAAATCATTAGATAACCTTATCATTTGTTTTAAGTTCGCATTTATAGACTGGGGGGAAAAAAAGACAGACGTATATCACGACCTGCTGGAGTATAGTAAACACAGAAAACATTTTAAAGCAACAATGTTGAAGATAGATATTTTTGTTTTCCAAAATTGCCGTCATTGAACAGAAACCAAGATGGAGATTTCATTGCAACTAATTAGAAATTCTTCTTTCAGGTATGTAATAAACGATCTTCGCACAAAATAATGTACGATACACGAGCGGTATGTTTTCTTTCAATTCTCGGAAGTTAAAAAAGCTCAACTACGTATCTGTTTGGTCTGTGGTTAACGTTTCTCGCTCCATCTCGAGACATAATCTCCGAGTTAATTAAAACATCGGCATTGCGTGTATCAGTCCGCATTGAGCATCGCTCCAGGGTACATTTACATGCAGAACGACCTCATTAATACGGGTGGTCACGAGAAGGAAAGCCTACTCAGTTATTGTATGACCTAACTTCAAGAGAGCAAATTAAATCATTTTCTTCGTCGAAATATGAAGTGAATATGCAAATCACAGAAGAGAACAATGCCTTGGTATGTATAATCTGTTTTTGTGGTCTACACACCTAATCGTACTTAAGTACTAATCATTGTTCAAGCCAAAATATTAAACACTTCAAAGTAAACGTCATATCTTGAATTTGTGGTGAGTGATGCGTAGGATAATGGTTTTTCCTCTTTCCCTCCAACGTCAGTAGTTTCATCGAACGAACACTCTCCCAACATTTCGCATTATTTCTCTACCAGGCCATATAATTAATTGATTATGAACATCACGAACATCATGATGACCATGGACAAGAAACTCATAGGGTGAAGAAGTTTATTGGTTGTTTGTATTATATTGATATTACGTGATTTTTTATTTCGATCAAGTAACAAAAATGATATTACTGAACTATAAAATGAACAATAAGAACTTAAGGGGTTAGGTACAGCTTACAGCAATAATTTTTTTTAAATATTCAACTTTTTTTTCTCCATTACTGTATCGTGTACAATAATGAAAATTGGTATGTGTAAACACTGTCCTTCTCCTATATGAAAAAATATTTTTACGAATTAAAAAAATTATTTACATTTTTTAAATTAATTTAACTCTGCCGTGATGAAGCATTTCCCACATAACTCAAAAAATATCCAACATTCTGTGATGAAATTTTTTGTGTGTATTTATACATGTTATATCTACAATATGATGCAAGATCACTTCTCTACCTTTGATAGATTGTCTGATAAAAAATAAATTTATTTTAAAAATGGTCAAGTATCAATACTTTCTTCTAACACAAAATTTAAAAAAATATATGATTTATTAATGAATGTAGTTGAAAGAGTATGATATTGTAAACATGAGTTTCACTAGTAAAATAAAAGAGAAAGAACATGAAAAAGTTAACAAGTTTATGAATTATGAAGGAAACGCTTCATCACTGCACAGTGAACTGGCACCATTTTCAATTTGTAAAAAAATATATATATATATATATATATATATATATATATATATATATATATATATAAATAAATATTATTTTTTTTTAATCGTAAAAATATTTTTTCATATAGCAGAAGGACAATGTTTTACACAACAATTTTCATTATTGTACAATATAGTAATGAAGGGGAAAAAAATGTTTCATATTTCCAAACATTTTACTGCTGTAAGCTGTACCTAACCCCTTAACACCAGATATATAACTTTCATCTCATACAAAATCTAGTGTTGCACTTATTGCTAAAAATGTAGAAGAAGATTTTCTCGTGGACATTAAAAAAATAATAATAATAATCATTATACATCTTGATTACACAACTTTTAACACTATATCACTTTGAAACAGCAACAGCACCAGCCACAACCAGTTCAGATGATGGCCGAAAGCAGGCCGAAACATGTTAACAAGGTAACAAAAATTTAACAAGTGAAAGTCATATAATACGTTTTCCAAAATAAATAAAATACAGCTATATACACTTAATATTCATGTTTAAGGAACCCGCCGTCTTCATTGAATAATCAATAACTATATGTAGTTCATACATGTAGATACCTATTACTGGAGAAAAAGTCGTTCCGGCACCGGGAATCGAACCCAGGACCTCAGCTCTGCGCCCTGAACGCTCTTTCCATCTGAGCTATTCCGGGACAGATTGATCAGACTAATGTACTTTCAAGGCAACCACTTTTATCACTTTCACTATACTACCATCTAGCGGCTGCAAAAGAAGTCACATTATAACCCTTATGGAATTGCATGAAGCAGCATTGTACTTCCATCTAGCAGTCCTTACTAAAAATTTATTTTCGACAGTGGAGACTCTGGTGGTTGTTCTCATTTTATGTTGACATTTCATAACCCGGGAATGACCAACCTGATATATAAAGGAACTGGTCAACCTAACCTGTTATCCCCTGGCTTATCACTTACGAGGTTGCAACCAATCTTCCGACTGTTGACTAAACAAACATGTATTTTTGTATAATTTTTTACTATTCCAACATTTCCAAGACGGAATGTTGATTTAATATGTAATGAAGACAATAAATAAAACTCTACCGCTATGGAATAACGGTTAGCCTGCCTGACTGTCAAACGAGCGGGTCCGAGTTCAAATCCTGGTTGTGACAAGTTACCTGACAATTTTCTTCCGGGTTTTCCCTCAACCCATTACGAGCAAATGCTGGGTAACTTTCGGCGCTGGACCCTGGACTCATTTCGCTGGCATTATCACTTTCATCTCACTCAGATGTTAGATAACCATAACAGCTGATAAAGTGTCATAAAATAATCGATTTCAAAAAATCGATGAAATGAAAAATGGTTGCGATATAAGCCGTTGAGAGCAAAAGTGGTGCAAGTAAAGAATGGGTAATGAGGGTTAAAGTAAACATTCTGTAAAATACAGCGCAAAGTAGCTATTAATATTCAATTTATTTAAACTATTAGTAGTCAGTGGATAGCACGAAGGACAAATTAATTGCTACTTTGCGCTGTATTTTACAGAATTTTTACTTTAAACCTCATTACCCAATTTTGACTTACACCACTTCTGCTCTCAAAGGCTCATATGTTGAATGAATGTCCAACAAACATCTCGAAATAAGTTTCTTCAACATCACTGTATATTACTCTTTATGCTATTGGCAATATAATGAGAATATAGAAGTTGTCAAATTACCGTTGGGATTTTATCAATCTCTCCGACACGTCAAGATATTTCGCGAAGGAATTTAGGCAAGGAAAAACCGAATATGCGTTGCTTAAGGCAAGATTCCCGCCCTTCATTCAAGAACTGACACTGGCATTGACACTGACCGAGATTGGACGAGATTCCAGACCACACCCACTGCTATGAAGGCTACGGGTGGGGTTAAGTGAAGTCATTTGGTTCAAAGAAGGAAGGAGAACCCTGCAGTGCAAAAATTCCCACGTTACTCACTAGGATTACTATTTCATATCTATATTTTCCCTGAACTTAGTATAGATACCTGCAAATTCGCGCAGAGTCCTTTGTGATACAGGACTTCATTTTCGATTCAACGAAATGACAGAAGTCTTATTCATAGCGGTGAAACCAATATTCGTGTTATAGAATGCATTGGTTTAATGTGTGTTCAATAGCTTCTCCATACGTGTTACACCCCATTTCATTACTTTTTAAGTGGGTTATTCTACGATGCGTTCAGGATAACAC
Source organism: Periplaneta americana (assembly GCF_040183065.1). Taxonomy (NCBI): domain Eukaryota; kingdom Metazoa; phylum Arthropoda; class Insecta; order Blattodea; family Blattidae; genus Periplaneta; species Periplaneta americana. The sequence continues at coordinate 24,444,044 of NC_091118.1, read as the reverse complement.
AGAGGGTTTGGAATTGAACGGGTTACATCAGCTTCTTGTCTATGCGGATGACGTGAATATGTTAGGAGAAAATCCACAAACGATTAGGGAAAACACGGAAATTTTACTTGAAGCAAGTAAAGAGATAGGTTTGGCAGTAAATCCCGAAAAGACAAAGTAGGCCCTATATGATTATGTCTCGTGACGAGAATATTGTACGAAATGTTACTATAGAAATTGGACATTTATCCTTCGAAGAGGTGGAAAAATTCAAATATCTTGGAGCAACAGTAACAAATATAAATGACACTCGGAAGGAAATTAAACGCAGAATAAATATGGGAAATGCCTGTTATTATTCGGTTGAGAAGCTTTTGTCATCTAGTCTGCTGTCAAAAAATCTGAAAGTTATAATTTATAAAACAATAATATTACCGGTTGTTCTGTATGGTTGTGAAACTTGGACTCTCACTTTGAGAGAGGAACAGAGATTAAGGGTGTTTGAGAATAAGGTTCTTAGGAAAATATTTGGGGCTAAGAGGGATGAAGATAAAGGAGAATGGAGAAAGTTACACAACGCAGAGCTGCACGTATTGTATTCTTCACCTGACATAATTAGGAACATTAAATCCAGGCGTTTGAGATGGGTAGGGCATGTAGCACGTATGGGCGAATCCAGAAATGCACATAGAGTGTTAGTTGGGAGGCCGGAGGGAAAAAGACCTTTGGGGAGGCCGAGACGTAGATGGGAGGATAATATTAAAATGGATTTGAGGGAGATGGGATATGATGGTAGAGACTGGATTAATCTTGCTCAGGATAGGGATCAATGGCGGGCTTATGTGAGGGCGGCAATGAACCTCCGGGTTCCTTAAAAGCCAGTAAGTAAGTATTCTACGATGCTGTATCAACATCTCAGATTAGTTAGTGTCTGAATGAAATGAACGTGATAATGCCGGTGAAATCAGTCCGGGGTCCACACTTACCCAACATTTTCTCATATTGGGTTGAGGGAAAACCCCGGAAAAACCTCAACCAGGTAACTTCACCCCGACCGGGATTCGAACTCGGGCCACCTGGTTTTGCAGTCAGACGCGCTAACCGTTACTCCACAGATGTGGACCCATTTGATTAGAAAGATAAAATCTCAAATTAGGATTAGGTTCCTAAGTGCTTTTACAACAAACAGTTCAATAAATAAATCAAACCTTTGTATACTATACTGTAGGCTCAACACAAGTTTGAATAAACGTTTTATTAATGGTATTAAATTTCGTAACAAATAGCCTATATGCGTTAGAGATCTACGAGACAGAATTTTTAAACAAGTTATACATAAATCCTAACATCTTTCTACAGTATTAATGAATTTACTGAGTGTGAAATGGATGCTTCTTATATTGACAATGACATTTTCAGTTTGCTATATAGGTACTAATCTCTGGCAAATAAACATTATTATTATTATTATTATTATTATTATTATTGGTTTTGACTAATAATTCAACATGTCAAAATTTGCTGGCACTAGTTATGCATCCGAAACGTTGGATGTGTCAGCATATATGACACTGTGAAAAACCCTAAAATCTCACATCCGGTGAGTCAATCAACATTCAGCACATGCAAAAGATTAAATCATATATTTCAAGTATTCTTTGAGGAGTCTGAAGTAGTATGCACAGACTATTTCAACAGCGAATGCTTTTTTCAGCTGTGTGGCTTTAGCAATAACGTATATCAACATTAATTGTTTACACATACGGGGCGAAGTTTAAGTACCACCCATTCTTGAAGCCGGTATATGAGCTGTCAGGAAATACCCTTATTCATTGTCTTCAAAATGTTGTTTTGCAATGTTCAATAAATGTCAGATTGTCACAAAATACTAACGAGCGCCAAAATTATTATAAAATAATTCAATAATTTATGAATAGTAGATAATAATGGAGAACTGAAAATTCCATTAAGGAATATAAATGGTTGTGTGTTATAAACCTATTATTTAAAATTTAAAATAGGAGAGAGTATAATAAAAACAGATTTGGATTTACTACGTTAATGTGTGGTTTTGATACTATGGCAATGCTATGTACATGTAGAAGAGTTCCGAAATAGGCTGTATTACTGTCTAGCCAACAATAAAGCACATTTTGAACATTTAATTTAGGAAATTTAACTAATTACATTTAGGATGTAACCTAAATGAACTGCGTTTTAATCCTACAACCAACAGACAATAACAATCCAGGTTGCCAGGCGACGATAGAAAACAAAAGATGTAACAAGAAATGACCGAGATGTATAAACAATTGAATACTCTTTCAAATTTAGGTAATGTGTATTGTAGGAGTATCATTTGAAATTTCAAAGGAGGTGTTGAGATTAGCACTGGTTTTAAACTTCCCCCTCAATATCTAATTTAACGTGTTCTTTTGTTTAAGCTATATTTAATTTAAATAAATTTTTAGGCGGGAAATTTCCAAATGAAAGCCCGGTATATTATAATGAAACAGATAAACAAAATTAAAAGTATAATTTTTTTTGTCCAAAAGCAGGGCCTTTAATTAGTCGACATTGCCACCGTATTACGGGCGCGTTTCATAGATGTCGTTAGTTACAAAAAAGAGGAGACTACGTACTTCGTCAGAGACTATCTAGAGAGCATCACAGGCAGTGGGTCTACATTACACTCGTAATGGATGATGATTGGATGTCACGGTGACACTTTGGTACTATGTATTGCAACAAGTAGCAACGGCCTTCTAAATTATCTACGTACAAGGAAACAGTTGCCAAACCGTAGCGATAAAATAAAGTCGATAATTTAAAATGATAATACTATAGAGACCAGTGGTTTCGAATTGCTGAAATTCAACGAACTATTACACTATATTAATGGTCAGGTATTTTAGTGGAATGGTCGATGTAACAGCACGTCACGGGATTTACACCACGTGTTCAAGTGTAGGTAGAGGAGAGATTCAGATAAGGAACCGAACCATTAATAATCGCGCTATATCCGAGAGAGAAGAAGATATCAGGTATCGCCAGTCGTTATGAAGTCTTGGTTATAAGTACTTGGAGGACATAATTCAAGTCATGCTGAGAAACGCACTCACGCAGAATAGTCACCAGCTGCGTAAGCGACTATGTGTGAAACATTTTTATGAATGACGGGCATATACGTATGATCAGTTTTGAATCCAGTAATATTTATTGAAGCTGATGTCACCACTACACACTGACTACCATTATACTGACAGTAAAGGCTGATTCACAATAAACCGGGAACGGAAACGACAACGAGAAGGAGAACGGAAATAATGTTAAAATATATGTATTTAAATGTGTGCATTCACAATAGTAATATGCATTACAAGAGCGGTATGTTGACGTTTTCATGTTCGAGGAAAGGATTAAAAAAGCGAAACGTAGTTGAGCTTTTTTAATTTCCGAGAACATGAAAATAAACATACCGCTCGTGTATCGTACATTATTTTGTGCGAAGATCGTTTATTACATACCTGAAAGACGAATTTCTAATTAGTTGCAATGAAATCTCCATCTAGGTTTCTGTTTAATGACGGCAACTTTGGAATACCAAAATATCTATCTGCAACATTGTTGCTATAAAATGTTTTCTGTGTTTACTATAATCCAGCAGGCCGTGATATACGTCTGTCTTTTTTTTTCCCCCAGTCTATAAATGCGAACTTAAAATAAACGGTAAGGTTATGTAATGATTTATTTTTCATTTTAATATTTTAACAATATTATTTATATAACATATTGCAGTAATAACATCGGCATCTGGAATCTTGTTGATTTTTTCACGGCTTCCTTAATGTTACTTGCATTACAAATGCAGTAACTTTTATGGTGTTGTAGAGTTTACTTAATTTTTGCAAATATTTAAAAACAATAATTAACAGTGCAATTTAGGTGAAACTGCAGTGGTAAGTTTCCAATTTATAATTATTACTATGTTAAACGTCTCTAAAAATAATATGTTAAAAGCCTAAAGCAGTAAAATGAATATGGCGCTTAAGCGGTAAGAAGAGGGAAATTGTTATGTGTGTTACGTTGGGAATACTGAATTGTGGTATTTCACACTTACCGCGTATTGGTTTTGTGCGGAAAGCAAGCAAATACGCACGATCTCGCACAATAGTTAATTGTGAATGCTCACATTTAAATACATTTATTTTAACAATATTTCCGTTCTCGTTCTTCTTGTCGTTTCCGTTCCCGGTTTATTGTGAACCAGCCTTAAATGGTATGTAGGTCCGGGAGAAGAGAGAGTAGGTCAAAGTATAGTAGGCCTATATTGATAATTAGGGACCGCATTCTATCCCAGGGTGTACGGAGAGAAAGTTAGTTGTTCATAGACAAGTGCAGGTATTTATGGAGATTAATTTTGTCATTTGTGTTTTTTTAATATTATTGGTGTCGGAGGAGATTGTGGGAGATTGATTTGTACTCTCGGCGGTGATTAATGAAAATTTTGGAAAAACAATTATTTCGGAATTGGAGTATTAACTCAGTATGAATATTACTTTCCAAATAATAATTAACACTAAAGGTTCGTTGGATTCTGGTAAAGATGCGGTATGGCCAATAAACAACATTTGTCATTTAAGTCACACAGAATTTTATGCACTCAAAGTTGGGTTCTGGCGTCTTGTCAGCCCATTTCAGTTGTGTGAATAAAAAGGGAAGAATTGTGACGGTGTCGTTTATAGTTCCCGGGGTAGCTCAGTCGGTAGAGCATTCGTGCGCTAAGCGAAGGGACCCGAGATCAATACCCGGCCCCGGAACAATTTTTTCCTTGAAATTATTCTACATTCCTTGGATTGAGACTGTATTTAACACACATTCATTATACAGATTAGAATCAGAATTATAGATCAGAATCCCTAGTCATATATTGATTAGTCTGCACTCCAGTAGCTGTCCACCTTGCACAATTATGTACACTTCGTCAAAATGAAAGTGGCCGGCGTCTGAGAGACTAAGTTTGAATCGGGTATTTCCGTGAGCGCTCGGGACAGCCAGGCTTTGTTCAAAAGATTGTGTATATTCTTCTAGTAGTTATAATGGGGAACACAACTATTAATCACTAAAATCTTCCGAGAAAATAATTCATATACGAGATTTAAAACAGACAAATTGTTCAGAGTGTTTAAACAGTGAATATTGTAGCACAAACACTATGTATGTATAACAGGTTCTCAAGTGGAGTATGACCATTGCTCGTTACAATGCCATTCTGACTGCAGTAAAACTCTTAGCGTAGTGGTAGAGCGTTACCTAAGTATCCGTGAGGTTACAAGTTCAGATCTTCGTGCAGCTATTAAACGTTTTATTTTGCCTTTAAATGCTTCGATGAAAATATAACAGGTTGTCATTTTTTTACCCTTAGAATACTTTTCGCTTTATTATTTTTTTCGTGTTTATTTATTTCAGTAGGTTATTTTACGACGCTTTATCAACAGCTTAGGTTATTTAGCGTCTGAATGAGATGAAGGTGATAATGTCGGTGAAATGAGTCCGGGGTCCAGCACCGAAAGTTACCCAGAATTTGCTCATATTGGGTTGAGGGAAAACCCCGGAAAAAACCTCAACCAGGTAACTTGCCCCGACCGGGAATCGAACCCGGGCCACCTGGTTTCGCGGGCAGACGTGCTAACCGTTACTCCACAGGTGTGGACTTTTTCGTGTTAATAGAAGCTTTTGACGCTAGATGGAAGTAACACTAAAGACGTCAAATAGGGGCTTTCATATTAAAATGCTGTGTTAATTATTTTATTAATCCCTCCTGTTTTACACTCTATTGCCTAAGGAACATTCAGTAAATATGCTGACGGTTAAATAATCGGCAATAATTAATTTGCAAGTTGTGCTACAGGGAATATGATTATTATACTAATCTAAATTCGTGATCATCAGGGCCTAAAAGTAGCATTTGTAAACAAGAAGAAAAACCATAATCCTGATGACAAAATATATCCTGATTTCCTGGAATTATAACCAAATATTTTCCCCAATTTTGTAATTTTCTGTAAGTAACATGAATTAACACAAGCAAAATTACTTGATTATATTACACTAAAAGGAGTTGTAAAAAATAAAAGAAACATTCCCTACGGAGATTCGAAGCATGCTGTGGAGGTAGTCCAAATCAGCGCCTTGTGTTATGGCGTTAACTAAAGCGGCGCACGGAGGTTTACGGTTGTGAACTGCGCGCTCACCCGAAGGGACTTTGAAAATTTTCGCTGCTCAAGAGACACTTTTATTTTGACTAAGTGCAAATTCTTAGCTCTTGGGAATCAGAGTCTGTATCTTTGTTTTAGTTGAATTGCTTAACAATTCGGCATTGATTGAGAAACCCATTAAAAGCCGCAATTAGGTTGGCCAATCCCTGGATTTGAACCCGGGACCTTCCGAATGCTAGTCTATTGTTTTACTATGAGTCACCTCGCTTTTTTTTACTTATTTCATAATGTGAAAATTACCGTTAACACTTTGCGTGCTGGGATATCTGGGATATGGAATCTAGTTGGCAGTGCGTGTGCACACTGTCCTTCAGACAGACTCATCGGGCGCATTGCGACGCCACACGTCATGCCTGAATATTTGGCATTTTGTTTCGGAAAAAAACATGCATCATTACCGGGCTGCCGAAATTCATGGAGAAAAAAAAAGTATTAATTTATGCAATTAAAATTGCTTAAATAGGGCTATGCACTAAAGTAAAAATCATATTCAGTCAAATGTACTGTTTCGTCGAAATATTTCTTGAGGGCTTTCATTACAAAACTTATCAGTTTAAATACAGTACAGTCCCGATTATCCGGACTACGGGTCGAGCAAAAATTCGTATAATACGGACAGTGAGAGTGCTTTGTGGTTTTTGATCCTGTAATCTTAAAGGGACAAAGGGAACTAAGCCAGCAGGTAATAGGGTAGGGTGGGCAGTTCCTTTGCACCTATCCGTATATTATGATACTAAAATTTGAAAGAGTATTGAATAATTCTTCATAGATCTTCATATAACATGCTCACGGACCTATAAAGTTCACCATGGTTACAGGCTATTGCAAGAGACTTCAGTCCTAGGTTCATAGATATCTATGACGTAGTGCAGAGGGCGGCCACTAGAGGGAACCCAAGAGTTGGAACTTAAAACTGAGACGATTCTGTCCGACGCCGGGGTGGAATCCGGTGTGGCTTAGTGGATAATGCGTCAGTACGTAGAGCTGAAAACCCGGGTTCAAATCCCGGCGCCGGAGAGAATTTTTCTCCGTTCCATTACTCTTTCATCGTATGATGACGCAGAATATCTGCATGGAAACATCATATGTACTTCGGTACATTAAAATAATATAGGCCTATAAGAGAGTAATGTTTTCAATATAACTTATACGACTTCTGAAACTGAATAAAATGGGCTACAAAATACAGAAATGAATAAAATGAAACATGAATTAGCCTTTAGCGGAATTGAAATAGAAATTACATAGTTACAGGCATTCGAGCTTCAATAGCCAATTCACAAACTTCTTGAGGAGTATTACATTCGTCCATTTTGTACGACTTTGTTAATAGTAAATTCCCTAGTTACCATTTCATTAGTAACTTCTGACGTATGTAACATTGACAAACATTCATCAAATTAATGTGAGTAAAGAAGTAAAACATAAATTATTGTATGCAACTCGGGAATTATTAATAATTAATACACCTCGGGCAACTTACAAAATCTCGAGCCACAATCCCTCGGTGCTTAATTATTACCCTTGATACATAAATAACTATTAAAGAATAGGTTTATGATGCACAACCATAATATTTCTTGATATTAGTTTGTGTTACTACCTGAAATAACCTGTAATCCAATAGTCTTTGTAATTTTATTCTCTTCAGCTACAATCAACAACAACAATAATCCAGGTTGCCAGGCGACGATAGAAAACAAAAGATGTGACAATAAATGAATGAGATATATAAACAATTGAATCTTCTTCAGATTTAAGTTTCATAATAATAGGGGCAGCGGTTTTAAACTTCCTTCTCAATATCAAAACTGTTTTTTTTTTGTGTGTGAATTAAATTTAATCGATATAAAATAGTTATTTAGACTGGAAAGTGTTTCTAAATGGAAGCTCTGTAACTATATGCATTCAACAAAAATAAACATTTGCATGAACTTTCGCAGATTAATTATTACTCATCCATAACAAAATTTCCTCGTTTTCTCCCAACTCAATATATTTCATAAGTGTAGGATATTTCCTCTAGCGATCTGATATAACGTTAGACATGCATATGCCCGTTTTTAGAATCATCAATGGGAGTAGCAAGTGGAAAATTCATTACATCATACAGTATATGACGTCATATATACCGTTATACACCACGCAATCTCAACTGAAACTTGCGGAGCTATTCTTACGTCATACTTAACACCACTCTTGGGAGATAAACTGTCTCGCTTCGCTCGTGGATTTATCGGCAAATCTCAGAACTCTCGTGACATTGCTACAGACTATTTCGTGATAAAATAAAAATTTAAATAATACTAGTGGCTTGTGCAGCAAATACTGCTGCAAACTAAGTTCGTTAGACGTTCAAATAAAAATCTTTCAGATTTATTTTCAATGGAGAATACTTGTCTTTTTGATAGTTATTTGCTTCCATAATAATGAAACCTACTCCCTCTGAATGGATTTTTTTAGGCCAAATACTTTTTCTTGAACCTATCCAACTTCAGTTTTTCAGTTTCAACGCGAAAACGCAAGTATCAATGTCAGGACGATAGCAATAGCTATTTCAGGTCATTGTGGATTGTAGGCAAAAGTTAAAAAAATGTTAGGTTTGCTAAGCTTTCGAACAATAGCATTTTCGTATAGCTGCTGCATGTAGAACTTGAAATGTAGAGCGTAAAATCATTTTATTCTACTAAGAGATCTTTCTGAAATGATCTGGAGACTACAAAATTTTCCAGGCCTCTTATTTTATCAGTAAGTAATACCTTTTGATCTTTCCTTAGGAACTGTAATTTTTGCGCTCTCTCGAGCCAATACTGAAGACAATGACACATATCAATATCTACACTACACCGCCATTAAGTATATGAAAAAGACCCAACCCCACTGGGTTAATAAGTATAAAAATATTTGATTTTAATAACAATATTATTATCTTACTTAAGTTTTTTAGTTATATATATAGCAGCTACTCAGTAAATTATAGAAATGAAGATCTAAATTAAGATATTCTCTACATTTACTTACATAACCACAAAACGTTTTACTTTCATGTCATCAATATAGCATCAATATTATGTACAATTAATGAAAAAAAGATGCGTCATGATATTAACTATAATAATATTTAATTCCTAATAGTAATAATGTCATCAAACCACCTCAAGTTTCGTAGATTTGAATATCCGATACACAGCTGTACTCAGAAAATTATACACTGCAGAATCAGTTTTTAATAACAAATTGAATTGAGCTCTAAATATGTCGGCAATCCTGCAGGTCAAGGCTTTCGTGTAATAGCCTATTGTTTATTGTAGTGTGTGTTTTGTTCTGAAATTCAATCAAGTCGGCCGTGAGTCAATACAATTAGTTCTCAAAACTGACAACAGATGGACTTTGGAAAATAGGAAAATTATGTAGGAAAATTGACATTTCACTGAAAACTACTACTTTTCCGAAAAACTTTGGATGCCAGGCATGAAAATGAGGGGTCACTCATTAAAATCCGTTCAGCCGTTTTCCCGTAATTTCCATTACCAGTTGAAATTATATATATAGATATCCTAAAGTTCGCTCATAAAATGTTAATAATTGTATATTTATGAATACTTCAGACATTCTGATGTCGAAACAGATGAATAACGATTACCGTAATAAAGAAATTGAATGTTATTCAGTAATGTGAATTGAGAAAAGTGAAATACAGGTTTAAAAATTTTGATTAGATGTACTGCGCTTTTTTCTTGTAATTATAACAGAAATATGTTTTCACTATCTGCTGAAATCGTAATTTAATTTAAACATTTTATATTATAACTAGCCGTACCCGTGCGCTCCGCTGCACCTGCTAGAAATAAATATGAAGTAATTGCATAATTAAAATAGGACGTTTGACCCAGGGAACAACTTTTACAACAGCGCAAGATATTCTGCTTCGCTCATAACCCATTTTTTTTTTTTTGCATTGCATTTGTTGCATATATATTTTATGCATTTTAACACGATTCAATTGAGCATAGTTAAAATTTGAATTATAAAATAATGGATTGCTAAGCTAACGTACTATTACTGCATACTAAATCAATACACTCTCGTTGTTCGTTAATTCTCTGAGATTAAAATGAGTGTACATAAATATTATTTTAAGAAATACAGAAAACGAATGTACAAAATAGCCTATCAAATTTTCTGTGCATAAGAAGCTATTTTAATCTTACCTGTCCTCGATTTAGTCATAAGTTACTGTAATAACATTATAGCATTATGTCCAACTAGAGAAACTACACTTTCCAATGGTGAAATAACAATTAATTATACAAATCGGTTAATTTAGCTTCTGATACTACTTCATACAAACACAGAAACATTCTCTGTAGGCTATGTTTAATAGCTTTCGATTGTTGATGTCCAAGGCCCCTGTTTCGATTGTTGTTGTCCAAGGCCCCTTATAGACGAAGTCATTTGTTCTTAATTCATTGCACCGTCTTAGATGGCGTTATTTTAATTTTAAAACTCATTTAACTCATTAAATATCAGTCCTATCAAAATTTTGTAAAGAATAAAACTTACCGGAAATCATGTTTAAAGAAACTTTTGTTATGTAACATTTTTCATAGAAATCAATAATAAGCGAGATATTTAGATTTATTTAATTCAGGCCTCCTTATAACCCCCCTTTTAAATAAAGTATTTTGAATGCCTAAAATCTAAGTTACAACGAACTTAATTTATATTCCAATTTTCATATAAATCGGTTCAGCCATTATCGCGTGAAAAGGTAACAAACATACAGACAGACATACAAACAAAAATGTCAAAAATGCGATTTTCGGTTTCAGGGTGGTTAATTATATATGTTAGGACCAATTATTTTTGGAAAATCGAAAATTACCAGAAAAATTTCGGCTACAGATTTATTATTAGTATAGATTACAAATCTGCAGTGTCTGGGAAAAGTGACATAAGTCAGTTTCCACAAACCTTTTTTGATAATTTATTGACAACTTACACTGGTTTATGTCGATTTGATTTTTTTCTGTATGAATTATTGTAATGGGAGAAATACTTATGTATTTTTTTCCAAGCGAGCAGATGTTCCGTAGGTTGTCAATAAATTATCAAAAAAGGTTTGTGGAAACGGACTTGTGTCACTTTTCCCGAGCACTGCAGAAATAACCTGATGAGTACATTAATTAAACGAACAATTGTTATGAAGGAGTGTCATTTTCTTTAGGTACAATGGATATGGAATTAGAAGATGAAGATGTAGATGTGGAAGTAGGATTTCGCAATTTATTTTGTGCAATGGATTCATGCTCATCGATTTATGTGGAAACAGTTGGCAACACTGACTAAACAAAAGAACGACCATGCTATAAATTGATAGTGATAAATCGAGCTGCAGAAATTATCGCGATGTATGATTATGATTGGCTGGAATTCAAAATTTCATTATACGTCATTGGTCGAAAATGGAATGACGTCATATAAACGAAATAGTCATTGTTATTATTATTCCATTCTTTTCTCTACTGATGTTACTTATATTTGCAACGTATTTTTATACTGGTTTAGCGGAAGAGTAGACCTTATGGCCTTAACTCTACCAGTATCAGTAAAATAAATTAAATAAATAAATGGGCAAATAATTTAAATTGTTGGAAAAGTCATCATAGTATCAATCTTTAGCAGTAGAATGCATTTTCAACAGTCTTCGGGATCTAGTTTGGAATCATGAATAGAAGGGCAATTTCAGCACAAAGAAGATGCAAGTGTTCCCTGATAATACTGTACTACAACCACGAGAAAGTCTCCAGGGAATGAAACGAAGCGGGTTGATGCTGTGAATGAATGTTGATGTCATAAGATGTCATAAGGTCACACACGTGGGTACTCGTATCTCTATTGGCTATCTCTCAAAGCACAAACCATAACACTGATATATACATTTTTATACTACCCTAGTTACAAAATTAGATCACTGTTAATCTCCTGGTCTTTTAATCCCTCCATACAGGAAATAACATATGCAGGAGAGCGCATGTTTTTTAAACTGACGCTATAACTAATTAATAATTATATATAATAAATTTTCAATCAAATACACTTTTCAATTTGTGAGGTCAGATGGTCTGTTACATCACAATATTTAATACAAAGTCACTAATATTTTCGACTTTAAAAAGTCATCTTCAGGTGCATGAGATGCAAACAATTTTAAAATAGGTGATAAGTTGATCTAACAATTAATAATATAGTAAGCACGTGCATTACTTACTATATTATTAATTGTTAGATCAACTTATCACCTATTTTAAAATTGTTTGCATCTCATGCACCTGAAGATGACTTTTTAAAGTCGAAAATATTAGTGACTTTGTATTAAATATTGTGATGTAACAGATCATCTGACCTCATAAATTGAAAAGTGTATTTGATTGAAAATTTATTATATATAATTATTAATTGTATTCACACTTTTCTGAACCAACATGTCTTTAAAAAAATGACGTTATAACGGTAATATTACCTATCTACTTCGCTCCAATAGATGACGCAATAGTAAGCACATTCCTTTCACGGTTTATCTCCTGGTTGGAGAACAGTATCTGTGCCTTGCGCCAAACATGACGTCACACCAATATAGTCTATAAACAACTAACCTTATCTCTGTACGCAAAATATTTCGTCTATAATGCCATCTGCAGCCATGAAAACTCAGCAAAAATAGAAAAAGTAGGACAAATTACTAAGACGTAGAACAAAGTATGACATTTTACTCAAAAGTAGGAGAAGTGGGAGTCCTGAATTTAATGCTGAAGGAAACGGGAGAGATCCAACAAAAATCTTAATTCTCCGATCTTCTCCACAGCAAATATCAGTGGAGTCACGCCGAAGATTGAACTGTAGTCCGTGGAAAAGAAGAGGTGTGCTTTCTACAACTGAGCTACCGCTAGGGCAGGCGTCTCAAGGCCAACGCATGAAAGTTGTTACAGAGAGCAAATGTAGATAGCGTAGTTAGCAGAAAAGATAAGGACAATACCCGAAGATAGCCGATCGCTGATTCATGTTACAAGCATGAGCGAGCTAAGTTGTAACTGTCGCGGGAGAAATTCCACAAAGCTGCACTTTTGAGTTGTACTGTCACAATAAATGATTATTTTCGGAAGGAACAAAATTTCTTAAGTAGTTTGCAATAATAATAATAATAATAATAATAATAATAATAATAATAATAAATTTATCTTCTAATGATACATCAATGAGTAAAAATAAGACATCTGAAGCATGAAGAACCATACATGTTACGTAATTATTTAAGCACAAGGAACTGGCCACCTTACCCCATTATCTCCTGACCTGGTTGTCTTTAAGTGGTGCCTTGTTGGTATCACTTATGAGGTTCAGATCTGTCTTCGGACAGTTGACTAAACAACAACAATACTTCATTTCTAGTAAATGGTTTTTGGTATCTCTCTTTTTTTTTAAGTTTACACTATATTTAATGAAATAAAATTCAATTAAATAATAATAAAATTACAATTAAACTTGTTGGTTGTTAAAGTACGTATTTTTATGATACGTCAATATTAATATTAATTACAATAATAGTTAAATAATATAGTTCGTGATGTTTTTAATAATTAAAAATAACCAAAACATCTTAGAAATTCACAAACAATCTTAAATCTGGTCTCAAATTCTTTTCTCAAGTCCTTCAGTACTTCATTATATTTGTTACACTGGTCTTGATTCAAATTAGGTAACCATTTTAGATTAATAAAGTGGTAAAAGTTACCCACTGAAACTTGCGACTCCCATAATTTCACTTTTCCTATAAAAGCTTTTATTTCTTCATACATTTGCGGTAATAAGGACATTCTTTCCTCGGAGATGGACACAACATCGTAGCGGTTGCAGATGTTTATTCAAACGTCGCGGTCAATGACGTCATCCGGAGATACACGAACTGGTCCCGCATCTTGTTCCACGTTTACATAAAAAAAATAGAGAGAGGAGGAAGTGCTTCGAGGAGGCCCTATTGAGACGTCTGCGCTAGGGCGTACCATACACGAAAATAGGATCGTATTAATACAGCGGAATCATGTAGCCGCGACATAACGACGTGACTTGGTTGTATCGTGGACGTCTTGCTGCAAAGCGAGTTAAGGACCATCAATACGCAATCCACAGAACCGCGCCGTGCATATTCACGGTGAAAAAACGTGACGTATGAAAGTAACCTTGATTGGACGTGTCGCAGACACAACACGGGAGTACATATGTATGTAGTAATCTGGTAGCTCAAGTCGCAACGGTCTCTGTGAGTCACAGACGATTCCCAATTTTGTTTTCCGTGGGGGATCCCTTCGAGTCATGGAATATGTAATCCAATATGCTGTCAGAGTCATATGAAGTAGTGAGTAGGCGGCATAAAGAAAGAATGACTGGACGATAAAGAAAAACAAAGTTAGAGGAGAGGAATTTTAGAGAGAAGCAAAGAAAGGGAAGCTAGAAAAAAATGGAAAAAAAGAAACGAAATTGCAAAAAAGAAAAAAAAGCGAATATAACAACGCAAAAGAGAGAAACAGAAACTAAGAAACAAGGGAAGATATTTTTCTTCATCTACTCTCTTTCCGTTCTTTCTGCATTTTTAAGTGGGTTATTTTACGACACTGCGTTGTATCAACATCAGGTTATTTAGCGTCTGAAAGAAATGAAGTGAAGGTGATAATGCCGGTGAAATGAATCCGGGGTCCAACACCGATAGTTACCCAGCATTTGCTCATATTGGGTTGAGGGAAAACCCCAGAAAAAACCTCAACCAGGTATTACTAAATAAGTATATATTAAATTTTCAATCTTAAGACATATCAACTTGCAAATGTTTATTTGCTATTTAATAAGATATATGAACGTTTTTGCCGTTTGGGGCATCCTCAGATATAACAAAAACAATGTAATCTGAAACCTATAATAATAAAAAATCTGTCCACACCTGTGGAGTAACGGTTAGCACGTCTAGCCGCGAAACCAGGTGGCCCGGGTTCGATTCCCGGTCGGGGCAAGTTACCTGGTTGAGGTTTTTTCCGGGGTTTTCCCTCAACCCAATATGAGCAAATGCTGGGTAACTTTCGGTGTTGGACCACGGACCCATTTCACCGGCATTATCACCTTCATCTCATTCAGACGCTAAATAACCTAAGATGCTGATAAAGCGTCGTAAAATAACCTACTAAAAATAAAAATAAAAAATCTATACATTATATTAACAATTATCATGTATTATGTCACATTTTACATAAAGCTCATGAATATCATGCATTACATATATACATTGTTCTTTATTCTTTGTCATTTGCATAATTTATTATTATTGGTTTCAGATTACATTGTTTTTGTTATATCTGAGGATGCCCCAAACGGCGAAAACGTTCATATATCTTATTAAATAGCAAATAAACATTTGCAAGTTGATATGTCTTAAGATTGAAAATTTATTATATACTTATTTAGTAATTCACCAGGCATAGTGAAATATAAAAATGAATTGTAAATTACTCAACCAGGTAACTTGCCCCAACCGGGATTCGAACCCGGGCCACCTGGTTTCGCGGCCAGACGCGCTAGCCGTTACTCCACAGGTGTGGACTGAATTATGGTAATAACTTCATTTTAACCCTTGTTTACTACGGTTTTAGTAAATGGCGCTTGACCCACTACGATTCTGAACTCTTCAATTCCGCTTCATTTGTTTAAGGGCGAAAAACTCGGACAAAACCTAATCAGGAAAATACTATATATATTCATATATGAAGCCTCACTGAATAATCAAGATTAAATGTTATGAATATTTAGATACCTATTATTGGAGAAAAATTCGTTCCGTCACCGGAAATCGAACCCAGACCTCTCAGCTTTGCGCTCTGGCCGGAACGAATTTTTCTCCAGTAATAGGTATATAACCAGGTAGCTTGCCTCAACAAGGATTTAACCCGGGCACGCTCGTTTTCACGGCGAGATATACCCCACAGTTGTGGACGAATGAGAAAAGTGTCTAGTCAGATTTGAATCTCTCCTAGTAGTCTGCAAGTGGAGGACTAGCGCCCTACCTGCTGGATTAGGTCATTGCTGCATGATTGTGTACGATGACAACATTTTATGAATGAATGTATAAAGACTCCCGGATAGTGAGTAAGTTGGCTGAGGGAGTACAGTGAAGATCCTTGAATGGATGTGATCTTGCCAAATGAGACAAAGCGAGAATTTCGTGCATAGTAAAGTTATTAGTTGTCTAATGTGATTCAGGAAGTGAGCCAAAGACTCTGACATACACTATTAGCTCAGCGTGTTACTAATCCTGAGCACAACTCCTTATAGCAATGACTGCCTTTCAAGGCTTCGGAAGACTTTCTATTCTCTACACTACAGGTATGTTACATTCCATGATTCACTTTCTCATATATAAGAATATTGAAAGCCCATGCTTATTTCTCCTACAGTATTAAGGCCCCTAACAGCATGTTAACTAACATGTTGTTAAAAATTAAATATCCTGTTAGTGTAATAGTGTTTCACCAATCATTTGATGTACTTTGGTTAGGTAACATGACGTTAAGAGTAATGCAACAGGAATCAAAGAAGCAGTGATTGTATGAAAGCTTACTGAATGTGCCTTTAATTGGTGTAGTCATTTGTTTTAGCGGAAAATTGTATTTTTTACATTATAAAAGGACTGGAGACTAACATAATTACAACGGAAATCGAGAAAAAGAATTGTGTTAGGAGCAGTAATTTTACCTCATATGAGAAATATAATTATTTTAGTAGATCTAGCAAATAATTATAGGAATGTAATTGAACTCAAACGTAGTGATGGAACTTTCATTAGGAAAAAGGAAGAAGCCTGAGTCTCTTTAACCCAATATTTTCAATCGCCATTTGGACGTGAAAACGCGAACTATGAAACAAATCAATGTTATGAAAATATTAAGAGAAATGCTAAGACGGGTCATGCACAAGATGCAGTGAAACATTTGAAAACTGACGGTAGTACTTTCACTCTCAAAGTTGATATTTGTGGGAAGATTCTTTCAATTATCCAGAATCAAATAGAACCAATAGAAAATAAAGATAATTGTGATGCTGAATACAGTGGTAAGCGTTAACATTATTTTCATATCTTATATACCTAACATATAGTCACATGTCATTAGTCATAATTACGTGTGAACTGTTAAATCATCGTTTTGAAAATTTGCAATTGTATCTGTGTATTAACACGGAATAATAATCACGGAAATGCTTACGTTAATAAGAATACATCTTCTCTTTACTGCGAATGCGGTGCTAATATTATCAGTCATTTTAGTATTTATGAACATATATAGTCTGAATAATTAAAAATGCTGAAGCAGTGATTGCAGCTAATTGTTTTCACTGCAAATATATCTCGATATAACAATGCGGCGTGTAACATATGTTCTCTGGCAGCCATGATTCACGCTGTAACAGGACGTTAAGGATTTAACTGCGGGAGTATGCTATGTTAATTTAACAGTGGGTTTAACATGATTTAGCAGTAACAACAGTTGATGAAACATCTCTTCCGTTAAGTTTACTTTTAAACTGCCTTAACGACATGTTAAATATTTAATAAAGGTTGGTGAAACTGGACCTATGTGAAATCTCGTTCGTGTGGTGGAGTGAAATTAAATGTTAGTATTAACATCTTTTTCAACCGTTCGATCCCACATGAGAAATATGATACAAGAATAATAAAGACAAAAATAATATGAAATATTCATAATAATCACAAGAACATTTCAAATAAAATAATGTGACTAGGCTACTTTCTCATACAATGTCTTGTTTCGCAACAATTCTATTGTTATGGAAAATTACGTTTTATTTAACGACGCTCACAACTGCCGACGTTATATCAGCGTCGCCGGTATGCTGGAATTTTGTCCCACAGTACTTTTGCATGCGTGTCGCATTTAAACATACTCAAATGCCATTGGCCTGGGCCGGGATCTAACCCGCAACCTCGGGCACAGAAAGCTAGCACTATACCAGACCTGCAGACTGCAGCTCATCAGAGCGACTGCCTTACTACCCCTTCTTACCCCATCCACATTTTCTGCCAGAGCGGTCATGGTCTTCTAATTACGCTCGGCTGCATCAACATTCGTTCTCGCGGCGGCAGGTATACAATACGCTATCAAGAATTACAAATTAACAGATAATAAAATCCTTAGGAACATCCTTTAGAAAGTAAGAGAAAAATGAATGAGGGAAATAAATAAGTTAAAAGACATGTAAAATAAATTTTAAAATGTGTGTGTGCATATAAGCAATCCTAGTGGGACATCAACGTCTATTATGCAATATTACCTGCTCTTCCAATCAAGTTAAACGACACAATAATCCCTTTTGCTTTCTGTGTTAAGAATCTTGGAGTTTACTTTTATATGTATTTAAACTGGAATAACCAAGAAACCCATATTACCAAAAAAGTGCTTTCCATACTACATTCCTTAAACAGCATTCGAAAATTCCTCCCGTTATCACTCTAGAAAATACTAGTGGAAACACTAGTAATGCCCCACTTCGATTATTGTGATTCTCTACTGACTGACCTCAATGTCAACCAGTCGCAAAAATTACAACATGTTCATAATTCTTGTGTTCGCTTCGTCTGCGATGTCCGTCGCGCTGACCACATTACCCCATCCTTCCAAACTCTAAACTGGCTACGGCTTAACGAACGTAGAAATTTTCATTCTCTTGTTCTCCTTTTCCAAGTCCATCACACTTCTACACCTATCTACCTTGCCTCCCGTTTCAGTTACCTGTCATCATATCATAATATCTTCACACGCACGCAAAATAGCCGCATACTATCCATACCAACACATAAGACATCATCGTATTCAGTCGACCTGGTTGGTGAGTTGGTATAGCGCTGGCCTTCTACGCCCAAGGTTGCGGGTTCGATCCCGGGCCAGGTTGATGGCATTTAAGTGTGCTTAAATGTGACAGGCTCATGTCAGTAGATTTACTGGCATGTAAAAGAACTCCTGCGGGACAAAATTCAGGCACATCCGGCGACGCTGATATAACCTCTGCAGTTGCGAGCGTCGTTAAATAAAACATAACATTTTCATCGTATTCATCATCATACACAATCTCGCTCTCGCGCTTGTGGAATACCCTACCCAGTGACATCAGAAACTGTCGGAATTTAGTAGCGTTCAAAAGCAAGCTTATTAAGCATTTTCTTACTGCGTAGAGTCTGTTTAATTTGTACTTAATCAATAAAAAAAATGCTTCTCTCTTCTTAAATTTTACAATAAACTGTCTAGCTTTTATTAATGGGTTAATCTTTTAGTACTTTGATTTTTATTGTATCTGTAAATTTAATATTAATTGTAATTATAATTTTAATTGTATTCTTAATATTGTAGTTGTAATCCCCTGGTAGAGGGCAAGAGAAGCCTGATGGCCTTATCTCTACCAGGTTAAATAAATAAATAAATAATAAATAAATAAATAAATAAATAAATAAATAAATAAATAACGTAAGGAGATTCTACCTATGTATATATATCTTCCTATTACTAGCAAAGCCGAGTAAGTCCACTTTTTGTGTAAAATAAGTTAAGTACAGTTCCTGACTTATCTTTGCGTGCTCTGCATTCTACTAAAATGAAATAAGTCCGAAATGTTGGATGCAGGCAACAAAACAATTATTTTATTTGAAGAATTTATTATGTTTTTTTATGCATTAATAAAGCTTTAATTCCTGTTTTTACAAAACTTTCTTTACTGGTCTTAACTGGTTTTACTAGTAATAGGACGATAAATAAATTCTTTTTAAAGGATAAATTACCAATTTTTATATTTCCACTTCGCACTATGTTCTGATTACGAAACAAATATTTAATAATTAATACTCACATGAAAATGAAACCATAGTTTTGAAAAACGATGTGCTTAAAGTTGTATGTATACCGTACATAATCTCAGAGGGAATTTCGTCTTCAACAAAAAAATCATCTTCATTAGTGATGTGATGGTCTTACTGAGCAAATTTCAAAGATGGAATATCCTGGCGCATCACGCCACCCCCAAGGCACACATGAGTCAATATTGCTACAATGTGTTGCGCCAATGAAGTGTGAATTTCATTGCAAATTTTCCATTTAAATTTCCTGAACTTCCTGGAATGCAATCTTCACATGTTGACCGTTAAGGGTGCCGTGTCAATTGATGGATGTTGTCATAGGAAAGTCAACGTTTTGGTACCCTACTAAATGTTCAAGGAATTTCCTCCTCAACACACTTATTGCAAAATAAACACTAATGCATAACGGGACGCGACCAAACTGTTCGCAAGATAAAGCAGCGTCAATTGAGTTTTTTCCCCTTCAGCCTATGATCCTGGTGTCTTGCCTACTAATTATCATTTAAATAACGACGCTATATAGCAGCTAGATTATCCAGTGTCAATAGAGTTAGTGATGTCTATACAGAGTGTTTCAAAAATACGGGGCATAATTTCAGGTATGTATTTCCCACATGTAGACAATCAAAATAGTTCCTTACAACATGTGTCCGGAAATGCTTTATTTCCGAGTTATGGCCTTCACAACATTGAAATTCACCGGAACGTTTTTCTTTCCGCAGGTCGTTGCCTTCAAAGGAGACATTAAGAGGGCACTCTGACAGTTCATTCCGAGGCGAAGGTTACATTCAGTGTTGTGTAGGCGTACTTGGATCGAAGGTTTCGTGATCGATGGATAGGTAGAGATGGCCCAATTGCTTGGCCTCCATGCTCACCTGATCTGAACCCTCTCGATTTCTACTTGTGGGGCCATTTAAAATCATTGGTTTATTCTCCGGTGCCTGATTTGGAATCCCTTCGGAATCGAATTGTGGCATGTTCTGAGGACATACGCAATACTCCTGGAGTTTGGGATCGTGTTCGCAGGTCAATGAGACATCGATGTGAGGTCTGTATTCAAGCAGGAGGTGGACATTTTTAACAACTTCTGTAATGACAACGACCTGCGGAAAGAAAAACGTTCCGATGAATTTCAATGTTGTGAAGGCCATAACTCGGAAATGAAGCATTTCCGGACACATGTTGTAATGAACTATTTTGATTGTCTACATGTGGGAAATACATACCTGAAATTATGCCCCGTATTTTTGAAACACCCTACATAATAATAACTAGCCGTACCCGTGCGCTCCACTGTACCTGTTAGAAATAAATATAAAGTAATTACATAATTAAAATATAACGTTTGATCCAGGGAACATTCGTGTTTGATAGAAGGATAAATCATTTAATATGGTACTTAATTTAAATTGTATTTAAATAATTAAAATGCGGTCATTTTGGTCCAGAGAACAATCATTTGGTGCAATGACAATTCCTTTAACATGTTTCTTAATTGTTATTACATGCAACCGCAGTTTAATGAAGATTGACATATCATTTAATTTTAATATGTATATTTATATTAGTTGCTATATGTTTCAGAAGTTACTGTAATAACATTGCAGAATTATGTCCATCTAGAGAAACTACACTTTCCAATGGTGAAATAATAATTAAACAATTAATTAGCTTCCGATATTACTCCACACAAACACAGAAACATTCTCTGTAGGCTATGTGTAATAGTTTTCGATTGTTGTTGTCCAAGGTCCCTTATAGACGAAGTCATTTGTTTTTATTTCAGTACAGCGCCTTAGATGGCGTTGTTATTGTAATTTTAAAACTCATTTATCTCATTAAATACCAGTCCTATCAAAATTTTGTATAGAATAAAACTTATCGGAAACTATTCTTAAAGAAACTCTTGCTATGTAATATTTTTCATGGAAATCAATAATAAGCGAGATATTTCGATTTATTTAATTCAGGCCCCCTTATAACCCTCCTTTTAAATAAAGTATTTTGAATGCCATATAGCCTAAAATCTAAGTTACAGCGAACTTAATTTATATTCCAATTTTCATACAAATCGGTTCAGCCATTATCGCGTGAAAAGGTAACAAACATCCAGACAGACATACAAACAAAAATTTAAAAAAAAAAGCTATTTTCGGTTTCAGGGTGGTTAATTATATATGTTAGGACCAATTATTTTTGGAAATTCGAAAATTACCACAAAAATGTTGGCTACAGATTTATTATTAGTATATATAATAATAATAATAATAATAATAATAATAATAATAATAATAATAATAATAATAATAATAATAATAATAATGCTTACTTATGGTTTTCAAGAAATCCGCAGGTTCATTGCCGCCTTCACATAAGCTCGCCATCGGTCACTATCCTGTGCAAGATTAATCCACTCTCTATCATCATATCCCACCTCCCTCAAATCCATTTTAATATTATCTTCCCATCTACGTTTCGGCCTCCCCAAAGGTCTTTTTCCCTCCGGCCTCCCAACTAACACTCTATATCCATTTCTAGATTCGCCCATATGTGCTACATGCCCTGCCCATCTCTAACGTCTGGATTTAATGTTCCTAATTATGTCAGGTGAAGAACACAATGCGTGCAGTTCTGTGTTGTATAACTTTCTCCATTCTCCTGTAACTTCATCCCTCTTAGCCCCAAATATTTTCCTAAGAACCTTATTCTCAAACACCCTTAATCTCTTTTCCGCTCTCAAAGTGAGTGTCCAAGTTTCACAACCACACAGAACAATTGATAATATAGCTGTTTTATAAATTCTGACTTTCAGCTTTCTTGAGAGCAGACTGGATGATAAAAGCTTCTCAACCGAATAATAACAGGCATTTCCCATATTTACTCTGCGTTTAATTTCCTCCCGAGTGTCATTTATGTTTGTTACTGTTGCTCCAAGATATTTGAATTTTTCCACCTCTTCGAAGGATAAATCTCCAATTTTTATGTTTCCATTTCGTACAATATTCTGGTCACGAGACATAATCATATACTTCGTCTTTTCGAGATTTACTTCCAAGCTTATCGCCTTACTTGCTTCAAGTAAAATTTCCTTGTTTTCCCTAATCGTTTGTGGATTTTCTCCTAACATATTCACGTCATCCGCATAGACAAGCAGCTGATGTAACCCGTTCAATTCCAAACCCTCTCTGTTAACCTGAACTTTTCTAATGGCATATTCTAGAGCGAAGTTAAAAAGTAAAGGTGATAGTGCATTTCCTTGCTTTAGCCCGCAGTGAATTGGAAAAACATCAGACAAATGCTGGCCTATACGGACTCTGTTGTAATAATAATAATAATAATAATAATAATAATAATAATAATAATAATAATAATAATAATTACACTGCGTGTCAGGCGATGGAAGCAACCGTAGAACAGATATTATGTGACCTCTAGCGAGGGAATCACACTTTAGAAGACAAGAATAACAGTGTTAACATAAGGGAGTGGACTTTATGAAAATAAGTAAAACCCATAAGTAACTATGTGTGACCTTCATTTTGCAGATTTTTTATGTATCTTATAACAATAACTGCTTCTCTCATAGCGTTTAGGAATATACAGGGTGTTCAGTTCAAAATGTGTCATGGCTCGCTGTATGCCGTCATGTGGCTAGCCGATGAGCCTAGAGAATTCAATCTTCCTACACTTCCGCAGAGGTGTATAACCTAAGAGGCAGAGAAATTGCCTAGCAAGTACAGCGTTAATTCTGAAGAGTACGTACCGATACGTACGGTAACGCCGGTAGTGGCAGGAATGTGAACTGTTTGGAAATACGTACTGTCGGGATATGGGGAGAGGGTTAAGACGATTACTTACGTATTTGTTGACATTAACTTCGACGGTCAACATGGACACGGAGCATTTGATTTGTGTTGTGGAATGTTACCGTACGCAACCGATGATAACAAATACCCTGCGTACGACTTGCCGGCGCAAAACACAGTTCGAAAGAGGTTATGGTAGCACACAGACCGTACAGACCGCCATCTGTTGCTACGACGTTCAAGTTATACCGTACACGTTCTCAAGTTCAGATTGAAGAACGCCTTAAATAATAGGCAACTTCTCTAACATATAAGCTGAAACTCGCTTCAAATCGGTGACCCAACAACAGTGACGTCATGACACACTTTGAAATGAACACCCAGTAGTAACAACTACTGGGTGTTCAGTTCAAAATGTGTCATGGCTCGCTGTATGTCGTCATGTGGCTATCCTATGAACCTAGAGAATTCAATCTTCCTACACTTCCGCAGAGGCGTATTACCTAAATGCGAGAGAAGTTGCCTAGCAAGTACGGCGTTCATTCTGAAGATTACTTACCGATACGTACGGCAACGCCAATAGTGGCAAGAATGTGAACTGTTTGAAAACACGTACTGAAGTGAGTTTTTTTTCTTACTGTCGGGATATGGGGAGAGGGTTAAGACGACTACTTACGTACAGTATTTGTTGACATTAACTTCGACGGTCAACATGGACACGGAGCATTTGATTTGTGTTGTGGAATGTTACCGTACGCAACCGATGATAACAAATACCCTGCGTACGACTTTGCCGGCGCAAAACACAGTTTGAAAGAGGTTATGGTAGCACACAGACCGTACAGACCGCCATCTGTTGCTACGACGTTCAAGTTATACCGTACACGTTCTCAAGTTCAGATTGAAGAACGCCTTAAATAATAGGCAACTTCTCTAACATATAAGCTGAAACTCGCTTCAAATCGGTGACCCAACAACAGTGACGTCATGACACACTTTGAAATGAACACCCTGTAGTAACAAATACTTTTCCTTCCCACCATACAGTACAGTGGCTTCGTCACAGGCAATTTATTTTTCATCAAATTCTTTGCATAGGGAATTGCAAAACTCCCCATTACATGCTATTCATCATCATGATTGCTATGAAGTCACGTATACCATAATTTATAGTCCATAAAGCAGAAGCAACAAACATATTCATAATTTACGTTCACAGAAAGCTTTCTTTGCATCATACTAATATTTTTACAATATGGAAGTATGTTTGAATGTATACTTCAGTTTCCATCATATCTATCCCTCTGTTCGGAAGTAGGCTTATACTTCAGTTCGCCAAATCTGACAGTCCCTGTATTTAGATGTCTTGTAAGGCTTACAATTTCTTATCCATTAATCTAAAAATGTTGCTTTGTGTAAGTCTATTCATTCAGAAAGCTTTATTAAAACGACGAAGAATTTTAGACATACGAGAACTACATCGTGCTATGAGTAAAGTATTGGGACGAAATATTATTTTGGCCAGAGCTAAAATTAATTTTATTATATGCAAAACTATTCATTCTTTCAAGGCAATTGCAGCTCCAGGTGGGCTTGTACCTCTCTTCCAATTCATGTCGATATAGAAATTTATCCCCATCTGAATAATTTCAATGCTCTTCAATCTTCCTCCACGAATAATGATCACCTCTTCCTTCGTATTAGTCGTTTGCTCATTCCATTCAGTTTTTCATGAAGAACTCCATAGGTTATTTTTTTCTTTGAGAGTTTCTTTGGCATGCTAAAGCCATTAATATCGCCTTAGTTTAATAAAGCTTACGACATCTTCTCTTTTATTAAGTTCTTCAAGCTCCTGCTTAATTCTGATTCCGAAAATTTTGTACCTTTCACTAGACCTTAAATCATCCTCAGAATGTTTCATATACATCATTCCCTGACAAATTGACTCATAGGTACTGAATGTGAACAAAATCCGTCCAATAGTTTAGCAGAAATCGCTGTACACAGACAGACTAGTACTAAAATTATTGTATTTCATGTACATCATTCCCTGATAAGTTGACTCGTAGATACTGAATATGAACAAAATCCGTCCAATAGTTTAGTAGAAATCGCTGTACACACACAGGCTAGTACTAAAATTATTATATTTCATGTACATCATTCCCTGATAAATTGACTCGTAGATACTGAATATGAACAAAATCCGCCCAATAGTTTAGTAGAAATCGCTGTACACAGACAGACTAGTACTAAAATTATTATATTTCATGTACATCATTCCCTGATAAAATGACTCATAGATACTGAATATGAACAAAATCCGTCCAATAGTTTAGCAGAAATCGCTGTACACAGACATACTAGTACTAAAATTATTATATTTCATGTACATCATTCTCTGATAAAATAACTCGTAGATACTGAATATGAACAAAATCCGTCTAATAGTTTAGTAGAAATCACTGTACACAGACAGATTAGTACTAAAATTATTATATTTCACGTACATCATTCTCTGATAAATTGACTCGTCGATACTCAATGTGAACAAAATCCGTCCAATAGTTTCGTAGAAATCTCTATACACAGACAGACTATTACTAAAATTATTATATTTCATGTACATCATTCCCTGAGAAATTTACTGGTGGATACTGAATATGAACAAAATCCGTCCAATAGTTTAGTAGAAATCGCTGTACTCAGACAGATTAGTACTAAAATTATTATATTTCATGTACATCATTCCCTGAGAAATTGACTCGTAGATTCTGAATATGAACAAAATCCGTCCACTAGTTTCGTAGAAATCGCTATACACAGACAGACTATTACTAAAATTATTATATTTCATGTACATCATTCCCTGAGAAATTTACTGGTGCATACTGAATATGAACAAAATCCGTCCAATAGTTCAGTAGAAATCGCTGTACACAGACAGACTAGTACTAAAATTATTAAATTTCATGTACATCATTCCCTGAGAAATTTACTGGTGGATACTGAATATGAACAAAATCCGTCCAATAGTTTAGTAGAAACCGCTGTGCACAGACAGACTAGTACTAAAATTATTATATTTCATGTACATCATTCCTTGATAAATTGACTCGTAGATACTGAATATGAACAAAATCCGTCCAATAGTTCAGTAGAAATCGCTGTACACAGACAGACTAGTACTAAAATTATTAAATTTCATGTACATCATTCCCTGATAAGTTGACTTGTAGGCCTAAGTATTCAGTAGGAAGAAAATTAGTCCGTAGAAATCGCCTACAGTATGACTGGTAAATCCCTAACTCACAACACACTTTCCCTTCAATAATAGCTATGTGGTAACTACTTAAAAATGAGCATTCAAAGTTACCCATCCTGTAGCTAGGAAGAAAAAATAAATGTGCGCATACTAAGAAATAATTGTCATATACTAACGATCATTGTGCGTATTGCTCTGTTATAATAATATGTGGTGCACATAGTACGTCTAATTTGGAACAAATCACTGCATCTTCGAAGAAAAGGGCAATTAAACAAGCTAGCTGACACATGGGTCTTTACGACCATATTCATTTTTACTGACCCTTAAGCAGGGCTCTTATGCCATGTGGGAGTCTCTACATTACCACTTTCCCATTGTCTAGTACTGTTTTATAGCTTCCTTTAACGACATTTACTGCCACCAGCTCATATTATAATAAGCTCTTGAGAAACGTGTTACAACATGCTGCATTACATCACCAGAAGAAAGAGAGTTCAATTCCCAACATATGAGATGTTGTTCACTAACCAGTCATGGCGCTTCTTATCCTGGAGTTTACAATCAACTGTTTCTTCAATAGTTATCTCACTAGAGGTTATGATTTATATAGAGAAAATCAAAACTCGAGTGGGATTTTATTGACTAGGCTATTACACGATTAGAAGGATATTATATATATACATATATATAAATACATATATATATATATATATATATATATATATATATATATATATATATATATATATATACACACGAGGGGGATCCAGGAAATAACGACCGTTCGCTCATACCCGCCGCGCAGCTGACTCCCCTTCCTTGTTTGAAGGTCAACTGGCTTCCTTAACATGTGTTCTCATAATGTTGTGAGTACTGGTTGCAACAAGTCGCCATTGTGCGTTTTGTGTTACTTCAAAATGAACGACGTGATTGATAATCCCGCCGACTGTGAGGTAAGGAGTGTGATTCGATTTTTGAATGCCCGATATTTGAAACCTGCATAAATGTACCGGCAATTGAAAGAAGTGTATGGTTATACTGTAATGAATGAAAGAAATGTGAGAAAATGGTACGAAATGTTCAACAATGGGCGAACAAATGTCCACGATGAAACTCGACCCACGATGATCAAATTGTGACGTGATGAGACCTGGGTGTCTCACAACACCCCAGAGACCAAGCGCCAATCACGTCAGTGGCATCATCCCTCATCACCCAAGAAACCGAGAAAATTCAAACATACTCTCTCAACACAAAAAGTCATGGCTACTGTCTTTTGGGATCGCAAAGGTGTTCTTTTGCTGGATTTCATGCCAAAAGGCACTACGATCAATGCAAATCGTTATTGTGAGACTTTACGAAAACTACGGCGAGCCATCCAAAACAAGAGGCGAGGAATGCTTTCGAGAGGAGTTGTGCTTCTTCACGACAACGCCCGCCCGCCCGCACACTGTTGCTTCAACTCGAGAATTGCTGGATCAATTCGGTTGGCAAATCTTTGATCATCCGCCCTATAGTCCAGACCTTGCTCCTAGAGATTTTCACCTTTTCACTAAGCTGAAAGACTTTCTGGGTGGTACGCGTTTTGGAAGTGATGAAGAGTTGAAGAAGACAGTGAACACCTGGCTTAATGAACTGGCGGCAGAGGAGTATAACACGGGAATTCTAAAGCTAGTGAACAGATACGACAAATGTTTAAATGTAGGTGGTGAATATGTAGAGAAGTAAAGGAAGCTTCAGTTATGTAACAGATTTTGTTTTTTTCAAATAAATATATTTTTTTAAATTATTACAACAAAACGGTCGTTATTTCCTGGATCCCCCTCGTGTATATATATTGTGAATTTTATTAGTAACAACAATGTAATTTATTCGTCACAACAATGATTCCTTTCTACAATTCGCCTTAAACGCTCTCGTCAACAATTGGATTTTCACTCAACACAGTATTCGTTATAGCACTCCACCGACGACAATGACAATTTACTTGGACTAGTACGAACAACAGTGAACTGTTAATCTTAACTAATATTTACAAAGCACTATTTACAAATCAGAACTATCAGTTCTCAGTTCACAGTTCTTCTAGCTCAGTCACTCGAGTTCACAGTATCTCGAACCACAGACCTTCAGAGACAGTTCACTGTACTCGAACTCAGATCCCTCCAACTGCGGTCCACTGCACTCGAACTCAGGTCCCTCCAACTGCGGTCCACTGCACTCGAACTCAGGCCTTCGGATGCTGATACAGTTGCGGACGCACACTCGAGTCGAACTCCGGTACACAAGACTGGCTTGCTTGGTCTGGCTTTCTCACTGACTGGCTGACTAATCAACTGAAAACTGCTGTCGTTCCTTCGC
The DNA here is from genome assembly GCF_040183065.1 of Periplaneta americana. Lineage (NCBI taxonomy): Eukaryota > Metazoa > Arthropoda > Insecta > Blattodea > Blattidae > Periplaneta > Periplaneta americana. The sequence continues at coordinate 24,414,389 of NC_091118.1, read as the reverse complement.
GTCCTTAATTTATAACCACAGCGACGTAGCCTCGAAAGTTCCACGCGTCTCTAGAGATGGCACTCCAGAAAAATCCAGAGCCCTCTCCTCTACCAGCACCAGATGCGCGCGCACTCTCTCTCCACTCTCTCGCCGCGTTGGCCCTTTCCCCTCTCCGCCGCGCGCCATCCCAAAGTGCTCCGCGCGATCTTCTCTCTTGCGGGACGCTGGTCGTGAGTTCGAATCTCACGTCGCTGCTGTCACAATATATATATATATATATATATATGCCATTCACAAACTACACCTACCAGGAAAAGAAAACTATAATTTGAGCATATCAACTCATAAAACTAAAGTAATGGCCCACAGTGGTAAATTTCCAATTCGTACAAAGGTAATAGTTTATAATAAGCCCATAGAACAAGTATCTCATTTTGATTATTTGGGTTGTAATATAACTTATGATGTAGATAGAGATATTTATATAAGCAAATTCCAGTGGATATGCGGAACAATAAATAGAACACTAAAAAATAAAACTAGAAAAGAAACAAAACTAAAGTTCTATAAAACTATGGCAGTACCCGTGTTGACATATGGAAGCGAATCATGGATAATTAAAGAACGAGATAAAAGTAAATTACAGGCTGCAGAGATGAGGTTTCTTCGCAGAGTAAAGGGATGTACAAGAAGGGATCTGATAAGAAATGAGGATATCCGTAAGGAATTAAATATATGCAACATAAACAAAAAAGTTGAAGATTATAAAGAAAATTGGAAAGAACACCTGTCTCGAATGGATAACGAAAGAATTCCAGCACTGATACAACAATACCAACCTAAAGGCAAAAGAGATGTCGGACGTCCTAGGAAGAGGTGGAACTGAATAAAATGTGAAGACGGAACAGGCACTGAGCCTAAACCATGAAGTGAAGATGATTATGAGATGATATATATATATGTAAAGATTAGAAGAAATAAAGTACTCTAATACAATAAAATATTAATTGACTTACTAAAATTCTATTTCACTAATGTTAGCTTCAGTAAAACGTTTGAACGGAGCCGTCATTTTCAGTTGACTATCTATGCGGTAAACAAATGACGATCGCAAAACATATTTTATAGTACCAGAAAGAATTTGCAGTTTGAAATGTTGGCAAACAAAGAAACCAGTGGTAGGTGATAAAAACAGAAGAAAGTAAGCTTATATAAAGATTACAAGAAATAAAGTACTTTAATACAATAAAATAGGTATTAATTGACTTACTAAAATTTTATTTAACTAATGTTAGCTTCAGCAAAATGTTTGAACGGAGCCGCCATTTTCAGTTGACTACCTATGCGGTAAACAAATGACGATCGCAAAGCACGTTTTATAGTACCAGAAAGAATTTGCAGTTTGAAATGTTGGCAAACAAAGAAACCAGTGGTAGGTGATAAAAACAGAAGAAAGTAAGCTTATATAAAGATTACAAGAAATAAAGTACTTTAATACAATAAAATAGGTATTAATTGACTTACTAAAATTGTACCGGTATTTAACTAATGTTAGCTTCAGCAAAATGTTTGAACGGAGCCGCCATTTTCAGTTGACTACCTATGCGGTAACAAATGACGATCGCAAAGCATGTTTTATAATACCGTAAAGAATTTGCAGTTTGAAATGTTGGCAAACAAAGAAACCAGTGGTAAGTGATAAAAACAGAAGAAAGTAAGCTTATATAAAGATTACAAGAAATAAAGTACTTTAATACAATAAAATAGGTATTAATTGACTTACTAAAATTGTATTTAACTAATGTTAGCTTCAGCTCCCGCCATTTTCAGTTGACTATCTATGCGGGAAACAAATGACGGACACAAAGCATGTTTTATAGTGCAGTAAAGAATTTTCATTTTGAAATGTTGGCAAACAAAGAAACAAATGCCAGGGAAGTGATAAAATGAATAAGCGGAGAGATTATCTTTATCAAATATTTGCATAATAGTTGTGAATGACAGAACAAGGAAATATCTCTACCTCGCGACATAAAGATGAGATATGGTAAATAAGAAGACATTGTTAGTGTTAATACATTATTATTATTATTATTATTATTATTATTATTATTATTATTATTATTATTATTATTATTTCAGTAGGTAGCATTGTGATTTTACCCTCTTTGGTGATATGTGATAGTACTTGCCAACACTGAAAAGACGGCCAAATTAGGCTTTTAGGAACTACACTTTAGAAGCGTCCGGTAGTGACGTAATAGAGAGTAAAATGGTACCATTCTTTTCTGCGGTTATCGTATCTTAAACATTAACATCAGACTTGAGTCGTGAAACAGATCAGTGTGACCTTTCCTCTTCCCAGAGTGCTTGTATTTATAAGGCAACAGAAGGCTCTGTTATCAAATAACCCCACGCTTTAATCCCGATTTGTCTCGGACATGGCTTTACTGTATTTATTTTGCTTGCAGTTTCCTGGTGAACTCATTCGTCAATGTCGTAGCAGGCAAGGCATGAACATGCGTAACTCTCGCGTACTCGTTCAACACAATGCTCATCTCAATAAACTGAAAATTTTGTGCGAAAAAACTTTGATTCTGAGTACCATTGGTTATTAATGGAGAAAAATTCGCTCCGGCGTCGGGGATCGAACCCGGGACTCGCATTCCACGCATTGGGCGCTCTAACCACTGAGCTACGGCGAGGCTCAATCACCAGCACCGGATCGAATCTTTCTCATCTGGTACTTTCCCTTAGTGGCCTTAACCCAGATTTTCCCACCGTCCTTTTTAAGGACAGTTGCAGTGCCTTCGGATATTATGTCATTGTTGGTGTTAGGGACATTTTATAAGTTGTGCGATAATGTTGGTAGTATTTGTTAGCTTTAGAAAATATACGTTCCTTGTTTCAGTTTATTTCAACATCATTTAACCGATTTTTGAGAGTAACTAATGTGCTACTGTATTTTTATCACAAAAAATTTTTGGGCTTATCTGGGTTAAGGCCCATTCACCCATGAAAATTAAACATAACCGTAACATAAACACAGAAGTTTGCGGCCAGGTTACCAAATGGGATCATTCACAATGATTCACATAAACACTGACATTAACATTGCCGTTAGACGTTAACATGAAAGTTTGCGAACTCCAAACTTCCATGCTTATGCTTACGTGATTTGCAAACAGAACACAATCGTGGAGCGCTGAAGTATACGACAGAATATGAGAAAATGGCGTCGTTGTTATGTTTCCATGGTTACCAAGTATGTTTGCTGTTATGTTTATGTTCTCATCGTGAATGATGGCATGACTTCTTGATTTTACCGTAACGTTCATATTCTTAAGTTAACGCTTACGTTATGTTTAATTTTCATTGTGAATGAGCCTTTACTCTACGTTCGACGTAGCTGTATATTGACACAATATATCCCATAGCAGTTGATAACGCGTAGTAAAATAATCACTAAAAATATATCACATTTTTAAATATCTTAATGTTTATTGAGCAATTATTGGTGAATGGTGTCACTGGATCGGTATCATGAGCGACAGTTTAAATGAAACCAGCAATCTGTAGGGCCAAAAAATTAATCTTTACGTAGATTATTCGCCAACAGCGCATATACAGCATGATTCACGAGTATTCACCGTCCCTTACGGAGCTTATTTCCGAAGACATTCTGAGCAAAAAATGTCGTATAAACATTTGTCCTATTCTCAATATTTTCAGAGTTACACTAATTTGAATGTGTTAGTAAAATACCGTTATTCTTGAGTTTTAAGGGTAAAAGAGTATTACAGATAAAGAATGAACTATTCAGGAGTATCATTTCTTTAATTAGCTAGTATTCTTAAGCTAAATAGGTATGTGTCATGAATTCCACAGTTGCTTCGTACAGATTTTTTTTTTTTCGATTTTAACTACAAAATTACATTTTCTTACGTATTTACCACAACAATTGTTACAAATCACGCCACTCTTGTAAATTCTTCAATGCATAATTAAACTGTAAAGAATCAAGTTCCTAAAGTCGTATGATTTGTAACAATTTTTGTGATAAGTGCGTAAGAATGATGTCATTTTTAGTTAAAAATTGAAAAAAAAATCTGTACAAAGCAATTAACAACACACTTTTAGCTTCAGAATACTAGAAAATTAAAGAAATTACACTTCTGAATAATTCATTCTCATCATCATCCTTCACGAATTAGGCCTCTGTAGACCTGTTTCGGCCCCATCTAGCAGTCTTCTTAAAGGTCTTCCTGGTCGACGATGTCCTCTAGGTTTATATTGCATCATAATTTTTGGGATTCTTGAATTTTCCATTCTTCTTACATGATCTAGTCAATTCAATTTATATCTGCTGATTTTTTCTTCTACTGACTCTACTTCTAATTGTTCTAAAATTTCTTCATTCCTTTTTCGGTCTAAAAGAGTATATCCTGCTGTCCTCCTGAAAAATTTCATTTCCGTTGCTTTGATTCTGTTCATGTCTGTTTTCTTTAATGTCCAAATCTCGCTTCCGTATAAAAGGGAGGGTAATGCTAGTGTATTATATATTTTTATTCTTGTAGATTTTGTACTAATTTAGCTTTTAATATATTGTTTATTATTCCTAGAATTTGTGTAAATTTGGTAATTTTCTTGTTCACATCTTTTTCATTTTGATAAGATATTTCACAACCCAGATAATTGAAATGTTGTACTTGTTCGAGGCATTGGTTATTGTGTATTATCTTACTTCTGACTGGGTCTTGTCCTAAAAATGCCATTACTTTTGATTTTTGTGCTGAAATTTCCATCCCAAAATCTTTTAATATTTTATTTAATATATAAAATCTTCTTTGTAAATTATAGAGGAAAATTTACAAAGTTCATTTTCTATTTGTAATATTCTTTTACCTTTAAAACTATAAATAAAAAAGCTATTTTACAAACAAATTCAAATTAATGTAACTCTGAAAATATTGAGATTAGGACAAATGTTTATAAGACATTTTCTGCTCAGAATATATTTGGAATTAAGCTTCGTAAGTGACGGTAAATCCTCGTGAATCACTCTGTATAATGTGGAGTCCCGGCCACCAAAGTCACTCAAATTAGTGCGCTGCTTGTGTAATGACAATTGACTATCTAGCGTCTGAATGAGATGAAGGTGATAATGTCAGCGAAATCAGTTCAGGGTCCAGCGCTGAAAGTTGCCCAGTATTTGTTCATAATGGGTTGAGGGGAAAACTCAGAAAAAAAAATCAACCAGGTAACTTGTCCCGACCAGGATTTGAACCCGGGCCCCCTCGTTTCACCGTCAGTCATGCTAACCGTTACTCCACAGCTGTGGACAATTTGATATATTAAAGACTTTAACACTGTACATAATTGAAAATAATCATTTCCACAGGAGCGAGATTATTCCTTTTTTTAACATAAATCTGTCAAAGCTAATGCAGCCAATGTTTCGATGCAATAAATTAATAAAATATCAACCAGAACAATCTTTTTCTTTCCCAGTAAAAGCGTAGAAAACTGCTACACAACGTAAGGGGAGGCAGAGGTGAAATTTTGAACAAAACTGAAGAAAAAATGAAAATTTGTTTTTTATAATCTTTATACCCTATATTTTCATATTCCGATGTTAGTTTTGATTTTGTTCCCTTTAAAACTATGATATTAAAACCAAGATAACTGTATTACTATAAAATTCCCATAATAAACTAATACTTATCATTATTTATATACCTTCTCAGAACATTTAAATAAAAAGAAATAGTGAAAATTTCTTACAATATGGTATATATCAAACGATATAAAGTTTTATACTTACTTACTTACTTACAAATGGCTTTTAAGGAACCCGAAGGTTCATTGCCGCCCTCACATAAGCCCGCCAGCGGTCCCTATCCTGTGCAAGATTAATCCAGTCTCTATCATCATATCCCACCTCCCTCAAATCCATTTTAATATTAACCTCCCATATATGTCTCGGCCTCCCCAAAGGTCTTTTTCCCTCCGGTCTCCCAACTAACACTCTATATGCATTTCTGGATTCGCCCATACGTGTTACATGCCCTGCCCATCTCAAACGTCTGAATTTAATGTTCCTAATTATGTCAGGTGAAGAATACAATGCGTGCAGTTCTGCGTTGTGCAACTTTCTCCATTCTCCTGTAACTTCATCCCGCTTAGCCCCAAATATTTTCCTTAGCACCTTATTCTCAAACACCCTTAACCTATGTTCCTCTCTCAGAGTGAGAGTCCAAGTTTCACAACCATACAGAACAACCGGTAATATAACTGTTTTATAAATTCTAACTTTCAGATTTTTTGACAGCAGACTAGATAATAAAAGCTTCTTAACCGAATAATAACACGCATTTCCCATATTTATTCTGCGTTTAATTTCCTCCCGAGTGTCATTTATATTTGTTACTGTTGCTCCAAGATATTTGAATTTTTCCACCCCTTCGAAGGATAAATCTCTAATTTTTATATTTCCATTTCGTACAATATTCTGGTCACGAGACATAATTATATACTTTGTCTTTTCGTGATTCACTTCCAAACCGATCGCTTTATAAAATTATTAATATTTACAGAACTATTGTACTTAGAAAGTTGGAACTTGGTATGTCCATTAGAATACTAATAACATACTTAGTATCCGTGATCAATTTCAAACAAATCGGATAAATTTTGTGGATTTTGAAATATTCACCTCTGCCTCCCGTTAAGCATGAATTACCCATTGTATGTTCCACAGACTATAAATCGATGATGTTTGGTAAAGGAAGATGTCATAAAAATGAGTTTTGAGATAAATGAAAATTAAATTTCGGACCCTTATTGGAAGTAATTTTCTACACAAGTAAAAAACATCAAATACTAGTATTATTTAGTTTTTTGAAAACTCAATTGTAGAATGTAACTCGCGTATTAATCTAAAGAATAAAACTCCATTTGCAAAAAAAAAAAATGACTTAACCCCCTTTACCAGAACACCATCGAAATCATCCCAAGCGACCGCAATGTGTGACCACCTGAAACAGGACAGAGTTATTAGTAGGGATTTCTGGCCCTATCGGTCACCTGACCTAATTCTCTGATATTTTTATCTCTCGTAAATTAAAATAATAATAATAATAATAATAATAATAATAATAATAATAATAATAATAATAATAATAATAATAATGGCTTTATTTAACCTGGCAGAGTTAAGGCCGTAAGGCCTTCTCTTACATTCAACCAGGATTAAAACTTGCTTACATAGTTGAACATAAAATTGGATCAGAATTAAGTAATTACATACTGATACAATTTAGGTACATAATGAGATCAAAAGAGGTAGTTACATAAAAGTTTACCTCATAAAATAAAAATAAACATAGTGGAATACATATTAATGTTGTTAGAATCAAATACGAATCACATAAAAACAGAAGCCGATAAGTCAATAAAAAATATACACAGTAGAAATAAAAATAAACACATTAGTATACATATTAGTATTAGATTACAATTAAGTAGGATTTACATATTTAAACCAGAAACCGACAATTGAATAAAATGTACACAAAAGATAGATTAATAATAAAAAAAAACAACACAGTAAGTGTTTGACTACTAGGCAAATCTACACAGCCTAGAAGAATTGAAACTTAATATCCGTCAGCAGGTTTCAAGTGATGCATGCAGTAGCTCCTTAAAGAGGCACCAAAAATGTGTGCACCCTGGTGGCCAGTTTGAGCACCTCCTTTCATAAAATTGGTAAGTAAAATTGATAGCACAAACGCCGCGCACTGCCTAGCACTTAAATGGCTCACACTGTAGGCCTATATTAACAAATTCGACCATTATTGTTTGACAGACAATAAAAATAATAAATTTTTCTTTGAAAATAGCATCGAGGTGTACGAAGTAGGCTTACTGTAATGTCGGAAAACATGCACGAATTTGATCATATGGAAACAATTCATCGTAACTCGCTGTCGCTAGGTTACAGTAGGATTGTAATAGTTAAAAAGCAACATAACAAATGACAAGCATACATAAACCTCGATAACGCTTCCGACGACCAATTCCTTGCAGAGAATGGATAAGCGCAGAGATTATCTTTATCAAATATTTGCATAATAGTTGTGAATGATAGAACAAGGAAATATCTACAGGAAGGAAAGGGAAGTGTTTAACCGCTGCGATGTTTAAGACCAAACGCAACCACTTGCGGTTCTTCTCACCGGCGATAAAGTAAGTAATTACAGCAACTTCACGTCTAAAGGAAATGCAATGTTTCTTCAAATCTGATACAAATTAATTTTTACTTGGATTAAAATAACGTTCACTCATAATAATAAATTCTGTGTATCTAAGCTTAGATCCTGTTCCAAAGCTATACATTTGCAGCTGAAGTGAACGAGATAGTTGATTAAATAGCCAGATGTGACGTCAGAAGTCATGGTCCAAAGCTACATAGTGCATAGCAACCAAGTCCGTAGTAGCTACTAAACTAAAATGCTTGCTTCATTGTTGACTTGTACATTAAACAAACAAAACATGGCTGCCTCATCGTTAGGACTAGGCTTTTGATGACCTATAAACCATGAAAAAATGACCTAAAACAATGCATTTATGAACTAAAAATCTTTCAAAATCCCCTTAAAAATGCCCTAAAAATTGATCTTACATAATTGGTTTAGTAGGAATATTAATATTATACTAGTAACTAAATTAAATTATAGTACCAACATTCAAGTTTCTTTAATTTTACATAATTTTTTCTAAGTGGTACACTTTTATTAATTATTTTACCTGATGTAGTTTCATGTAGTCCACCACAAGGCCACTCTTATCCGGAACTAGCAGGTATAGAGGAGTCTACATTGAAGGGGTGGTTGGACTGATCCATTACATGGGGGTGTACTACGTTAAAATGACAATATTGTGTAGAAAAACGATTAAAATAATATAGAAAATAATGGGTATTAATGGACAAAATATGTAGGGAAAATATCAAAGGAAATAAATAATATTTTACATTAATAATAGGAATTTATGGCCAAAATTAAATGAAAATATCCCAAAAATGACCGAATGAAACAACAAATGCTCATACTAATTTATTTTGACCTACTGTTCACATTTTATTCTACTTTTTTCTTTCTGTCTGTATGTTATACATTATGTCTGATTTCTACTTACTTGTTTACATTTTATTATTATTATCTTATTCAGTTTCGTGTGTAAAATTATAGTGTACTTTGTAAATTTTTAGTGTTTTTTGTAACGCAGTTTTACTCCTGGTTGAGTGTTAGAGAAGGCCGTATGGCCTTAACTCTGCCAGGTTAAATAAATCATTATTATTATTATTATTATTATTATTATTATTATTATTATTATTATTATTATTATTATGAGTTGTAAGAGGCAAAAAATGCAAAAAAAAAGTGCCTGAACAAATATGTTTTAAAACACAGTTTATCACATACTGTAACATATAAATACTAAAGCACCAATGTTTCTGGTTTACTAGAAAAAAAGATGCAATTTCAACAAAATCCTAGCCCTACTTATCATCAATTGGGATTATGAATTCTGAAGACGCTTTGGAAGTGAAATGATGTAAATATTACTCGGTTCAAAAAGTTTCCGGAATAGAGCTGTTCTTTAAGTAGGGTCTAATTTATTTTCAATAACAGACAAACATTTAATTTTGTTTCATTGTATTGTTTTGATCTGTTCAAAGTCAAAATTGATAAGCGCGATGAAAAATATACACCAAAGATCATTTTTTTTAATCAGTGCTGAGTGTCCGACATGTTTGTCTGATGTTTCCGGAAACACTTTGCTATCACCACATTGTCATCAACGCTACATAACCTAATAGTTGATACAGCGCTATTAAATAACCAATTAAAACAACGTAATAATAAACTGTTTTATTATGGTAGAGTGCTAGTTCAGTAATGAACTCCGGCGGATGTTGAACATCTCTGCTTTTGCGTCATCAACGCTTGCAGTAAACGCACTTAGTTTCTCGAATTGCACTTAGAAATGTTTTTTTTTTTTTTTTTTTCGTTAGTTAATGTCCGTTCTGAATGCCGCTTTGTTTTAATTCCTTACGTAAGTCTGTAGTCGTAGTGAAGAACAGATTCACAGCAGGATCCCATCACGTCATGGATGTCACATTGACGTTTGCGTCACAGTTCCGCTGTGGCCTTTTTGGGATCACATAACGTCTCAAGTACTTCTTTGTATGGCAGAAATTCAAGACTTTCCCGAAATGGAAAAATAGTGATGTCAGTGGCTAATTCCACTGAAATACAGATTACAGTCAAATTGTATTATAGGCCTAAAGAATTGGAAGTGTTAATCAGAAACCAATTATTTCGTTGTAGTGCCAATTCGTTCGACTGGTACTGAGGCCGTGTCTCTAAGCTCAAGTCCATACTACACACCATTGACTAGTAACTAGCTGTCTATTAAACTATCCACTAAAAAGCTTTGGACATGTAGTCTATGCTTGAATCAAGGCTTTCTTTACAGACTAACGAAACTTGAACGTGCTCATAATTTGTGTGTAGGCTACGTTTTGTAAACAATGTTCGTAAATCTGATCATCATCATCATCATCATCACCATCATCATCATCCTTCATGCATTAGGAAATTGATTTGTCTGCATAAACCACTTGATTATCCGACACAATTTATTTATTCTGAATTCCAAGTACTAAAAATTGAGAAAATGAATTCCAAGTACTAAAAATTGAGAAAATGAATTCCAAGTACTAAAAATTGAGAAAATGAATTCCAAGTACTAAAAATTGAGAAAATGAATTCCAAGTACTAAAAATTGAGCAAATGAATTCCAAGTACTAAAAATTGAGAAAATGAATTCCAAGTACTAAAAATTGAGAAAATGAATTCCAAGTACTAAAAATTGAGCAAATGAATTCCAAGTACTAAAAATTGAGAAAATGAATTCCAAGTACTAAAAATTGAGAAAATGAATTCCAAGTACTAAAAATTGAGCAAATGAATTCCAAGTACTAAAAATTGAGAAAATGAATTCCAAGTATTAAAAATTGAGAAAATGAATTCCAAGTACTAAAAATTGAGCAAATGAATTCCAAGTACTAAAAATTGAGAAAATGAATTCCAAGTACTAAAAATTGAGAAAATGAATTCCAAGTACTAAAAATTGAGAAAATGAATTCCAAGTACTAAAAATTGAGAAAATGAATTCCAAGTACTAAAAATTGAGCAAATGAATTCCAAGTACTAAAAATTGAGAAAATGAATTCCAAGTACTAAAAATTGAGCAAATGAATTCCAAGTACTAAAAATTGAGAAAATGAATTCCAAGTGCTAAAAATTGAGAAAATGAATTCCAAGTACTAAAAATTGAGCAAATGAATTCCAAGTACTAAAAATTGAGAAAATGAATTCCAAGTACTAAAAATTGAGAAAATGAATTCCAAGTACTAAAAATTGAGAAAATGAATTCCAAGTACTAAAAATTGAGAAAATGAATTCCAAGTACTAAAAATTGAGAAAATGAATTCCAAGTACTAAAAATTGAGAAAATGAATTCCAAGTACTAAAAATTGAGAAAATGAATTCCAAGTACTAAAAATTGAGAAAATGAATTCCAAGTACTAAAAATTGAGCAAATATATAAACATACATTACTAACTTATTTTCACAAAAATCGAATGAATTTTATAACTGAAAAACATATACATAACACCAGAAGAAATGTCCCAACTCTTTTGGCAGAACCTAAATGCCACACTACAGCTGGATTAAGACACAGTAGGAATTATGGACCAAGACTATACAATTCAGTATTGAAAAATAATCCAGACTTCAGCAATTTACACATTCTTAAGTTTAAAAATAAAGTGAAAATGTTTGTATGATATTTGAAAAATGTTATTATAATTTTTTTAAGTGTTACTAGCATTATATGGTACTAATTTTTATTGTATTTATCTTATGCATGTACCCTATAAGATAAAACATTGTAATAAATATAAATAGATCATTTTCTTAATTAATAACAGTGTATATCTCCAATAAATGATTTTCTTAGCATCGCCACAGATACACTTGATTGTACTTGTCACTATATCTTGTCACTAGAAAGTTATTGAAATTTATATTTTCCCCGCCATTCATAAAATATTTTGATATGATACCTCTTGCACAAAAGGAGAGATCTATAACTGAAACTCAATTAATATATTTCAGTATTATTTGTATTTATCCTGGTAATAATGAACAGTTTGACTCGTAGACATTTTGTTTTTTCAGCATTAACTTCCCATGATTTTACGAGAAGATTAGAAGAGAACGGCAGTTACGTAGACTTCAGCTCCCCACTACTACCATTAATGCACAACACAATGTCAATACGGCGGTTGCTGTCGTCTGCGATACAACGAACTTTTCTGTTGATTTTAGAGTTCGTCATTTTTTTTCCGGTTATTATATGCTTATTTAAGTTGTGTTAACTCTCGCTAGTGGTTTTATATTTTATTTTATCCGTCTTAGTATTTATTTTATTATTGTAAATATTTTTGTTTTATCACTATTATTATTATTATTATTATTATTATTATTATCATCATTATTGTTACTATTATTTATATCATCAGCATTATTATCTGAACCCTGTAAAATTTATGTAGACTACTGGACTGTACCCGAGCACGAGCATATGCTCATTTCGGGTATCTATTCATATGTATTCAATTCAAATGTAAATTGTAAATAAATTTGAAATTTGATTCCTGTAGCAGCTACTGAAATTGGTCCATCCATCTTTTGGCTGGTCTTCCAATATCTCTTCTTCCCCGAGGTTTATATTTCCAAAACTTATATGGTATCCTGTCCTCCTGCATCCTTGAAATGTGAGACATCCATGTATTCCTATATTCTTCTATTTTGTTGTTTAATTCATATATCTCAAGTTCTTCTCTTATTTCTTCGTTTCTTTTATGTTCTATTTTCCTGTAACCTGCTACGCTTCTCAAAAATTTCATCTCATTTGTTTGTAATCTAGAGGCATCTCGCCATGTTTCGCTTCCATATAGTAAACTGGGCACTGACATCACCTTATAAAATTTTAATAATGTATCTTTTCTAGCTTTTGATTTCAGGTTTCTTCTTATTGTTCCATTTATGTAATTAAATTTGTCTATTTTTTTCTTTTTGATCATAGTCTCCTTTATAAGATAAGGTAACGCCCAAAAATTTAAATTTATTTACCTGTTCTATGATACTCTTTGCTATTGCTATTTTAGATCTTACAGGAGATTTGCCACAAAATGCCATAGTTAAATCTGATCATATTACCCCATATTTATGTTTTACAGGTACCCTGAGTTATTAGCATTATCAATGTTACGCGTAGTGTCGTGAGTAAAGAAACGCTATTCAACTTCAAAATATGATATGAAAGGGAACCTGCTCTTTAAGAGTCGTTACAACAGCTAAATCTGCTCAACTGTTTGATGTTTAATTTTCTAAATATTACTAATTTAGATCTATATTATATGTAAATCAGTTTCCCATGTTCTTTCCACATGAATTTAGGCATTTACCATAAATTCATAATGATAAAAGAAGTATTGAATTCCCGCTGCAAAGGAATCATTCGCCTGCACAGCTATTGAGGTAGCTCATATGGCAGCGATGGTTCGTTCGTTTGTTCGTTCGTTCGTTCGTTGTATTTATTTTATTTCATTTATTTATTGTATTTATTGTATTTATTTATTTTATTTGCTTATATTATTTATATTATTAATTAATTTATTTATTTATTCCTTAATTTTATTTATTTATTTATTGTATTTATTTATTTTATTAATTAATTGTATTCATTTATTTTATCTTATTTATTTTGTATATATTTTATTTATTTAATTAATTTATTCATTTATTTAATTAATTTATTTATTTTAAATATTTATTTATTTTATGTATTGTATTTATTTATTTAATAATTTAATTTATTTAGATATTTAATTTTATTTATTTTATTTTATTTATTTTATATATTTTTTATTTATTTAATTCGTTTATTCATTTTATTTGTTTATATTATATATTTATTTTATTTGCTTATATTATTTATATTATGAATTTATTTATTTATTTATTCATTCATTTATTTATTTATTTTAAATATTCATGTATTGTATTTATTGTATTTATTTATCTATTGTATTTATTTATTCAATAATTAAATTTATTTATTTATTTATTTATTTTATATATATTTTATTTAATTCATTTATTCATTTTATTTGTTTATATTATTTATTTATTTATTTATTTTATTCTGCCGGAGTTAAAACCAATAGATCTTCTCCCCCTCGCCACCATACTTGTTCTACTAGACTGCACACAGGCATGACTGTCACTAACGATTATCTCATTGGGTTTTTTTAGTACACGCTTAACATCTGTGGTCATATCGCGTGTTAGGATCTGTGGATATACCTGTGAGCCGTGTTATTATTGTTGAGTTCCTGTTTCTGTTGTGTGTTGCAGATGCCTTGTGTTCATGCAAGTGATCTTAGATTTTGATCGATATTTATGATAGCATATTGGTGACTGAGCCGGTGATGAATCTTGGCATGTAAATTTCCAATCCGGTATTTGCCTTTGTGACTGAGGGAAACCATGAAAAACTCCAATCAAATTGGCCGGCCAAGGGGTTTGAACCCGGGACTTCCCGAATACGAGTCACAAACGCTACCGTCTGCGCCAACTCACTCGGTGATTGGGTTTTTTTGATTATGTATTTCAGAACTGTAAGGCGAATTGTAGGTAACTTAGCGCTCTGGGGAAACTTGGGTCTTACAATAATGTGACAGTATTAGAAAAATCTTGATAAGTCTTATGGCCGGTTTGTCCAAGTATTGTTAGAAGACTTAACGAGTGTTAAACCTTCAACAGTTTGTTAAATACAGTTTTTCCATTTGTTCAACACCAGTTTGGCTTAACAGATTCTTAACCGTTTGTTAACTTTAAATGTAGGATTTCAGGCCGTTAACTCATTTAACAAACAGTTAAACATGGCGGATAACACCACAGCTGTTCAGACAAAAGTTGTGAAAGTAACATGTTATGTTTCTCTTTGAGGAATGTTTAGAGTAAGGGACGCTTTCACCAAGCTTCAGTAAATCAGTCCAAATGAAACAGTAACTAGTACTGAACATTGAAATATTTACACGATTACGTTTGTATGTGAGCTGTATCCGTAGATATCAAGCCTACCTGCTATATGTGCCTCGTTGCGCTAGTTACGTCGTGGTACCCAGATGGAGTAGTCAGTAGCGTGTTGGCTTGTCGTTCTAGGGTCCCGTGTTCGGTTCCTCGGCGACAGCTCCTTTTTTTTTCTAACGTAACTAATTTTTATACATGTTACCTTTCTTCATTTTTATAATTTTGTGTAGTGGAACTTATTATTTCGCAACTCTGGCTCCGCTAGGAGAATTTAAAAAAACTCTTGGGAGATCAATTTTCTTCCCGAAATAAAACAAAGATAAACAAACAAATTAAAGAAAAATAAAAGAAATACACATGTGGATCTAATACATTGTCCACATGCCATCGGCGTCTATCACTGCCTGGCATTTTCGGGGCATTGAGTCCACCAGATCGCGGAAATAATTCTGGTCCTTAGCGAAATCTTCCCAGGTAACCAGAACTTGATCCCAGAACTGATCTGGATTTTGAGGTGGGATGTCTCGATATTCGTCAATCCTCTTTTTCATGCTTTTCCGTGAACCGTCTTTGAACGTTTATGGCGGTGTGCGTGGGGTGATTACCCTGCTGAAAAATTAAATTTCCATCGGAAAGAAAATGATTATAAATTCCAAGAATCCAGCTCTTTCGCTTCTGTTTTAAAGCCAGTGCAAACATATCTTATCGCTAGCTATAATATAATTCTAATAAATGAAAGTTAATATACCAATTAAGTTTTGTTATGTTTGAATGCACATTATGTATTAATTTACTAATATTTCTTAGGTACCGGTATGTAGTTATAATAATCACTTTCATGTCTTAAAATAAAACTCAGTTGTATGTTACCTAGTTGAAATAGGCCACTTGTTCCAATTCACTAGCTACTATTAACTCTAGATTCTATGTTACTAGCTCTTCAACTATAGCCGATGTCAATAGTGCTTCAAAATACGCAGTGAGTAAATAATAAAATGTTTCAGCAGCAATTGCTTCTTTAGGACGAAATTACATATAATTTATACATGAACCTAAATTAGAGAATTTTATATGATACAGATTTCTCCTCGGGGTTTTCTGTACAGATGACTACACAGACATTCGTGTAATTATTGTCACCTGGTGGTCATAATGCTGAGATTTTTCTAAACAGAAATTCATATTTAGCATTATAAAATGTAACCATACATAATAATTATTATTATTCAATTTCAGTCAATGCAACTTTCATTTATCAATTCTCTGTACTGTATGAATCATGGCTACTGTAATAGGTTACGATTTTACACATGTTTCATGACTTACTCCATAGTACAGAATTTAAATAATAATATCAGCCAATAAGAAGTTGTCTTATATATATGCAAAATCATTACCAACTGCTGTTGAGTAGTTAGAATAGTATTAACGACAGTTAAAGTTAAGTGTTGGTTATTTTAAACAAAATTATGTTGGAAAAATGGAAAATATCTTAACAAAACGTTAAAAATAAACCAGCTGTTAATTTAACATTTATTAAGCCAAATTAAACATTACTTCGAAAAACTGGCCATTAGTGTCTTATCTGGAGATATATCTAGCACCTGTTGATCACTTCTGAAAACTGTACTTTCCTGACGTGGAAAATCTTGCGGAAAAGGAAAAATTACAATGATTCCACATTGACATGAATGTATCCCAGGAACGGAAATCGGTAAATTTTCGGTCCATAAAAATATGTCTCTTTTTCCTGATCTCAGGCAATGACTCTGTATACCAATTAGATAAGAATGTTGTACAGGACAGAATAAACTCTCTTCTATGAAAATTCAAAACATGATGTAATTTTATGAACATGGTTAACCAGCTTACCAGAAACTTACTATTTTTAATAGATTATGTACACAATGACTGGATCATTATTTATATATCTAGAGAATGTTAAATTTGTTAGTTGTGTTATGTATAATATTTAAATAATGAAACATCGAGGTAATGTATTAATTTCTTACCGAATGAAGATAGTAGCATATATTGAATATTGCATTTTCTTTGTCAGTACGTAAAATGAATAGCAGTGCCTAAAGTGACAACAGTAGGTAAAAAGCAACTTTACGCACTACCGTAGAAAAAATAAATAACCATGCATTCATACTGTCGCGTTTTGATTTCACACAAACTCTATTCTTTACAATCCCATTAAATGAAATATATATTTTTTTAATTGAATTACATAAGTATGCAAGTAAAGGCTGGTTCACAATAAACCGGAAGCGGAAACGACAACGAAAACAAGAACGTAAATAATAGTTAATTGCGAATGCTCACATTTAAATAGGCTTACATTTATTTTAGCAATATTTCCGTTCTCGTTTCCGTTCTTGGTTTATTGTGAACCAGCCTTAATATTTCACACATTTACATGAAGTAGCCTACATTGTTTTATAAGTTTTACTGCATTCATTACTAACATGTGAAACTATGTTCGAGGTACGAAAGGAAAAACTGTAACGTTTTGATATAAAAATTTATTCTGGCGTAATTACTTAGAACAAGATGATAGACGAGACGCATTACTTAGCTTCTTCTTCTTCTTCTTCTTCTTCTTCACTTCATGGTATGGGCAATTGCCCGTTCCGGCTTCAAAGGTCACTCCATCTTTTCATCGGTCGTCCCTGATCTCTTCGTCCTTTTGGTTTATAATTTATTGCTTTCTTAAGAAGTCTGTAGTCATCCATTCTCTCTACATGTATATTTGCAATCTTGTCTGTAATTGTATATTTTATCAATAAGTGGGTATACTCCTAGTTCCTGCCTAATATATTCATTTCTTCATTCTAATTCAAAATTGTGATTTCCATACCTACGACACTCGTAACAAAAATAGTTTGACTATTCCAGCACACCATCTTACAAACACTAGTAGAACCTATATGGTCTTTGGTATCAAAATATACAACAGTTTGCCTGATGACATCAAATATACAAAAAATTCTCTGAAAGTTAGGAATTATATAAAAACGAAATTAATAAAATTGTGTCCCTACAGTCTTGAGGATGCACGCATGGACCCTCGAAATGAATAATGTTTTTTTTATATTTGACTTATTTTACATTAAATTGTAATTGTATATATCTGACCATGTCTATGCATACATTATGCCATCGACAATAAAGTTCCATCCATCCGTCCGTCCATCCATCCATCCATCCATCCATCCATCCATCCATCCATCCATCCATCCATCCATCCATCCATCCATCTATCTATCTATCTATCTATCTATCTATCTATCTATCTATCTATCTATCTATCTATCTATCTATCTATCTATCTATCTATCTATCTATCTATCTATCTATCTATCTATCTAATCTCGTGCATCCTTTTACTTTCCGCAAGAATTTCATCTCTGCCGCTTGTATTTTACTAACTTCAGGTTTTATTGTAACCCAACTTTCACTTCCATATAAAAGAGTAGAATTTCATTTTTGTTTCCTTTCTGCTTTTATTCTTCAAAGTTCTATTCATTATGCCACATACTGTCTGGAATGATTGTAATTCTATTTTTATATTATTATCCGCATAACTTAGCATCAATTGAAAAGCCATTCATTCATCAAGTGCAGATACTAAATTATTTATGCCTTTATACTTTGCAATTTTAATTCTCAAGATAGTTCATTAAGCCTATAGGGTAGGCTGGGGCAAAGGTGAGCACTTAATACTTTTTTGCATTTTACTGCTGCTTTTCTGGTTACATGACAATGAAAATTGTATACAACACATCTAGAATTATACATTACACATTGCCATGAGTTCAAGAATGACTATGATCTGCTAAAATTATAGACTATTTAAAATAATGTCACAAATGAGAAAGTGGATCTTTGCCCCCGACCTGGGATAAACATCCTATTGCTATGGGGCAAAACTACTCACATGCAGAAGCTATAATCATAATGAACCAGAGCTGAATTACAGTAGGCCTATTTATTTTTCAGATAGTGTCATTATAACTTTTATAATGTTTTTATACCATCATCATCATCATCAACATCATCATCAACAACAACAACAATATAGTCTCCATCATATGACAAAACATGACACTAGCATAACACTAATTTACATGCAAAACACTTTAAAACTACGATGAAAGAGTAATGGAACGGAGAAAAATTCTCTCCGGCGCCGGGATTTGAACCCGGGTTTTCAGCTCTACGTGCTGATGCTTTATCCACTAAGCCACACCGGATACAACTCCGACGCCGGTTAGAATCGTCTCAGATTAAGCTCCAACTCTTGGGTTCACTCTAGTGGCCGCCCTCTGCACTACGTCATAGATGTCTATGAACGCAGGACCGAAGTCCACACATGTGCTGAGGTGCACTCGATATGAGTGACTAGTTGGCCGGGATCCGACGGAATAAGCGCCGTCTTAAATCACGAAGTGATTTACGCATATCATATATATTATTTTAATGTACCGAAGTACATATGATATTTCCATGCAGATATACTGCGTCATCATACGATGAAAGAGTAATGGAACGGAGAAAAATTCTCTCCGGCGCCGGGATTTGAACCCGGGTTTTCAGCTCTACGTGCTAATGCTTTATCCACTAAGCCACACCGGATACAACCCTGACGCCGGTTAGAATCGTCTCAGATTAAGCTCCAACTCAGCACATGTGTGGACTTTAGCCCTACTTTCATAGACATCTATGACGTAGTGCAGAGGGCGGCCACTAGAGGGAACCCAAGAGTTGGAGCTTAAACTGAGACGATTCTATCCGACGCCGGGGTGGGTATCCGGTGTGGCTTAGTGGATAAAGCATCAGCACGTAGAGCTGAAAACCCGGGTTCAAATCCCTGCGCCGGAGGGAATTTTTCTCCGTTCCGTTACTCTTTCATCGTATGATGACGCAGAATATCTGCATGGAAATATCATATGTACTTCGGTACATTAGAATAATATATATGATATGCGTAAATCACTTCGTGATTTAAGACGGTGCTTATTCCGTCGGATCCCGACCAACTAGTCACTCATAACGAGTGCACCTCAGCACATGTGTGGACTTTAGTCCTACGTTCATAGACATCTGTGACATAGTGCAGAGGGCGGCCACTAGAGGGAACCCAAGAGTTGGAACTTAAAACTGAGACGATTGTATCCGACGCCGGGGTGGTATCCGGTGTGGCTTAGTGGATAAAGCATCAGCACGTAGAGCTGAAAACCCGGGTTCAAATCCCGGCGCCGGAGAGAATTTTTCTCCGTTCCATTACTCTTTCATCGTATGATGACGCAGAATATCTGCATGGAAATATCATATGTACTTCGGTACATTAGAATAATATATATGATATGCGTAAATCACTTCGTGATTTAAGACGGTGCTTATTCCGTCGGATCCCGACCAACTAGTCACTCATAACGAGTGCACCTCAGCACATGTGTGGACTTTAGTCCAACGTTCATAGACATCTGTGACATAGTGCAGAGGGCGGCCACTAGAGGGAACCCAAGAGTTGGAACTTAAAACTGAGACGATTGTATCCGACGCCGGGGTGGTATCCGGTGTGGCTTAGTGGATAAAGCATCAGCACGTAGAGCTGAAAACCCGGGTTCAAATCCCGGCGCCGGAGAGAATTTTTCTCCGTTCCATTACTCTTTCATCGTATGATGACGCAGTATATCTGCATGGAAATATCATATGTACTTCGGTACATTAAAATAATATATATGATATGCGTAAATCACTTCGTGATTTAAGACGGTGCTTATTCCGTCGGATCCCGACCAACTAGTCACTCATAACGAGTGCACCTCAGCACATGTGTGGACTTTAGTCCAACGTTCATAGACATCTATGACGTAGTGCAGAGGGCGGCCACTAGAGGGAACCCAAGAGTTGGAGCTTAATCTGAGACGATTCTAACCGGCGTCGGGGTTGTATCCGGTGTGGCTTAGTGAATAAAGCATCAGCACGTAGAGCTGAAAACCCGGGTTCAAATCCCGGCGCCGGAGAGAATTTTTCTCCGTTCCATTACTGTTTCATCGTATGATGACGCAGTATATCTGCATGGAAATATCATATGTACTTCGGTACATTAAAATAATATATACTTTAAAACTAGCAAACATGAAAAATTAAGTGAATAACTGTGGTAAATAGACACAAAACAAATTAAACATCAAAGTTAACTGTCAGAAAATACTTTGGACGTTTTTACCTAATGTGAAATAATTACAGCCAAGTCTTTTAGTTACAAATTTAATGGAAGATCCATACCTATTCTATCAACTGCTTAGTCTCCCCTCACGTTTTACAAGACAAAGACTTTGTGGACGTTTCTCTCGTAGTTCCTGGAACATGAAGCTAGTTTTGTTTTTCAGACTCTACTACCATAAGACCTCTCAACTGGAGATGCAGGACTGCCACATCACACTCACAAGTAGGAAAAAACTAGATTCGGATCTTTGCTCCGTGCGAACTTTGTCCTTGCCTACCCTACGTGTTAACACTAATTTCATTACAGTTTTATTATCAGTATAGATTTTAAGGAGAGTTAGTCGTTATCGCGTGCAAAATAATGGTAAAAATAGCCTATCTTCAAGCAGTCATAAACATAATACTATTTATCACAGGTCTTTCATTTTTCAGTGATGTGTGCACATAAAAAGCTTTAAAATTACAAAAGAATGGTTACTCTAGAGTAAATCTTAACCCTTAATTTTTTAATTTAAACATAATTTTTTTTATAAATTCAGTACATGCCTGAGATCAGGTACGCTCTATTCATTTATCATAGCACATATTGAATTGAAATTTTAGCCACTTACTGCTAACAGATACTAAAACATACCTTACTAAAATTATGAATTTATCTGTAATATTATGGTCACAGGGCTTATACCAATTATAACTGTCAATAAATAATAATAAAATATTGACGATGAAGATTGGTATAAGCCCTATGACCAAAATATTATAGATATATTAATAATTTTAGTAGAGTGTGTTTTAGTATCTATTAGCAGTAAGTGGCTAAAATTTCAATTCAATGTGTGCTATATTAAGTGGATAGAGTGCACCTGATCTCAGGCATATAGTGAATTTATAAAAACATAATATTTAAATTCAAAAATTATTTTAAGGATAAAGATTTACTCTGGAGTAACCATTCTTTTTTTTTTATTCTAAAGCTTAATGTGTATAAATATATCACTGAAAAAGGAACAGCTCTGATAAATAGTATTACATTTATGACTGCTTGAAGATAGGCTATTTTTACCATTATTTTGGATGCGATAACGACCAACTCCCCTTAAGCAGTGTAATTTTTTATCTTTAAAATGTAATATGTTTTTATTATGCACCAGTTGCTCCTACTGTACGCTTTGCTGAGTTTTAATCGTATATTTACTAATCTGAATTGGATTTATTAAGATTTTATTTACAACTAGCCGTACCCGTGCGCTCCGCTGCACCTGTTAGAAATAAATATAAAGTAATTACGTAATTAAAATAGGACGTTTGATCCAGGGAACATTCATATTTGTTAGAAGGATAAATCGTTTAATATGTTACTTAATTGAAATTGTATTTAAATAATTAAATTGCGATCATTTTGGTCATTTTGGTGCAATGACAATTCCTTCAACATGTTGTCCACACCTGTGGAGTAACGGTTAGCACGTCTGGCCGCGAAACCAGGTGGCCCGGGTTCGATTCCCGGTCGGGGCAAGTTACCTGGTTGAGGTTTTTTCCGGGGTTTTCCCTCAACCCAATATGAGCAAATGCTGGGTAACTTTCGGTGCTGGACCCCGGACTCATTTCACTAGCATTAACACCTTCATCTCATTCAGACGCTAAATAACCTAAGCTGTTGATAAAGCATCGTAAAATAACCTGCTGAAAAAAAAATTAACATGTTTCTTACTTGTTATTACACGCAAATATAGTTTAATGAAGATTGACATATCATTTAGTTTTAATGTGTAAATTTTATATTACTTGCTATATGGTTCCATTGAATTATGGTAATAACTTAATTTTAACCCTTGTTTTCTACGTCTTCAGTAAATGGCGCTTGGCCCACTATGGTCCTGAAACCTTCAAATAACTTAAATAGTGATACAGCATAAACAGTGATATGTAATTATATTTCTTTCTTTCGAAAATATAAGAATTCACGATCTCCTATGTACCATTGCCATGGAATGAATAAATGTGTTTTTTCTTCCTACTCAAAAATTTTATATTTTGCACATGGGAATTACTGCAGGAACAACAACGCTACAATCTGAGGCGGCGGTGAAAACGTATTGCATTATTATTTTAAAAGTCTATCAGACCTACCAAATTTTGCATAGAATAAAACTTATCGGAAATCATTTTTAAAGAAACTTTTGTTATGTAACATTTTTCACAAAAAAAGAACAATAATAAGCAAGATATTTCGATTTAATTCAGGCCCCGTTAAATGAAGTATTTTGAATGCCATATAGCCTAAAATCTAAATTACAACGAACTTAACTTATATTTCAATTTTCATCGAAATCCGTTCAGCCATTATCGCGTGAAAAGGTAACAAACATCCAGACAGACAGACATACAAACAAAAATTTAAAAAAAGCGATTTTCGGTCTCAGGATGAATAATTATACATGTTAACACCAATTATTTTTGGAAAAGGGAAAATTACCAGAAAATTTTCGGCTACATATTTATTATTATATTATATTATATTATATTATATTATATTATATTATATTATATTATATTATATTATATTATATTATATAAAAAGTGCGTTGATAACGGATGTACTCCGATAAGAAAGTTTTAAATTTGTTGTGGGGGCTCTTGAATCTCAGAAGCAACAACCTTTACAACAGCGCAACATAATCTGCTTGGCTCATTACCCAATTTTTTTTTTTTTTTGCATTGCATTTATTGCATATATAGTCTATTTTATGTATTTTAACACGATTCGATTGAGCATAGTTAAAATTTGAATTATAAAATAATGGATTGCTAAGCTAACGTACTATTACCGCATACTAAATCAATACACTCTCGTTGTTCATTAATTCTCTGAGATAAAAATGAGTGTGTACATAAATATTATTTTAAGAAATACAGAAAACGAATGTACAAAAAAGCCTATCAAATTTTCTGTGCATAGGAATAGTTTAATAGCTTTCGATTTTTGCTGTCCAAGGCCCCTTTTCCGATTGTTGTTGCCCAAGGCCCCTTATAGACGAAGTCATTTGTTATTTCATTGCACCGTCTTAGATGGCGTTATTTTAATTTTAAAACTCATTTATCTCATTAAATATCAATCCTATCAAAATTTTGTAAAGAATAAAACTTATCGGAAATCATGTTTAAAGAAACTTTTGTTATGTAACATTTTTCACAAAAATCAATAATAAGCGAGATATTTCGATTTATTTAATTCAGGCCCCTTTATAACCCCCCTTTTAAATAAAGTATTTTGAATGCCATATAGCCTAAAATCTAAGTTACAACGAACTTAATTTATATTCCAATTTTCATATAAATCGGTTCAGCCATTATCGCGTGAAAAGGTAACAAACATACAGATAGACATATAAACAAAAATTAAAAAAATGCGATTTTCGGTTTCAGGGTGGTTAATTATATATGTTAGGAACAGTTATTTTTGGAAAATCGAAAATTACCAGAAAAATTTCGGCTACAGATTTATTATTCATTCATTCATTCATTCATTTCCATTCATTCATTTATTTTATTCCATAGATCTTACATGAGCAATGAAGCTTTAAGATGTGGAACATGTCAACATTTTACAATATTACAATTACAATTTTTACCAATTTTTATAGTTTTACAATTTAGTAATTTTCTACAATTTTTACAATTTTGTACAATTTTCTTTACATTTTTTTACATTTTGGCGAGATGTAGTGAGATGAGATGAGGTCCGAGGATTCGCCAAAATATTACCCGGCATTTGCCTTTTCGGTGGGGGAAACCTCGGAAAAACCCAACCAGGTAACCAAATCAAAGGGGTAATCAAAGCAATTAGTATAGATGTGCTGACAGGCCTTCGCTTATCAGCACAGAAAAAGATTCAATCCTTTTTATTTTCGTGACTTCAATAATTATTATTATGTTTATTCAAGTTAATCCGTAGTTCTGTTAAACAAATGCTTATGTTGCCATCCGATACACCTACTAGTATGTTATATGCAAGCAAATAACACAGAGGTTTGTGACTAGTCAGAGCATCATGGGAAGCGTTCTTGAAACAGTTCAACATCTGCATCACTTTAATATTAAATGAAAATCCTTCTGTAAATAGTATGCGACCTTTGATGTCTGAACTTAATTCTTCCTGTCAACATCTAAGTCTCCCTTGTCCAGTTGAACTTCGTAAATCTGTGACTAGGAAATTAAGAGAGGAATTAAGAAATGCAGAATTCGAATCTTGGAAAGTAATGCCTGGAATAGGCAGAGATGTAGAATTGTACAGCCAAGTACCTAAAGCCAATGCCTGGATTTTTAATAAGTCTGGACTATCTACATCTGAATGGGTAACCTGCCTCAAAATGAATGCCAATTTAGCAGCAGTTAGAGGAGTACATACCTTTGGACGGATCCCGGTGCAAGCATGGCTGCCCGGAGACTGAAACCCTTGCCCACGTCCAAAGTCAGTGTAACAGAGGTTTACTCCTCCGAAATGCCAGACACCATCATGTTCGATCCTTAATTGCAACTGCTTAAAAAAAAAAAAGTCTTGGACAGTAGAAGAGGAAGTTTTTTGCCTCGCTACTAATGGCTCCTCTAGACGTATTGACATCATAGCGTATTCCCAGACTACCAAGAAAGGTTATAAACTTGATCCTACAATAAGGATTGAAACGGGGAGTAGCCAGCCGGAGGATGTCAATCAAGAAAAGATCAACATTTATCTGCCAACAGTTGATTACTTCAAAGCAAAATACCAGCTTGAAGACATTGAGGTGATTGGTCTTCTTATTGGAGCTCGTGGTGTGATTCCCAAGTTCTTTGAAAGCTTCAGGACGACTTTTGAACTACCACAGACACTTACTACTGACATCATAACTTCAGTTTTGAAACGCTCTTGCCAAATTATGAGTCATCATATTCACTCTGTTTAATTTCTTTTTCTTCACTTTATAATTCATATGTTTATTTTAATTTCCTGTCAACAACTTTATGTAAACATTTCATATTTTAAAATTCATCTAGGAGAGCATACTGAGTCCTTCTGGGCTACCTCCAATGGGAGGCAAGTAACAATTTAAAATTATATAAAAAAAAAACGTTTTCGGAAATCTTTACAACAAAGCCTTACTATAAAATTCTATACAGATCTTTACTTCCTATTGTCTTCAGGGAAATTATAGTCATATTTTCAAATCATTATCATCAAATCAGAGTGGGGATTTACTATGTTCCAAGTTCGTTTCCAGGCTTCTATTTACCTTCTCCAATTGTTCCGGCTTCAGATAAGCTTATAGACTCGCCAGCGGGATGCTCTCGCGCACACTGGAAATTCCAAGGATTTGACCTTGGGTTCCAGTTCGCCTCTCTCTGCATCGAAGCACAACATGGTAGAGTCCCTAATTCGTACCCTGATTACATTCAATGTCCAGAAGAGTGGAAGTCCAGTGATTTTATATCCGGTAACTTCTTTCTCTACGGCTTTTCCATATCCGTGTTGGGTCCACCTCATAGGCTATTACAGTTTTAATTAGACACTTTCATGATAGAATTTCTGAAATAGGATACGGAATAACATCGAGTTTAGCTGCATACAACATGGCGCTAACATCAATTCGATGTTAAGGGGATGCCTTAAAGGATGAATGCACTAAAATCTCTGCTGTAGTCAGAATTAGCTATTCTAAGTCATCTCTAAACATTCCTTGTTAGAGGGTCATCATATAGGCCAGCCATGGCGAAAATGCGAGCATATTGTGGCTCGCAATGATAGCTATGTATTTCTCTTGCTTCCTACCTCCCCCAACCCCCACCCTCTCACTCACTGGAGTCAAACTCCGTTCCATTTGTATTTGTCTCTGACCTGCGAGTGGCATATGTCTCTCTCAAAACCAGGTACCTCTACAAAAACTAAAGTTTCAAGCAGGATGGGAGGACGCATTTTTTTTTCTGTCAATATGATGAGAATATTAAATGTATGATTTGTTCACAAGTATTACGAGGAAAACGGTTGTATAACATAAAACGGCATTATACTACATGTTACTCACGAAACATTAAAAGGTTAAGTGTTATCATCATCATCATCATCATCATCATCTGTGTACGTCGATCCTTTTTTAGCAGATGTACGAATAATGCGGTTAGATCTTCAATTTGAACTCACACGTTTACAATGTGATGTTAAATGAAAGCTAGATGTAAGGACTTGACAAATGTTGAACTTTTCAAATCTTTGCCAAAAAATAAATATCTGAAGCTTCGTTCTTTCGCTTGCTCTATTGAAGCCATGTTCGCTACAACTTACGTTTGTGAAAAATTATTTTCAACAATGAAAATAGTAAAAACCAAATTTAGATCACGACTGACAGATAAATACCTTCGTGATCAACTACGACTGGCAGTAAGTGACATAATTCCTGATTTTGAAACTCTGTCGCAGAGACATTCTGAAGACAGTTAATTTTAGGTTGTGATAATGTGTCCTATGTTTTCTTATTCATTTCTTTCTTCATTACACGTTACTGAACATTAGTTTTGTAACCTTGTAATGTGTAAAATTGTATTTAAGTGCTTGACGTAAGGGGAATAAAAATCCGTTAATAAGTCAGACAGTTGCTTCACTTCCCCTTCGGATGTCCGCCTCCCTCCATAGGTGCTATGCACGTTGCAGGTTACACAGTGGCTCGGCGCACGATCACATTTTCGCCACAGCTGACATAGGCAATTGGTTCGATCCTTAAATTAAAATATATTTTGTCTGTTTTTTTAAAGCCACTAAGACTAATATCGACATGAACTTCAGGGATTAGGTACAGCTTACAGCAGTAAAATTTTGGAAATATTCAACATCTTTTTCCTCCATTACTGTATCTTGTACAATAATGAAAATTAATATGTGTAAAACGCTATCCTGCTATAAGAAATAGTAATAACTTATGCGTTACAAGAGCGGTATGTTGAAGTGTTCATGTTCGAGGAAAAGTTTGAAAAAGCGAAACGTAGTTGAGCTTTTTTAATTTCCGAGAATTGAAAGAAAACATACAGCTCGTGTATCGTACATTATTTTGTGCGAAGATCGTTTATTACATACCTGAAAGAGGAATTTCTAATTAGTTGCAATGAAATCTCCATCTTGGTTTCTGTTCAATAACGGCAAATTTGCAAAACAAATATATCTATCTTCAACATTGTTGCTTTAAAATGTTTTCTGTGTTTACTATACTCCAGCAGGCCGTGATATACGTCTGTCTTTTTTTTCCCCCAGTCTATGATGAGTCTGGAATCTTGTTGATTTTTTCACGGCTTCCTTAATTTTACTTGCATCACGAATGCAGTAACTTTAGTGGAGTTGTAGAGTATACTTAAATTTTGCAAATACTTAAAAACAATAATTAACAGTGCAATTTAGATGAAATTGCAGTGGTAAGTTTCCAATTTATAATTATTACTATACTGAACGTCTCTAAAAATAATATGTTAAAAGCCTAAAACAGTAAAATCAATATGTCACTTAAGCGGTAAGAAGAGGGAAATTGTTATGTGTGTTAGGTTGGGAATACTGAATGTGGAATTTTAGACTTTCCGCGGATTGGTTTTGTGCGGAAACCAAGCAAATACGCACGATCTCGCAAAAAATATTTTTACGATTTAAAAAAAAAAATTACATTGGATCCTTTAAATATTTTCGGCGTATTACAGATTTGTTAGTCTTCACTTTCAAGGTTCAGAGTTTTAGTTTTCGTCGTGAATTTGCACGACTGTAGTTCAGTTCCCTTCATAAGTCTTCATTCTCACAATTCCTGGGTCGATATCTATGACTAGTAAGAATTGCTTAGAAATTAATTAACCACTATACAGAGTATAAACAGTAAGCAACGCCATTAATTCCAAGGGATTATCGTTTGAGATATTTCAAACAAAAAAGTTTAATACAATTTTGCTCGGTTTTGTTTCCTTTTACAGATAAAAATTGTTTTATATGAAACATTTCATAGCGAGTTTTGGGAAAGTAATTGATTTAATTCCAAATATGCTCAGTCAATTTGAGAGAGCAGGGTACTATCATAATAAATGATTGAAAGAACTTTAGTTTTGTCCTTTAAATGTGCAGAAATTTGATCCCAACAAATTTAATTTTCCGTTATGCAAAGAATTTTTTTTTTCAGTATACCACCTACTCTGTATATGAGGCGTTCAAAGCTAAAGTGGATCAAGTCCTTGAGACTTTTGAGATAATAGGACTTAAAGTTAATTTGTTCTAGTACTTACTTACTTACTGGCTTTTAAGGAACCTGGAGGTTCATTGCCGCCCTCACATAAGCCCGCCATTCGTCCCTATCCTGAGCAAGATTAATCCAGTCTCTATCATCATACCCCACCTCCCTCAAATCCATTTTAATATTATGTTCCAATCTACGTCTCGGCCTCCCTAAAGGTCTTTTTCCCTCCGGTCTCCCAACTAACACTCTATATGCATTTCTGGATTCGCCCATACGTGCTACATGCCCTGCCCATCTCAAACGACTGAATTTAATGTTCCTAATTATGTCAAGTGAAGAATACAATGCGTGCAGTTCTTCGTTGTGTAAGTTTCTCCATTCTCCTGTAACTTCATTCCTCTTAGCCCCAAATATTTTCCTAAGCACCTTATTCTCAAACACCCTTAACCTATGTTCCTCTCTCAGAGTGAGAGTCCAAGTTTCACAACCATAAAGAACAACCGCAGTATAACTGTTTTATAAATTCTAACTTTCAGATTTTTTGACAGCAGACTGGATGATAAAAGCTTCTCACGCGAATAATAACAGGCATTTCCCATATTTATTCTGTGTTTAATTTCCTCCCGAGTATCATTTATATTTGTTACTGTTGCTCCAAGATATTTGAACTTCTCCACCTCTTCAAAAGTTAAATCTCCAATTTTTATATTTCCATTTCGTGCAATATTCTCGTCACGAGACATAATCATATACTTTGTCTTTTCGGGATTTACTTCCAAACCTATCTCTTTACTTGCTTTCACTAGCAATAATTTTATTTTCAAATTCTAGATTTATAAAATATAAACAATTGTGATGTTAAATGATGCAACGCTTTGGTGACTTGATCCACTATGGCTCAGAATATCGTGAACAAATAATCTGAGCCAAAAGTGACTGGTGTCACCTACCGGCGAATGCTTGGAATTAAGACTTGATCTATTACTGCTCGGAAAAGATCCAACTTCAGATAGTCAGAAAATGAATTAAACTCAATTTATGAAAATTTGTGACTTGATCCACTGTTTTGTCATTAACATTTTCGTTTCCTTTTTCATTCAGGATTGATACGATGCAGTCCGTGTACGCGAATTTCGGGACACTCGTTATATCCATAGGGACTCCCTGCCGGAAAGAAGGCCTGGTTTAATTGCAATTCTCTATTCCCGTGAAGGCGTATTGGCCTCAAAGAGAAAATTATAAACCACAGACGCAAAACGCGGCGGTCTGTTGTGAAGTTCTTAAAGGAAGTAATTATCCCACAGCGCTGCCATATTGTGTAGGATAATATTTTCGGATAAAAAAAATTAAATGTATACCTACTATCATTAACGTTTGAGCGTCGAGAGAAGCTACAGTACTTTTTCACGTAATAATATGAAGCTGTGGGTAAACCCAGACGTTAGTCGAAAGGAAATAAAAAAAAACTATTGTGATAGCCGTTCTGTAGGAAGTCCACTATGACAGACCTTTCCAGAGTGACTTGCAATGTAAGAAGCAGGATCTGCGGTCCATGACAGACAATAGCAACGTCCCTCATACGTAGTTAAAATCCTATACCTGCATTCAAGTCTCTCACGTCTAAAGTCATTGCTGCACAATGTGCACATTGTGTAACAAAAGACCATTCAAAGGAGCGGGATTTTATGACCCATTAAAATTAAAATTTCTATCCGTGGCACGAAAGTGCGTGCGAATGAATAGGACTTCTCGGTTGTGGTGGAAGACGACTCACAAGCAAACGTTCTAATGGGGGCAGATAAAATAGTAATATACGTTACAAGAGCGGTATGTTGACGTTTTCATGGTCGAGGAAAAGATTGAAAAAGCCAAATGTAGTTGAGCTTTTTTTAATTTCCGAGAACATGAAAACAAACATTCCGCTCGTGTATCGTACATTATTTTGTGCGAACATCGTTTATTACATACCTGAAAGACGAATTTCTAATTAGTTGCAATGAAATCTCCATGTTGGTTTCTGTTTAATGACGGCAACTTCGGAAAACCAAAATATCTTTCTTCAGCATTGTTGCTATAAAATGTTTTCTGTGTTTACTATACTCCAGCAGGTCGTGATATACGTCTGTCATTTTTTTTCCCCCAGTCTATAAATGCGAACTTAAAACAAACGGTAAGGTTATGTAATGATTTATTTTTCATTTTAATATTTTAACAATATTATTTATATAACATATTGCAGTAATAACATCCACATCTGGAATCTTGTTGATTTTTTCACGGCTTCCTTAATGTTACTTGTATCAGGAATGCAGTAAGTTTCGTGGAGTAGTAGACTTTACTTAATTTTTGCAAATATTTAAAAAAACAATAATTAACATTGCAATTTAGGTGAAATTGCAGCGGTAAGTTTCCAATTTATAATTATTACTATGTTAAACGTCTCTAAAAATAATATGTTAAAAGCCTAAAGCAGTAAAATGAATGTCGCGCTTAAGCGGTAAGAAGAGGGAAATTGTTATGTGTGTTACGTTGGGAATACTGAATGTGGCATTTCACACTTACCGCGTATTGGTTTTGTGCGGAAAACAAGCTAATACGCACAATCTCGCACAAAAGTTAATTTTTTTCTTCCACCACGTTAATAATATCAAAAGAAGTGCTTATACAAATTTTGGCCACTCGACCGCAATTACGAGGGCCGTAAAAAATAAATTCGCCAGGGTCCGTCAACAAAAAAAAAAAAAACATAATTTCATTGGATAAATTTATTGGAACGGACACAGCTTGTTGAGCTATTTTCCAACATATTTTCCATCGGAATTGAGACATTTCTCATATCATAGGATCGACGGAGAGAGATGCAGACGCAGTCAAACGCTGGTTCCGATCTGAGGCCGTTGACTTCTACGACACAAAAATTGATCCCATGGTATGAAAAATGTCTCAATTCAAGTGGGGGATATGCTGACAAATAGCGTAACAATTGCTGTATCTGTTTCAATATTAATGGTAGTATAGAGCACAGCAGTAGACATACTACAAATTATTATTATTATTATTATTATTATTATTATTATTATTATTATTATTATTACTACTACTACTACTACTACTACTATATATTTGTGTAAAAAATTATTGTAAAGTGTGTAATGTAAGGGTTCAATTGATTAATTGTATGTACTTTGTGATCTATAATATATAATAAATATCACATATTATATTATTATTATTGTTATTATTATTATTACTATTATTATTATTATTATTATTATTATTATTATTATTATTTAAGATACTTGTCTATGCGGATGACGTGAATATGTTAGGAGAAAATCCACAAACTATTAGGGAAATCACGGGAATTTTACTTGAAACAAGTAAAGAGATAGGTTTGGAAGTAAATCCCGAAAAGACAAAGTATATGATTATGTCTCATGACCAGAATATTGTACGAAATGAAAATATAAAAATTGAAAATTTATCCTTTCAAAAGGTGGAAAAATTCAAATATCTTGGAGCAACACCAACAAATATAAATGACATTAGGGAGGAAATTAAACGCAGAATAAATATGAGAAATGCTGTTATTATTCGGTTGAGAAGCTTTTGTCATCTAGTCTGCTCTCAAAAAAGCTGAAAGTTATAATTTATTAAACAGTTATATTATCGGTTATTCTGCATGGTTGTGAAACTTGTACTCTCACTTTGAGAGAGGAACAGAGGTTAAGGGTGTTTGAGAATAAGGTGCTTATAAACAACAGGCTATTTGGGACTAAGAGTGATGAAGTTACATAACGCAAAGCTGTACGCATTGTATTCTTCACCTGACATAATTAGGAATATTAAATCCAGACGTTTGAGATGGGCAGGGCATGTGGCACATATGGGCGAATCCAGGAATGCATATAGAGTGTTAGTTGGGAGGCCGAAGGGAAAAAGACCTTTGGGGAGGCAGAGACGTAGATGGGAGGATAATATAAAATGGATCTGAGAGAGGTGGGAAATGATTGTAGAGACTGGATTAATCTTGCTCAGAATAGGGACCGATGGCGGGCTTATGTGAGGGCGATAATGAACCTCCGGGTTCCTTAAAAGTCATAAATAAGTTATTATTATTATTATTATTATTATTATTATTATTATTATTATTTACCAGGTGCTTTCATCTCATTTGAAATTTCCTCCCACATTTTACAAACCACATTATTATCGTAATATTGTTCAAAGTGGGATTGTACAGAACATACAGACATAACGGCTCGGTTAGAAAAGCCAACGTACTATGGTAGGAACGATCATGATTTTAAAATCAAATGTAGGAAACAGAAAACGGATGTAGGTAAATTCTCATTTTTAAATAGAACTATAAATGATTGGAATGACCTACCTGCAGCGATCTTTGAGGTCTGTCCTTCCTTAAGGAGATTCAAGAATAACTTAAAAAGTTGTGTATAAAGTGCAAATTAAAATTAAGGTGACATTTAACATTTAATTTTTTAAGGTGACATGTATTTATCTAGCCTGACGAGTTACTTCCTTGGTTTGAATTGTAAATTATTTAAAAATAGCGTGCAAGAGGGCCTTACACTAGAAATGTTTAGTTTAAATGTAGTTCTGTTTATAAGTATGCATAAGGGTGTAATTATTTGGCTTATTTGAACTGTTGTATCAGTGAAGCGAGGTGAGTCAGTGAAGTTATGGTTTTACAGTGCAGTGAACAGTTCCGATCAGTGATAATTTATAGCGTCAATGAAATGTGTCCTATTGTGTCAGTGAAATGTGTTATAATGTGTCAGTGAAATGTTTTACAGAGTGTCAGTGAAATGTGTGCTAAAGTTCCAGTGAAATGCGTCATAGTGCCACTACAGTGAGTGAGATGAGAGTAAAGTGAAAGACTATTGAAACTTATGTAGGGCCTATACATAATTATGTAGGTTGTATTGTAAAATTAGCTATTTTATTTATGTTTTATTATTATTGTGTTAAATTGTATTGTGTATTCTTATTGTATTGTGTATAAAATTGTATATGTATTGTAAAATTGTATTGTGTATTGTATAATTGTATTGTATATTGTAATTTTATTGTGTATTGCAGTAGCGGCTGGTGGTCAAAATAATGAGTGTGCTACAATCTCTATATCGGCCTACTGTATACACTTACATGCATTTATCTTAATTTGAGACTCGCCTAGTGACGAAATATGTCCAGAGTTCCTTCCTACTGCAGAACTTGTCAATTACCCTGGTGTTAAACGTTAAATCCCTCCATCCTGGACATCATACTCTTTTCTATTGACAGTATTGCAAGAGCAGTGAGGCGATCCTGGGACATAGTGTTCCTTAAAAACGTTTTTATGCGTTTCAAGCAAGAAAAACATCTTTCTGGCTCAGCAGTGGTCACTGGTGTTGTAACCAAAATATTTAACAACTTCGTTACTTCACAGAATGGATCCCGTGAATTGTTGGAGACTATGTTTTGTAACAATTGAACAGCCATCTATATTTCGGAAGTCGGATCTTCCGTATAGAACTCCAAGTTGTGTCTTTAACATTCTTTTGTTCAGTACAGTATAGCTGTTGACAGCAACTTCAAGTTCGCGTTCAGGAAAATTATGCAAAAAATTTTCAAAAAATTCGCTGTTTAACAATTTTGTTGCGTCTAGGTAGCTTAAAGATTGGAAACGATGAGTAGTTTCCTGAATTATACGGTTACATACCTCCTTGGCATCAATTTTCTGGGATTCAATTTTCCGTCGCTTGCTGACTGATTCAGGAGGAACCTCAAAAAACTGGTAGATGGCAGCAGCAGTCGAACATTTGAATTGCCAAATACATTGTACATAGTTCCGAGTTTCTCCACAAACAAGCATTCTTCCCTTACGCTTTACTTTTGCAATCTCCAAGCTGTGTTGTGCTGAAGCCGACTACAGCACTTCCCCGCGTAAAAATAGCCTATCAGAGCAGTTATTTCAGCTTCGCACATGCGCATTAACTGTCTACATTCTCATGTAAGTTCTGAGTAGCACAACGAACCCCCTGAGGCACCAAAGAGCGAAGAGCGAAGACTAAACACTCTATAACGCGTCATGAACATAACAACGGGAAATTGTCAAATGGCAGGTCAAATACTATGGTACTGCAAACACTTTATTTGAGCAAAAAATATCATTGTGCTGTAGCACTGTAGCACATAAGGACGGGCCGCCCCTGGTGTATTGTTTATATTGTATATACCACTGCCACCGGGTGCTTGCCCACTTGCAGTGTAAATAAATACATACATATCTTTCCTGTACTAAGCAACTAATTTATCCGCATCGATCTTCATTCTTTATAATGTGCACTACACAACAATAGTATCTGTAGATAGAGGAATCGTGTAATCGTGGACGTGGCTACTCACGCATGCGCAGTAAGCTACTGTCCGCATTTCACGAGAAGATCCGTGCAAGGAATGCGAGTTTTTCGCCCATCCTTATAACCTACCCCCGACACGGAACCGGCCGGCCATTGACTGAGCCTTGTGTGTCCCTGTCGACCAATGACACCACTCACATCCACTTACTCCTTCAGAAACGCTGAGTTATTATGGTCCGCCCCAGAAATCTGTGGAGTAACTTCACGCATATGAGGGCGGAGTCTATCTGTGACGGAGTATACTGCGGACAGCATCAGCTCGAGGCCGCTAAGGGGTAAGATATGCTCGTGGTAGAAGGTAGAGTAGAATTCAGATAGAAACGATCCAATCCCTACAAGCGATTGCTAGCTTCGTTCAACCAACATCTCCCCCCAGAGCGATCATTGGCCCTAGCCCTCCCACATACCACTTGCACAAAGGCGTGGATTATTATATAATAGGATGCGAAACTTGCTGAGTTTCCCGTAACACATACTAGAGGCGCTGTTGTAGAAATTGATCTTGCTGCCACCTGTTGGGGGGAGGGGCGTTAATATATCTAGCAGCGCACCAAATAGCGAAAAGAGTAATAACTCCATGCATTTAGCAGCGCACCTGGTGACGAAAATGTTAAACTGTGCAGAAAGTATTCCCTCCCACCCTCATCGATATTCAAAACTAACCCAATTTAAAATAAAACATTTACATTTTTATTCCTCACAGCATCTTCTACTGAAAATTCTTACCGGAGCCAACAGGAAGATAAAAGAGACGATCTATTTTACACTGCCCAATTAAAATATAACCAGACAGAGACAAAAAATAAAGCAAAAGGTTAGATAATTGGGATTGTATTCTTTGGGTATTTATTGTACAGCGCAATGGAAAAGTCTGCAAGAACTACTTAGATAGTTCAATTTATTATATTACTGTTACTTTACAATACATTCAACAACACTATTTTTACAACATCCATAAACATCACTGTTTAACATGCGCTGCTTATACACACACGTAATCACTTTATGTTCACTTATTAGCAAGTTTCTGGCTGCCATCTTGTCTCCTCGAGCAATATCTCGAACGGATAAATAGAGAACTCACAGTAATGTACCCAACACGTAGTTCTAATGTTCACCACCTACGACATTGGGCGCTGATCATCTTATTTCAGCCCCTCGCCGCCAGATGGTGCTGTCCGCAGTTTCGCACCCTATCATATATTTATCCATGACAAAGGTCTTCTTTCCTCTTTCTACTCGACAGATGCCTGGGACGGAACATAGTTTATCCCAGTGATGCAGAACTGAGAGAGAGAGAGAGAGAGAGAGAGAGAGAGGTGGATGTATGGGGAAAATATTGGTTCCCCTTTCACAGTCCAGGGTGTTGAATGACGTCTCCGTGATCCGTCTACAACCAGATATAGTAAAATGATAGATTCAAAAGTTTAAGAGTAATAGCAAAATTTCTTCACTCATACATAACAGCCATACACTAAGATACGGAGCGTGGGAAATGGACAGACATAATAAGAAATTAAGGGGAGAGAATGGTATTTTTTTGGTGTAAAATGAATAGGCCTAAATTTAAAAAAAATCTTTAAAATACTCTGTGATATGTGTGGAATGCATAGCATAATATTTTGTGGGTATTTGTGCCCTTATCGGATGTTGAGTCGCCATTTTTAAACTTCCTGCGTTATGGATTTTTAAATCATCCGCCCACTTTTATTGTTGTTTCCGGTAAATTAAATTTTCAATTTTTTTTTCTTTAAAATACCCTTTGATATGTGTGGAATGCATTGCATAACATTTTGTGGGTATTTGTGTCCTTATCGGATGTTGAGACG
Organism: Periplaneta americana; assembly: GCF_040183065.1. Taxonomy (NCBI): domain Eukaryota; kingdom Metazoa; phylum Arthropoda; class Insecta; order Blattodea; family Blattidae; genus Periplaneta; species Periplaneta americana. The sequence goes on along the minus strand of NC_091118.1, from coordinate 24,376,449 downwards.
TCATTTTTAAACTTCCTGCGCTATGGATTTTTAAATCACACGCCCGCTTTCATCGGTTTCCAGTAACTTCATTTTTTTTTTTTTTTTGCTACATTGCCAGACAAAAATGGATACAATTTCTGAACTATTAAAGATACATGCATGAAATTTAGAACACACATTCTTTAGATTATTAGGAAACTTTTCTCTGTAACAGAATTTTGTTAATTGATTTCATTTTAAAAATACGTCCGTTTGTTTGCAAGAATGGAAATCAGAAACTTGTTATTAAATTTTAATTGTTTATTTTAAAAACGTAGGGACTAACATCAAAATTCTGTTACAGACAGTTTGTAGAACATGCTTTCGCAAATACATTGCAAAAAACGGTTTGAATCTATCTTTAAAAACGGTTTAGATATATCGGTTTTAGTACAATCTGTATTGGGTATATTTTTCTTTTCAAATTTGGGCCCCCAAATATATATATATTTTTTTTCAAAATATTTATATTTGGTTGAGTTGTCACAGCTATGAGTTCTCTACATACAAAAAAATAATATTTTACACCAAATAGGAAAAAAGTTAAAAAAAATACCATCCTCTCTCCTTAAGCTGTGTTGGAAAGAGTGCGTGAAGGAAGAATGATACTGAATCTGATCAGGAAGAGCAAAAGGAAATGGTTGGGCCACTGGCTGAGAAGAAACTGCCTACTGAAGGATGCACTGGAAGGAATGGTGAACGGAAGAAGAGTTCGGGCAGAAAAAAGATATCAGATGATAGACGATATTAAGATATATGGATCATATGGGGAGACTAAGAGGAAGTTAGAAAATAGGAAAAATTGCAGAAAGCTGTGTTAGCACATAGCAGTGAAAAACCTGCCCTTGGGCAGAACACTAAGAATGAATTAAAGCTTATATTATATTTAGGAAGTAACTTATCTGAAAACGTGACGACCATAAGAAAAACCTGTCTTAAACGAAGAGTGAAAGGAGAAAATAAATAATGTTTTCTCACATTTCAATTGCACCCTGTGAAAACGATTTTCTAATGTCATTGCCTTCAAGTAGACATCATCATCATCAATATCTATCAGGGTTTAGGCCATTTGGCCTGTTCCGTCTCAGGTGAAAAGCTGGTCTCTCCATCGCTTCTTCGGGCGTCCACGATCTCGGTATCCAAGGGGTCTATAATTTAATAATCTCCTGGGTAGTCTATCATTTGGCATCCGTAGAACATGCTCATGCCAGTTGCTCCGATACTTGTGGATTGTCTCTGTAATGGCTGCGATATTTAGTCCTTGTTGGATGTCTTCATTATATTTATGGTCATAGAGAGTGTAGCCTGCTAGCGGTCTTAGTAATCTCATCTCAGCTGCTTCTATTCTTTTCAGTTGACTAGTTGTTAGAGTCCAAGTTTCTGATCCATATAGCAAAGTTGAAATGGCCATTGTTTTGTAGAATTTCAAAATTGTGTCTTGCCGGACCTTCTTAAACAGTGTATTTCTAATTGTTCTTAGCAGCTGTTGAAATGTGGCTAATTTATTATCTATATCTCGAGAATGAATATAGGAGAGATTACAGCCAAGGTAAGTAAAAGCATTTACTTGCTCTACTCCAGAGTTATTGATAACTAGATAGAATTTTTACCAATAAAGGCCATGGTTTTTGTTTTGTGTATAGAAATTTCTAAATTGTACTCTTTTGCTTTTTGATATAACCTATGAATTGCCATTTGTAAGTTGTCTTCGGTGTTAGCTAATGTAATTACATCATCTGCGTAGAGCAGAGTGTTAATTTTTTTTATTATTTTAGTTGGTTATTTAACGACGCTGTATCAACTACTAGGGTATTTAGCGTCGATGAGATTGGTGATAGCGAGATGATATTTGGCGAGATGAGGCCGAGGATTCGCCAGAGATTACCTTGTATTCACATTACAGTTGGGGAAAACCTCGGAAAAAACCCAACCAGGTAATCAACCCAAGCGGGGTTGAAAGCAACTTCAGACCGGCAGGCAAGCGCCTTAACCGACTGAGCCACGCCGGTGGCTCAGAGTGTTAAGGGGTTAAGTAGAAATATACGAGTAAATTACATTTCATAACAATATGGTAAATACCCATTCCACTCATGACAGTCTTTGCTTATTTGTGTACAGTTTTCCTTGTATACATATCTATCGTGGAAGTTTTCTGCGAATTGTATTAACCAAATAACATTTTCCTCTCCCATTCATGTGTAACGAGTTTGTTGACATAGTATCAAAAATATATAGTCTAATTTACAATACAAAGTCTAAAATATGTTGTAATTTCGGTGTAATTCAACGATAACTAAATCTCTAAGGTCATAGATTACGATGTTTGAATAGTCATTTGCGTTTACACTCTTCTCTGCTGACGCAATAACATATCGGTATGTAAATGTCGTCTGTTGAACTAAAACAAGTTCACTGTGATGAAAGAACGGGATATTTACACTGTTCGCGGCTTTAATACTGCTTGAAAGAGGATTTCACGTTAAGAAAAAAGCATTGAGAATATGGGGCTATTCCATCAAATGATCAGTTGCCGTAGAAACGCCTACCTGCAAGATACTGTAGCTTCTACGATGTAATAGGCAAGGCCCATAAAACCAATGCTAATTATCTACTTTTATACACATAGAGAGCTAGCTAGAGAAAGTGACTTTTTTTAAACGGTGATATTAATGAAAGGAGATAATGAAATTTGAAATTTTCTTCCTAATTAATGCACACTTTTCATTTTCTGCATGCAGAAACATAATTGCTACAGCAACTTAAAATCGAGATTTGGGCCTAGATTAAAAAAAGGGTACACTACCGTAATTAACTAAAATGGACATATCTTAGCCATTTTTAAACATAAATTCAAAATTTCTCTGAAATTTTACTCATAACAGCACGTTCTTTAAAATCTCTGGAGCACAATTTCGATATTGGCTTTTAATTTTTTAAGTTTAACAATTACAATTCACTAATGAATTTTAGAGGTAATTTTACAGAAATATGGAGGTATATTTTTCAAATGTAACAAAATAACAATTTTCTATTCCAGAAAAAAAGATTTCTAATAGCCTTAAGGATATAGCCTATGTACCAAATATCATACTTGTAGCATTAATAGTTGTAAATATGTAGCTATAACTTTTTGTATGGAACAAAGAAAAAAATTTAAGTCAGCCTACGGGAAACTGCAATCAAAGTTTAGTGTCATTTAAAATACAGAGCTTTAAAAATGACGTCACAGCAGTTGACAATGCCATAAATGTGCATTACTCTACATGCAATGTATTTTTCATACTTATATAAAAATAGGCCTAATATCATGAGGGACATTATGACAGTTACTGCAAAAAAATTGTCAAAAAATCAATTTTCGGTTTTTGTACGAAAATATTCCTTGGGCAATTACAACAAGGAAGTTCGGATAAATCGCAATATAGCGAACGACAGTAGGGGAAGTTTTTCCCCACCCACATGAAATGTGCATTCGACACAACGCTCACCTATCATGTAGAATGTCTGGTGAGCTAGTAGGGGAAAAGTGGAAGGGGTAGTGGGCGGAGCTTCTACGTTCGCTATATTGCGATTTGCCCGGAAGTTCATAGTAAGAACTTTTTTTGCCTCTACATCTCCTTTGAGATCCAGGAGCAATTTTATAAGGCCTACTCCATATTCAGTACCGTATCTCTTTTTATACATTTGTCTTTTCCTCGAAACTACATATTTTTATTATAGATCTATTCAAAATGCTTCATGCGCATGAAGTTTTCACCAAATTCAATGAAAATATTCGTATGTGTCCATACATATGAGATGTTCAGAGCAAAAGTGGAGTAAGACAAAATTGGGCAATGAGGTTTAAAGTAAAAATTCTGTAAAATACAGCGCAAAGTAGCAATTAATATGGCCTTATTGCTATCCACTAACTACTAATAGTTTAAATAAATTGAATATTAATTGCTACTTTGTGCTGTATTTTACAGAAAGTTTACTTTAACCCTCATTACCCATTTTTGACTTACACCACTTCTGCTCTGAACGGTTCATATTATATTACCTGAGATTTAACTCTGAGAAATGTTGAGTATCTTGAAAATTATGAGCTAAAAATTATTATATGAATACATAATTGTCTTGATTTCAAAACTTTATTTTTCTAAACTAGCTTAGATATCATGAATTTTTGAGAGCTAAATTTTTGCCCATGAATCAGAGTCCGAATGAAAAAATACGAACTTGCTGTATTTGAATGTAATGCGCATGGAAAATTTTGATTGTATCACTAACTTGCATAATTAAAACAAAATTAACTTCGAAACCAGTAGTCCAATTCAGTTGAACATTTGCACACAACTTATTCTTAAAAAAATGAAAAAAAAAAAAAAATCGGCCAAAATTGTAAACATTTCAAAACTCAGTTCTTGTGTCCCTTAAAGGAAGAAAAAATTGCAAAAAAAATTAAAGATAAGGGAAATTACAATCAAAGTATACTCACTTACAAATGGCTTTTAAGGAACCCGAAGGTTCATTGCCGCCCTCACATAAGCCCGCCACTGGTCCCTATCCTGTGCAAGATTAATCCAGTCTCTATCATCATACCCCACCTCCCTCAAATACATTTTAATATTATCCTCCCATCTACGTCTCGGCCTCCCCAAAGGTATTTTTCCCTTCGGTCTCCCAACTAACAGTCTATATGCATTTCTGGATTCGCCCATACGTGCTACATGCCCTGCCCATCTCAAACGTCTGGATTTAATGTTCCTAATTATGTCAGGTGAAGAATACAATGCGTGCAGTTCTGTGTTGTGTAACTTTCTCCATTCTCCTGTAACTTCATCCCGCTTAGCCCCAAATATTTTCCTAAGCACCTTATTCTCAAACACCCTTAACTTATGTTCCTCTCTCAGAGTGAGAGTCCAAGTTTCATAACCATACAGAACAACCGGTAATATAACTGTTTTATAAATTCTAACTTTCAGATTTTTGGACAGCAGACTGGATGATAAGAGCTTCTCAACCGAATAATAACAGTCATTTTCCATATTTATTCTGCGTTTAATTTCCTCCCGAGTGTCATTTATATTTGTTACTGTTGCTCCAAGATATTTGAATTTTTCCACCTTTTCGAAGGATAAATCTCCAATTTTTATATTTCCATTTCGTACAATATTCTGATCACGAGACATAATCATATACTTTGTCTTTTCGGGATTTACTTCCAAACCGATCGCTTTACTTGCTTCAAGTAAAATTTCCTTGTTACAATCAAGGTATAGTGTTATTTAAAAACTCTGCGCAGCAAAGCTTTAAAAGTACAGTCACACCAGCTAACAAGAGCATAAATTCCCATTAAATTGCATATATTTTATTTATCAAATACCAAAGATTATTTTCAACGAAATATTTTCTTTTCAATCTATTGACTCTTCCTTCACTCGGGGCTACACCAGGATAAAGATTATCACTTTCCGGTTAGTCCCTGCAGACGAGAGAATTTTCCTCTAAAGGTAACTGACTTCAGATGAACTCGCCCAGTTTCATGTCATCACTACGTTTGGTTACCTAAAGCCTCCAAGCAACCGGCTACAGTGTAGATGTAATATGGAGTACAGCTCTGCGGCATCCGACGCTACTTAGTTCAGATCTGCTGTTCAGTGAACATACGAAAACAAAACAAAACTAGGTTGTTGGAATTGAGTGCTCCAATAGAAGAATTTGGTAGCGAGCACGTCAGTGTGAAAGAAGAAAATGTATTTTATTAGAAAGAAGTAATTTGTTTTTCATTTGAAACACTTAAAATATTTACGGTCATTGTTTGTAATGTATAAAGACTCCTAAAACACGCACTCATAATTTATTTTGTGCGAGATCGTGCGTATTTGCTTGTTTTCCGCACAGAACCAATACGCGGTAAGTGTGAAATACCACATTCAGTATTCCCAACCTAACACACATAACAATTTCCCTCTTCTTACCGCTTAAGCGCGACAATCATTTTACTGCTTTAGGCTTTTAACATATTATTTTTAGAGACGTTTAACATAGCAATAATTATAAATTGGAAACTTACCACTGCAATTTCACCTAAATTGCAATGTTAATTATTGTTTTTTAAATATTTGCAAAAATTAAGTAAAGTCTACTACTCCACGAAACTTATTGCATTCCTGATACAAAGTAACATTAAGGAAGCCGTGAAAAAATCAACAAGATTCCAGATGTCGATGTTATTACTGCAATATGTTATATAAATAATATTGTTAAAATATTAAAATGAAAAATAAATCATTACATAACCTTACCGTTTGTTTCAAGTTCGCATTTATAGACTGGAGAAAAAAAATACAGACGTATATCACGGCCTGCTGGAGTATAGTAAACACAGAAAACATTTTATAGCAACAATGTTGAAGAAAGATATTTTGGTGTTCCGAAGTTGCCGTCATTAAACAGAAACCAACATGGAGATTTCATTGCAACTAATTAGAAATTCGTCTTTCAGGTATGTAATAAACGATCTTCGGACAAAATAATGTACGATACACGAGCGAATTGTTTGTTTTCATGTTCTCGGAAATTAAAAAAGCTCAACTACGTTTGGTTTTTTCAATCTTTTCCTCGACCATGAAAACGTCAACATACCGCTCTTGTAACGTATATTACTATTGTTTTAAGTTTGTGCTGAGATTCATATTCTTTCATTTGTTAATTCCAAACTTTAATTAGATCTAAAGTATCTAGATGCGTTTTACTTACTGTAAAATTCAGGAATACACAAACTCCGAAAACCAAGTAGTCGGGCGACTAAACTTTTAATGTGGCGCCTGAGATTTTTTTTTTATGTTCAAAATGTTTAAAGACTTCGATTTCTGTAATGTCACTACGACTAGTAAATAATGTTAACAAAGGCGGTTGTAGAAGGAAATTCCAATATGCTTTTCAAATTAATATCGTTACATTTGTTACGCATCTCAAGATACTTATTGTCCTACATAACTTCAGAGCGTCTCTGAGAGCGTGTTTTTGCACTACATATATAGGGTGTTAAATAAAAGTATCCAATATTTTAGGAGGTGATAATATACATCAAAACAAGGAAAAAATGTCTCATAAACATGGGTCCTACAACGCATACTTTCTGAGATCCGAACACTTGTTCATAGAAGGTGCTCAATGTGACGTCCATTCATGGCAATGCACTTCTCTGCCCTACAATACAGCAGGCTACTAGATAACCATACAGTAGTTGACACCCCTGACATGGAATACTGATACGTCGCAAGGAATATTGAAAAGAAAAGTTCGGTTGCGGATATGAGCGGGGTTCAGCAGAGATGGTGTTGTGAATTTTCGTAATCAGCATATGTGGGCTGATGAAAATCCCCATGCAGTTGAAGAAACAAGGCATCAGCACCGATTCTCAATCAAAGTATGGGTAGGCGTTCTTGGCGATAGATTAAGGACCATATGTGCTACCACAGAAATTAATTGGAGCTCGTTATCAGAATTTTCTAATTAATGTATTGCCTACCTTGCTGGAGTATGTGCCATGTCAGCAAAGACTACAGATGTGGTTCATGCACGATGACACACCAGCACATTTTTCCGCAATGAGCGTGAACACCTGACGCTGACATTTCAGGACCGCTGGATTGATTGAGGAAGCCCCACACCTTGGCCTGCTCGTTCCTCAAATCTATCAAGAACAATCAGGTCAATTTCAAAGAGTGCGTGATTCCTTACGCCGAAGGGCAGAGGAATGCATTGCCATGAATGGACGTCACATTGAGCACCTTCTATGAACAAGTGTTCAGATCTCAGAAAGTATGTTGTAGGATCCATGTTTATTAGATTTTTTTTCTTGTTTTGATGCATACTAGCACCTCCTAAAATATTGGATACTTTTTCTTAACACCTTGTATATTTAACATTACGTAATATATTTCAGTTCTCATTGCTTGTGTGGGCAAAAAATATAATGACTCTTGAAAATAAATGAGCTGACTCCTGAAAATATGTTAGTTTTGTCTATCGCCGGTAAACATTATCTGTTATTGCATATAAGCTGCCCTTACGAGAGTCGAAAGCTATGATGCATGCCTTATACAATCCGTTACTCAGCAATGCTTGCCTTCCTGTCTACTCGAATCGGTCCGATACATAACTGTCTCTGCCGGGGAAAGAGGAGTGGGGAGTTAAGGGATAATCTGCAGTACCTCAATTGTGTTATTTACGCCCGCCAAGGCCTGCTTTAGAGCTTCACGCTTTGGTTTCCACGATATTTCATTGGTTGCAAGATTTATGTAGGCCTTTGGAGAATTAGCAAGATGACACAAATTAAATATCAATGCTTTAAATTAATATTGTAGTTCAGTGTAATACGCCAATTTTCAAGCTAAAGGCATATGATGCTCGGACTCTTGAAAATATGTATCAAAATGAAGACTTTCTTTTCAATATTCGCATGTTCAATAATCTTAAGTAGCGTTACGAAATACGTGTAAGGAATAATGGACAGTTTTTAAAACATGTAGGCATATAAGTACATTATTACTCGATTTATTTATTTATTTATTTACTTACTTATTTCAAACTTGCCAGATTCTCACTCTTCCACTGCAGTGTTTGTTGTATATTAAATTGAATATTATATAATAATAATTTTCCATTGAACTTTAATTTTCACGGACATCATAAGAGGAACCGTAATAATATAAGACTAGAATTCATTTAGTGTTTTGCCCAAGGGCAGGTATAAAATTGCGAAAAATAATTTTGAATATATGTCTCTGAAGTTGTATAACAGGTTACCGAGTGCTTTGCAGGTATAAAACTACGAAAAATAATTTTGAATATATGTCTCTGAAGTTGTATAACAGGTTACCGAGTGTTTTGCAGGTATAAAACTACGAAAAATAATTTTGAATATATGTCTCTGAAGTTGTATAACAGGTTACCGAGTGCTTTGCAGGTATAAAACTACGAAAAATAATTTTAAATATATGTCTCTGAAGTTGTATAACAGGTTACCGAGTGTTTTGCAGGTATAAAACTACGAAAAATAATTTTGAATAGGCCTATATGTCTCTGAAGTTGTATAACAGGTTACCGAGTGCTTTGCAGGTATAAAACTACGAAAAATAATTTTAAATATATGTCTCTGAAGTTGTATAACAGGTTACCGAGTGTTTTGCAGGTATAAAACTACGAAAAATAATTTTGAATATATGTCTCTGAAGTTGTATAACAGGTTACCGAGTGCTTTGCAGGTATAAAACTACGAAAAATAATTTTAAATATATGTCTCTGAAGTTGTATAACAGGTTACCGAGTACTTTGCAGGTATAAAACTACGAAAAATAATTTTGAATATATGTCTCTGAAGTTGTATAACAGGTTACCGAGTACTTTGCAGGTATAAAACTACGAAAAATAATTTTGAATATATGTCTCTGAAGTTGTATAACAGGTTACCGAGTGTTTTGCAGATATAAAACTACGAAAAATAATTTTGAATAGGCCTATATGTCTCTGAAGTTGTATAACAGGTTACCGAGGTCAACTAGGAATTTACATTATGATTTATCCACATCGTTAATTAAAGGAAAATTGTATGAACATAGTTTTTATAGTATCAATGATTATTTTAACTTCCGTATGATTTTGTTTTCTACGTTGCTATTCATATAAGCTATGAATAGCTTATTTAGCTTACTTTTCTAATATAATATTTTATTTATAATACATTTTGGTGTATGGTGCACAAAAATTTTTATTTAGGCCTATGTTAAAGCAATAAAAGTATCTATCAATCTATCTTATTTATTTACATATTTACTTATGTATTTACTTATTTACTTACTTATATAGTTATTTACTCACTCACTTATTTACTTACTTATTCACATATTTATTTACTTATTTATTTATTTATTTATTCATTCGTGCATTTATTTATTTATTTATTTATTTATTTATTTATTTATTTATTTATTTATTTATTTATTTATTTATTTATTTATTTATTTATTTATTTATTTATTTATTTATTTATTTATTTATTTATTTATTTATTTATTTTATTTTATTTAATCTGGCGGAGAATACAAATAGGAATATACAAAAAAACAAATGCAGAGAAAAAAAGTAAATAAGAAATAGAAATAACATTACACAAACAAATAGGCCTACAAAATATGTCACCTCAATGAAACTATACTATTTTAAAGACAATCCCACACTTATTCGGCAGTGCACAGGACAATAACTTCCAGTCTTAACGACGATAAAGTACTTTTACAGTACACAGACTTTAAGGTAGCGCTTTTCCTTCGTTCGGTACTACATAAAGACAAGGATTAACACTTTCCGGTTAGTCCCTGCATTTGAGAGTATTTTATCTCTAAAGGTGAGTGACTTCGATTGCTTAATGCTGTAGTACTCAGTTTGTGAAGGACGAAAGCATTCCTTACGAATTCATTCATAGGCCTACACAGTGTGTCCCGAAATTCGCACACATGGGTTACATCGTGTGAATCCTGCGTGAAAATGGAGACAAAATTTCGTTCGAAGAATTTTTTATTTCTCAGTTGGAAAACAGGTCTACTGCACAACACAGAATGTTTTAACAGCTAATCCACTATTATGTAGGCCTAAAGTTTATTAGGTCTATGTTTCTCAACAGTAATCTCACTAGAGGTTTTGATTTATCTAGAGGAAATCAAAACTCGAGTGGGATTTAATTGACTATTACACGATTAGAAGAAAGTATATAAAGATTAGAAGTAACAAAGTACTCCAATACAATAAAATATTAATGACTTAAGAAAATACAACTGTCTTCAAATGTATTATTGTACCATCTCAACATTACGCTAGATGTCAGTAGTGTTTTATGATTATGTTTTCTTGTTATCAGTTGTGCCAACTATGGAATCTCCATTGAACTCTGTGGACAGTTACTAGTCAAGAAGGCTTTGTTGATTCAGTTTCATTTTTATTAAAACATTTGCATTCCACTTCAATCATCCAGATCCCAGCAATCAACGTCACTTGACAGATGATTTTCAATAAATCTTAGTATTAAACAATCTCTGATACGTGACTATCCATAATATCATATAGCAGAAGCTATAACAAACATAATCTAAACAAGTGTTAGAAAAGTTTTAATTAGGGATGATGAAATAAACGAGAAACGTTTTAATTACCGATGATGAAATAAAAAATAAACATGAATAATTTTAAAAGAAACAATTATTGAAAGTACAATTTTCAAATTTGAATGTTTTAGTGATTGGTGGTTCAGTTGATGTTATATTGGACGTGTGCGTAAAAGAAGTGAACTCGTTGATGTACATGGTGTATCCCTCAACTTATTCAGGATTTCCGAATGGTGCTCTTCATATATGACCAGTGATCTTTATTAATTCTTGTTCTTGAATGCCAATCCCAATCATATTTGAAAGTGCTGTGCATCGACTGGAGTGGTTTGTAATTTTCTGTTTTTTGACGTCCAGACCAGTGCAGTTTGAAATGTTGGCAAACAAAGAAACAAATGCTAGGGTAGTGACAAAAATAAACAAATACTAGGGACGCGATAAAATTGTGCGATAAGCAGCCATGATTGGTTGAAAGACGTCTTTTCGTACCGTTTTATTGCTCAAAAATAGTGTGACGTAGTAAAATTAAGAAACAATGGTTGCCCTTAAAACAAAAGAATGGTGAGCTGCACATCACATTTTAGACAACTACAGAAATTATAAATTCAAGACATTTAATTTTATCCGTTCTTTTAATTTTAAAATTTTGAATATTACAAGACACACAGAATCAGTATTTAGTCCTTATTTGCTAATAAACATAAAATTAGTTATTACTTGTCAATATCCACAAAAAGTAACAGTAAAAACTATCCGTAGTTATGTCAAAGTTTACATAGAATGACCCATGATAGCCCTATTTTGTACAGTACAATGTTTCCACACGTACACCTGAAACAAATGAGTTACGTAGCTTACTGAAAATACAACTTTGATTTATCAGGAGGAAGTTGCGCCGGTCAATTCGCAGAAGTTCTCTTTTGAACAAGACTATTATGGTATAAAATGTATTTTTGGTATATCGGAATGCTGAGGTTTCCAAGCAGGAAGTTCCGAATGTGCATGGACAAACATCACGTAACATTCGAAAAGGAAAAATTGCAACAGGAAATTCAGTGTTGATAAATTCATTCATAGACATTATTGCGTCCAGCATCCTCCATGGAAGTATTACAGACTTCCTGCTACAATTACATAAGAACAACACAAATCATTTCCTCTTCATCTTCTTCTCTCATTTTCTACTTCCTTTTTTACTTCCCCTCTTCACATTTAAGGTTAGCCTTTCCGTTTCGGTAGTTCGTTTGGCAGAACACTGGCTTGCCATGGCTGCGAACCAGGCTCGAATCACGCTCTCTGTATAGTCGTAATTATGTGCAGAAAGTCAAGGTGTTTCCCGTTTCCCTCCATCATTCTCCATCACAGTCTTCATTATCAATTCATTAGTATAAACCCAAACTTATATTTACTCTAACTTGTAAGCAGTGGTGAATATCGAAATGTTATCACTAGTTGGCTGATTAGTAGGGTAGAAGTATTTTATGACATAAATAAATAAATAAATAAATAAATAAATAAATAAATAAATAAATGAGTAAATAAATAAATAAATACATAAGTGAATGAATGAATGAATGAATGAATGAATGAATGAATGAATGAATGAATGAATGAATGAATGAAAGAAAAACCGAATGAATAAATGGATTAATAAATTAATGAATCCATTAATGATTAAATGAATGAATAAATGGATGAATAAATAAATGAATGCATTAATGATTAAATGAATGAATAAATGAGTTATTCTTGTCTAATGTGATCCATCTTGGTCTCCAATAATTTGAGGTCTTAGAATCTTACAATAAATGAGTAGATGACAAAATAAATAAGTAGATAAATAAATGAATGACAAAATAAATAAGCAGATAAATAAATGAATGAAAAAATAAATAAATAGATAAATAAATAAATGACAAAATAAATAAGTAGGTAAATAAATGAATGACAAAATAAATAAGTAGATAAATAAATGAATGACAAAATAAATAAGTAGGTAAATAAATAAATGAATAAATGATCAAATAAATGAGTAAATGACAAATAAGTAGGTAAATAAATAAATAAATAGATACATAAATAAATGAGTAAACGACAAAACAAATAAGTAAATAAATATATAAGTAAATGAGTAAATAAATAAATGTAAAATAAATAATTAGATAAATAAATAAATAAATACATGAGTAAATGACAAAATAAATAAGTAAATAAATAGATTTGTTGTTTTATTGGGTTATTTTACGACGCTGTAACAACATCTAGGTTATTTAGCGTCGGAATGATATGGAGGTGATGATGTCGGTGAAATGAGTCCGGGGTCCAGCACCGAAAGTTACCCAGCATTTGCTCGTATTGGGTTGAGGGAAAACCTCGGAAAAACCTCAACCAGGCAACTTGCCCCGACCGGGATTAGAACCCGGGCCACCTGGTTTCGCGGCCAGAAATAGATAAGTAAATGTGTGTATATATATACATATATATACACAATAGTTAAGTAAATGAATAAATAAATGAGTAAATAACAAAATAAATAAATAAATAAGTGACCACATAAGTAAATAAATACATAAGTAAATGAATAAATAAAGGTATGATTAAATAAATAAATAAATGACTAAATTACAAAATAAATAGGTAAATAAATAAACAGATAAATGAATGAAAAATTGACAATAAGTAAATAAATAAATACATAAAAAAGCGAATTACCAAATAAATAAATAGGTAGGCCTAAATAAATAAACATATCAATAGTTACAATAAACGCGTTCATATCAATGCAATCGACAGGAAGATGAACATTGCTTTGTTATTGATACAACAGTCCGTTTTGAAACAAGTGATGTGCAGAGCAAAGAAGTGGATCGTGAGAAAAGAAGCATTATGAGTTATTATCAACCTTGCTTCAGATACCGGGAGAAAAGTACAGCATACCTGAAAATTGGTGGGAGGTGATTGGGTCATTGTTTGGAGCACTTAACTATATAGAAATATTGCTTTGTTTGTATATATACAACGAAATTAATTACGTGGCTGTAACCAAACGGTACCCCTTGTTATAGGGCAGCTATCCCTTTCCGGATTCTCTCTCTAATTACAGAGATCAGGAATTGTGAAATCGGAGCAAATATTCTAGCTCACGGTGTAGTCACAGTCTAGTATATACAGTCACGAAGCTCAATACGTAGTAAATATGCATCCATAGATAATTGCTGACCACTAGGATCGCTAATATCGCTTCATTACAGACAATGCGAAATAGCAGCGGCACAGTCTTTTGTTCCTAGCACCCTCACAACTGAAGCTTCGTGACTGTACACTAGACTGTGGTGTAGTTTCATTCAAGTACCAGCGTGGCCGTGACTTTGGAACTGTAAAGGTTCATTCACAATGAAAATTAAACATAACGTAAGCGTTAACTTAAAAATGTAAACGTTACGGTAAAATCAAGAGCATTCACGATGGGAACATAAACATAACCGCAAAGATATTTGGTAACCATGGAAACATAACAACGACGCCATTTCCTCATATTCTGTCGTATACTTCAGCGCTCCACGATAGTGTACTGTTTGCAAAAACGTAAGCATAAGTATGAAAGTTTGGAGTTTGCAAACTTTCATGTTAACATCTTACGGTAATGTTTATGCCAGTGCTTATGTGAATCATTGTGAATGATCCCATTTGGTAGCCTGGGCGCAAACTTCTGTGTTTATGTTACGGTTATGTTTAATTTTCATTGTGAATGGGCCTTAACTTTCTCAAGTTTGGTCACACAACGCACACAGCAGCTTTAAAGTGTTCTGTAGTAGAGCAGTAGTATACAATCTATACTAATAATAAATCTGTAGCCGAAATTTTTCTGGTAATTTTCGATTTCCCAAAAATAATTGGTCCTAACATATATAATTAACCACCCTGAAACCGAAAATCGCTTTTTTGACATTTTTGTTTGTTTGTCTGTCTGTCTGTCTGTCTGTCTGTATGTTTGTTACCTTTTCACGCGATAATGGCTAAACGGATTTCGATGAAAATTGGAATATAAATTAAGTTCGTTGTAACGTAGATTTTAGGCTATATGGCATTCAAAATACATTATTTAAAAAGGGGGTTATAAGGGTGCCTGAATTAAATAAATCAAAATATCTCGCTTATTATTGATTTTTGTGAAAAATGTTACATGACAAAAGTTTCTTTAAAAAAATAATTTGCGATGAGTTTTATTCCTCGAAAAATTTTGATAGGACTGATATTTAATGAGATAAATTAGTTTTAAAATTAAAATAACTGTCATCTAAGGCCGTGTAATGAATTAAAAAAACTAATGACTTCCTCTATAAGGGGCCTTGGACAGCAACAATCGAAAACTATGAAAGATAGCCTACAGAGAATGTTTCTGTGTTTGTATGAAGTAATATCGGAAGCTAAATTAACCGATTTGTATAATTAATTATTATTTCACCACTGGAAAGTGTAGTTTCTCTTGATGGACATAATGCTATAATGTTATTACAGTAACTTCTGATATAATATAATATAATATAATATAATATAATATAATGTAATATAATATAATATAATATAATGTGTAATATTATATAATATAATTTAAGTTATTTGAAGGGTTCAGAACCATAGTGGGCCTAGCGCCATTTACTGAATAGCCTACGTAGAAAACAAGGGTTAAAATTAAGTTATTACCATAATTCAATGGAAACCTATAACAAGTAAAATAAAATATACACATTAAATCTAAATGATATCAATCTTCATTGAACTATGGTTGCACGTAATAAAAATTAAGAAACATGTTAAAGGAATGTCATTGCACCAAATGAGTGTCTCTGGACCAAAATGATCGCATTTTAATTATTTGGATCCAATTTAAATTAAGTAACATATTAAACGATTTATCCTTCTATCAAACACGAATGTTCCCTGGATCAAATGTCCTATTTTAATTATGTAAATACTTTATATTTATTTCTAACGGGTGCAGCGGAGCGCACGGGTACGGCTAGTTTGTGAATAAAGTTATACCGGAGTCATGCCATCCTTTGTAAAGGAAATACGAGTCGCAATTATTTACAAATTGTTATCTGTCTCAGGAGGAAGTTAGTAGTATGGCATGAATTTAGCAGGAAATAGATAGTAAAAAATATTGTATGATTTATATTATATTCTCAATGGAGACAGTTCTTCATTCTGACATTAAACAATAAATCCCATCAGTAGTTCCCCGTTGACACAGGATATTCGACCTCACTTCCGCTACAATTATGTACAGTTTTACTGTCCAGCTATCGAGTATGATACATGGCAGATGATAAGGTTATTGCTGTCGCACAGCTGGGAGAAACCTATGAGATAAATTTACACTAAACGGAGTCGCAATTATTTTATTTTTAGGTCATCTGAATGCATGAACTTTCTAGTTTTCAAAAATAATATCAGTTTTGTCTCTATGATATTTGATTAATTAATTACCTCAGTTTTTATTGACCGGAAGCACCCTTTCTGTAAACCGGAAATGCAGTTCTGCAAGTGTCAATCCGTCACATTTTGTCAATTTATTATTATTATTATTATTATTATTATTATTATTATTATTATTATTATTATTATTATTATTATTATCATCATCATTATAATTATTAATTATTTAAATATGTATAAGTTACAATCAATTGAAATTATTGGATTATTAGTGGGTGCTAGAAGCACGATTACAAAAAATTTATTAATTTCTGCAGAGAGTTCAATCTTGAATCCTTTTTGGCCAAGATTGTTTCTTTGACAGCTCTAAAATATTCAGTCTATCTTCTGAGAAATCACATATACAGGGTGTTTCCGAGGTGGTGTTACAAACTTCCAGGGGTGATGGCGAAGGGCACATGTATCAATTTGAGATAAGGAACCATGGTCCGGAAATGACTGAGTCGAAAGTTATAAGAAAAAATAGTTGTGTGAAAATGGAATTGTAATTTGGCACCACGTGCCCTCCTTCCCTTAACTTTTGGAACAGTAGTGGAAAGATGGTATGGGCCGGATGTCTCCTACGTGGGTACTTGTCCCGATACAATCTATGAGCTTGTCTACTGTTCCCATTGGCTCATCCATATTCTAAAATCAGGTTTGCATATTCCGCTCTCGTGTACTCCTCCATTTCACTAGGACTGATCGACTGGACACTGCAACTTGTACACATACACTGCCGTCTACAGACGTGCATATCAGGACCGACCATGTCCGTTACACATTACGCTATCTGCATTGCTTTAGTGTAGTTTCCTGTCCCCACCCCTCAGACAGCGCACTGAATGGAATACTGTAAGTAGACAACGTAAACAACGTCAGCCTAATAAAGTATGTGTAAGATGTACAGATAAATACACATAAATAAGATGTACAGAGGAATAAAATTATTTCATTTCCACAGAACTATTTTTGCTTGTAACTTTCGACTCGGTCATTTCCGTACCAGGGTTCCTTATCTCAAATTGATACATGTGCCCTTCGCCATCATCCCTGAAAGTTTGTAACACAACCTCAGAAACATCCTATATAAAGTAAATCAATAGCAAAACAATAATAATTATATTTCTCACGAAAATTGTATGCATTTGCTAATATTTGCATATTTGGTATACTTTGTCCTTCAGGGTAATCCCTATTTTAGGAGAAGTTTGTTTAAAAATTGTATATATTTTTCGTGTGATAAAATTCGAATTTGGCGCTAGAGTTTGACTGTTTCTTACAGTCAGGAAGCTGTATGTTTGGTTACAATTTTCCATACCCTCAAGATGTAGATGATTTTTCTCCATGTTCACTTTTACAGCATTTTACAACACTAATATTAATACAAAGTGCTCTTAGAATTGAGATATTTTCATTATTCTTGCAATAAAATGAAGCTGATTAATGTAGCTAAGTGCCAAACTACAAACAATGTCTCAATTTGAGACAGGAACATAGGTTAAGGGTGTTTGAGAATAAGGTACTTAGGAAAATATTTGGGGCTAAGAGGGATGAAGTTACAGGAGAATGGAGAAAGTTACACAACCCAGAACTGCACGCAATGTATTAGTATTAGTATTTATTTATTTAACCTGGTAGAGATAAGGCCGTCAGGCCTTCTCTACCCCTCTACCAGGGGATTACAACTATAACATGAACAATAAAATTACAATTAATATTAAATTTACAATTACAATAAAAATTAAAGTACGACAAGAATACCTGATTAATGCAAGCTAGACATTTTATCATAGAAGTTAAGAACAGAGAATATTTTTGTATTTACTGAATTACAAATTAAACCTAGAATAACAAAATTCTATAGTGATGAAATTACCGGATATTGAAATATTTTGTGATAGATTAAGAGAACTATTTACAAGAAACCATGTCTGAACGAGTCTCAATTACTGACCAAGTGCCTAGTAAGTTTGCGTTGTATTCTTCACCTGACATAATTAGGAACATTAAATCCAGACGTTTGAGATGGGCAGGGCATGTAGCACGTAGGCTATGGGCGAATCCAGAAATGCATATAGAGTGTTAGTTGAGAGGCCGGAGGGAAAAAGACCTTTAGGGAGACCGAGACGTAGATGGGAAGATAATATTAAAATGGATTTGAGGGAGGTGGGATATGATAGAGAATGGATTAATCTTGCTCAGGATAGGGACCAATGGCGGGCTTATGTGAGGGCGGCAATGAACCTCCGGGTTCCTTAAAAGCCAGTAAGTAAGTAATTTGTAATTTGTACTTTCGTGAAATAGGACCCAGGTGATAGACGACATTAAGATGTTATATGGATCAATGCGGAGACAAAGAGGAAGGCAGAAAACAGGAAAGATTGAAGTATGCTGGGTGTGCAGTGAAAGACCTGCCCTTGGGCAGAAACTATGAATAAATGGCGCCATCTATTTACTCATGAAGTTTTTTCGCCAGAATTCTCCTGCAATCTGTTCATACTGCAACGTAATACAAGCCTATTGTCGACACAGCATATCATAAGACGATAACAGCATGCAACAGCCGTCAAGCTGCTGAACAAACATTCCACAGCACAAGGCTTAGGCTTAAATTTCACGTCTTCATTGAAATATGAGAGGCGCCTATAAAATTCTATCTTACTTTTTTCTCGGAATAGCAATGCGGTATTTCTTACACGTTTTACTGTACTCACGTGTATTATGAATTTCCTCTTCGATTTCCTCATGATGCGGTTAGGAAGGGATTATTGGTAAATTACCTAACCTCAGCTTTATGTAATGTCAAATATAAAAACATCACTGCCCATTTTGTAAGATCTTCCTGTGATGATACACGACCTCAAAGTGGAAATAGAAAGAGGATTTGCACATTATCGTATATTTCGAAAAAAAAAAAAAAAAAAACGAACGTATTATTCACAGGGGAAGAGGAACATCTTAGTTCGTTATGGAGAACTGGTGTCTAGGTGGGAGAGAAAATGTAAATTTCAGCACACAATGCATAAAAAGTGGAAAAGCTGATATTCTATTATAACGAGGCAGTGCCGGATTTAGGCCTAGGCAACCTAGGTAGTTGCCTAGGGCGGCAATTTTCAGGGTCGGTATTTTCTCTCTCTTTTTCTTTTCCTTCCTTCCTTTTTTTTTTTTTTTTTTCATTTCCATTTTACATTGAAATTTGTTTTTAAGACACTTGTTCGTAAATCTTTTCTGAAGTTTGTTCTTGAACACCTTGTGAAAATCGGATATTGTTTTGTTATCGCATTGTCATAGCCGTGGCGAGAGTAAAAGGAAAGTGTGCTGCTGTGTAGTTGTATTGTAATGGCGGTATCACATTATTATACTATAAAACTGCTTAAATCTAACTCCTTGCATAAACAAGAATGCACTGTTGAAAATCAAATTGGATGTGTGTTTATTATATTATCACTATGAATAGTAATCACAATTCTCAGTTACATTTGCAATGTATATCGTCAACAATACTAAGGTAAGGGGCCCAAATTTCGTCCCCTAGTGCAATTTGGGCCTTTCTACATCCTCAGGAGTGTAGTGCTGATGTGAAAATTGGTATAATTTTTCTACATTCATTGCTTTACAAGATAATGCATCACATATACAGAAAGATATTATATTATAACTCCCAGAACATAAAATGTGAGACCCTGTTAATATTCAGTTTTCAAAAAAGTGTTCCCAATTTCGTCCCTTATTAAATTCTTAATTAATAAGGTATATACTATTAACAATGCCGGTAACATTGTACTTATATGGGAATTATTTATTGAAATAAGTATGGTAGAGCAAAATATTGTATAATTACAAATATTGAAGTTGCTTTAAATGATACAAAATATTTTAGAAGTTACAAAATAAACTGAAAGCTTTTATGGTTGTACAGAATAAGTTCAGCCCAAACAGGTGTCACAAATAAAGTTCTTTTTGTTCTGTGATCTGCAACATAGTTCATGGTACCATAGGACACACTTTGTACAGCGAATCCATTTCTCACCGTGTTTATCTCCAGAAAAGTGCTTGCCACATGCAGGACATTCAGCATCATCCTCACTGTCTTCGTCGTCGGTCATCACATATTCAATGTCTTCACTACTGTCACTGTCACTGGATGTTTCTACCCCTTTTCCCTTTTTTCTCTTTGGTCTTGAGTTTTTCGAAGCTGGCAGTCTTTTGCGAGACACTGCATTTCTTTTTGCAACAACAATCTCAATCTTGAGTGGAGAACTTGTCACCACAACTGCAGTACCACGTCTGGTAGACGTCGATGGCTGGATGACAGGGATTACCTTAATGTGTTGTGGGCGGACTGCGAGAACCTTCTGGGAGCTGGTAGCGATGTCTTCAGCTTCATTGTTTGTCTGAGCGTTGGCCACAAAATCCACATCACTGAAGATATTAGGATTGTAAGGGACGATGCCCGTTTTGCGAAACCCGCTGACTGCTGTTTCCATGGTTGCAGCTTTTACGTACCCTTAATTGAAAAGTCTACCAAGCTGTAAATTTTTAATAATACGTCCAGGATTACTACTGAGCCAACTCTCAATAGCCTGAGCATAATATGTCTTGAAGGGAAACATAAAAGCTACATCCAGGGGTTGCAGTTTCGGTGTAGAGTGTGGTGGTAACAGACGATGGAAACCCCATTATTTCGAGCACAGTCAATCACATTAATATTGCGTGTGTGAGAGTAATGTCCATCTAGGATTAATACAACAGGATGATCTTTTGAAGGTTTCACTGTGGACACGAAATGCTGGAACCACTTCTCAACAAATCCACAGTAATCCAACCGGATTCATGAACAGCCCCGACAGTTCCTGGAGGATTCCCATCCAGAAGCTCCGCTTTCATGAGTTTTCTGGGAATATCATCATTGGAGGGACATAATGGCCTGCAGCTGACATGCACATTACTATTGTTACCAATGCCCCTCTTTCTGCTGACGACATTTTGTGAATTTCTCTATTTCCTTTCATTGCTACAACTTTCTGAGACTTATGCTGGACAACTGATATTCCCGTCTCATCAACATTGTATATTTTCAATGGGTTGTGATTTACTTTCATCAACTCTGGCTCTAAAATTGAGAACAATTTTTGAACATTTTCTGGGCTATAACCTTGGATCCTAGCAAGTGACAGTGGCTGAGGTTCTCTTAGCGACAGTTGTGGATGTCTTTTCAGAATAGATGCATCCATTTACGACCAGCAGCTTTATTCGTACTTGAGAAAGGATGTTTGATATTATTGCGTATACCAAGTTGAAATGCCATACGACGGAGGTCCTTCACAGTCAAACCATAGAAATGATTTTCCATTGACATGCAGTAATTGACTAACTCTTTCTCCAAAATCTCTGGCAGAACTGGTTTTCTACCAATTTTTCTGTTTACTAGTTCTTCGGCAGTGAGATCCTCTCATTTTTTTACATAATCCTTCAAAGTTGCGCGAGGAACATTAAACGCCTTACTTGCAGATTTATAACCCATTTCCTTCGCTTTTACAGCACATATGGCCCTCTGCATAGCCTCTTTATCCCATTTCTTGCGTGTCGCCATCTAAAAAATAATGTACTAGTTAGTTCCGAATTTCGTCCCCTGGACGAAATTATGAACAACAGAGGGGACGAAATTAGGAAGAAATACTGTCGCACTCTCGTGGCTGTTATAGTAACCCTATACAGTAAACGGCTTAAAACTACGCACTCTCACAGGATACTAACATGGCGTGATTCTAACAGTTTATCTTGGAGTTGCTAGGAAGTAGCACCTGACGGCAGAGATATACAAGGGGACGGAATAAGGCGCAGGGACGAAATATGGGCCCCCTACCTTATTTAATCACTTTCCAGCATGTGCACTATATAATTCGATAAGCAAGGTTTATTCCGCAAAGAGTTAGTGCTATGCATAGACATTTCGCTAGCCCGCGCTACGAGCGTGCTAAACTAGCCCCGGCTATCGACTGATTACTTGTATTATCGCCGCGCTCTCATGGTTAACATTCGGTAGGTCTTTGAAATTTAATTGCATTATTGTTTCCAATTCTTATGTCGCCGCTCCAATCACTCGCCTCAATTTCAATATTGCAACCAGTAAGCTGCTTCCATTATTAAATGACACCTACTTGTCTAATCCACGTGGACTAAAACCGAGGTTGCAATGTCTTGTGCTGAGAACGAACATTAAGGTATGTGATTAAAAATTATTATTAAAGAGTTATTATTAAGAGTTAAGAATGGCAACGTACTCGTATATGGAATAATAATAATAATAATAATAATAATAATAATAATAATAATAATAATAATAATAATAATAATAATAATAATAATAATAATAGCCATTTAACAATATAACAAACTAGTGCTTATTCTTATCGAGGAAGTAGATGTGACAACGTGACGCTTAGAGTGAAACCTACAGAGCAACAATCATTCGGCAAAATTATGTTTTAAAAGCACACCACACTTATTGTATGATGCCGACATGTTAACCATGAGAGCGCGGCGATACGAAAAGCGTTAGTTCGCTGATCACCCACCGGAAGCCCGCGCTAAGAATGTCTATGAATATGGTTGCCGAGTTTATTTTTCAATTTACTTTATACTTCCTATCGAAGTAAGAAATATTAGTAATAATTATTCCACAAAAAAATCAATGTTTAAAAAATTAAAAAAACAAAAAATAAACCACAGCTTGCCTTTCACAAATCAATTTTGTTTCAACAGTGAATAAGTTTGAATTTATTTCTTTGCATCGAGTCTGATATGCTTCGTCAGATAGTCTTTGATGACATCATCAATGCTTTCTCTGTGAAGAAAGTGCGAAGGAAATCTTTATACTTCACAAGTAAGATGCATATATTTTGATTCTAGTAATTTATTGTCCTCTGTGTTGTAACATTTCACTTGTCCACCCCTGTGGAGTAACGGTCAGAGCGTCTGGCAGCGAATCCCGGTCGGGGCAAGTTACCTGGTTGAGGTTTTTTCCGGGGTTTTCCCTCAACCCAATACGAGCAAATGCTGGGTAACTTTCGGTGCTGGACCCCGGACTCATTTCACCGGCATTATCACCTTCATTTCATTCAGACGCTAAATAACCTAGATGTTGATACAGCGTCGTAAAACATATATCATATCACTTAAGGGGAGTTGGTCATTAACGCATGCAAAATAATGGTAAAAATAGCCTCTCTTCAAACAGTCATAAATATAATACTATTTATCAGAGGTCTTTCATTTTGTTAGCTATGTGTGTATACATATTAAGCTTTAAAGTGAAAAAGAATGCTTACTCTAGAGTAAATCTTTATCCTTAAATTAATTTTTTAAATTAAGCACAATTTTTTTTTTATAAATTCACTACATTTCTGTGATTAGGTACACTCTATTCACTTATTATAGCACATATTGAATTGAAAATTTGACCACTTATTGCTAATAGATACTAAAACATGCCCTACTAAAATTATTCATGTATCTGTAATATTATGAGTATAGGGCTTATAGCAATCATCATCATCAATAAATTAAAAAAAAATTGACGAAGATTAGTATAAGCCTATGCCCATAGGCCTAATATTACAGATATTTTAATAATTTTAGTAGGGTATGTTTTAGTATCTGTTAGCAGTAAGTGGCCAAAATTTTAATTCAACGTGTGCTAGGATAAGTGAATAGAGTGTACCTAATCACAGGTATGTAGGGAATTTATATAAAAAATATGTTTAAATTCAAAAATTAATTTAAGGGTAAGATTTACACTAGATTAACCATTCTTCTTTCATTTTAAAGCTTAATGTATATACATATATCATTAAAAAAATTAAAGAGCTGTGATATATAGTATTACATTTATGACTGCTTGAAGATAGGCTATTTTTACCATTACTTTGCATGCGATAACGTCCAATTCCCCTTAAAACTAATCATTTAAACTAAACATGGCCTGTATAATAGCTGCTCATAAACTATTTGTAAGAGTTGGAGGGCGGCAAATTTTAGCACTGCCTAGGAGCTGCACTACACGTAAATCCGGGCCTGTAATTAGGCTCCGTATTCCAGCTACCTATAGACTGAAGTTAAAAACACATTGGGTATATAGACCTACTACGACGAACACAGGTAATACGACGGATTAGGATGTAAACAAACAGGTCGCGTCATTGCGTGTTCGTGGAGTACAGTCAACTCCCGACATTCTGAAGCTATACTAGTAAACACATGCTTGACTAGTGATGTTCATTTTCGTCGTGATCTTTGTAGTGAATAACAACGTGAATTCATATGCTACGGAACTTGAACACATATGCAGATATCGCTTTAAATTATTTTATATTGCAAGAACTGAGGTACTGGAGAAGCGAGTAATTTCCCTGATGGGGTTTCTAGCCTGTATGCAGGTAAGACCAGTGGTAGGGCTGCTACCTTAAAGCTTCTGGTCTAGCTCCTCTGTGTACTAACCCAGCAGAGAGGGTTTGCTGCTTCCGCACTTTGAGCCATTGTGATGTTCGCATGGTCTCGCGTTGCCTCTCAGATCGTTGCAGTCTTCACACGTATCCCTGTGCTGGGGGTCTCATTATACCCTGAGACACTGGGTCCTTGACAGAACTTAGTCACTATACTTATAGTGTCCACTCCCGCGACTAGGACGCGCCTGTCCAAGATAGTCATTAATGAGACTCCTATTGAATAGATTCACCGCTTCACTTTCTTGGGATGTGATATATCTTACCATGGTGGAATTGACATTAACGGAAAAATAGCAAAATTTAATAAAATGAACGGCACAATTAGAAGAACACTTAAACGAAAAGTAAGGAAGGAAACTATAATGAGGTTTTATAAAGTGATAGCGACACCAACATGCTTATACGGCAGTGAGACATGGACCATGACGAAGAGATATATATCTAGATTGCAGGCAGCAGAAATGAGATTCCTAAGAGACTGGATATAGTTTAACGGACAGGAAAAGAAATACAGATATTAGAAAGGAACTCAACGCTGAAAACTTAATAAAGAAAGTAGAAGAATATAGAAGTTTTTGGTCATAGTATGTTCAAAGAATGAATAATCCCGAAACAAATAATGGAATACAAGCTAAAGGGAAGAAGTAGTTTAGGCCGTCCAAGGAAACGCTGGGTAGACCAGCAAATAGAGGCGTAACAGGCGATAAGCCGAAATACTTGCAGATAAGAAGGAGAAGAAGAAGAAGAAGAAGAAGAAGAAGAAGAAGAAGAAGAAGAAGAAGAAGAAGATATTGCAAGAATTTCTTTCAATAGCATATGACGTTATTGGTGCATGATGTAGTACAAGATATTCCTATTGTCTGATATTTTTTCGTGTTTCATTAGGATATTGCATATGTCGCTCATCACTGAAAACCCACTAATTTTCTATGTACTTTTCTAGAAATCCCTTGAAATGTAGATTATTTAATTTATTAAGTGGGATGTTGGCACTAAACATCATGGTAGGTTACACAAATTAATACTAAACGTCGAAGTAATATCTTCATAATTTTCAGATTTTGATGGTACTGATTCTTTTGGGTTACATTCAACGCACTTTCTGTGCCCTTTGGTATTGCAGTGAAAATATTGGTTCAAATATCCTCAACTAATTTGGTTGAAAAAACTAATTAGGGGAAGAACTTGTCATTTTTAGTGGAGGTCACCTTAATTTGACGTTAAAAACTGGTCATGTAAGTGAATTTCCAGCCGAATAAATCTTAAAGAACTTTCAACATTTGCTATAGAGGTAGTAATCTCCCAAAGATACTCTACATTTGAGGTATAACAAATTGTGGCTAGCATCATTCGTTTTGAAAGAAAGAAAGAAAGAAAGAAAGAAAGAAAGAAAGAAAGAAAGAAAGAAAGAAAGAAAGGAAGAAAGGAAGAAAGGAAGGAAGAAAGAAAGAAAGAAAGGAAGAAAGGAAGGAATAAAGAAAGGAAGAAAGAAAGGAAGAAAGAAAGAAAGAAAGAAAGAAAGAAAGAAAGAAAGAAAGAAAGAAAGAAAGGAAGAAAGGAATAAAGGAAGGAAGGAATAAAGAAAGAAAAAAGAAAGAAAGAAAGGAAGGAAGAAAGAAAGAAAGAAAGGAAGAAAGGAAGGAATAAAGAAAGAAAGAAAGAAAGAAAGAAAGAAAGAAAAAAGAAAGACAGAAAGAAAGAAAGAAAGAAAGAAAGAAAGAAAGGAAGAAAGAAAGAAAAAAAGAAAGAAAGAAAGAAAGAAAGGAAGGAAGGAAGAAAGAAAGAGAGAAAGAAAGGAAGAAAGAAAGAAAGAAAGAAAGAAATGTGTTAGTTCTATATAAATCACTCTGTACATTCAAACTTTCCACTATCATTAGAGTACGAGACACGAAAGAACCTTCACTTGAGGAATGCAGCTCGATGTTTTATTGCAAACGTCAATGGGTACGGGGGTTGTTTGTAGTCTGCGACGTCGCTGTGTATAGTTCAGTAACAACACAACTTCATATCCTATCATTCTATGTTTAGTGCTTAAGAACTCCTAAGCCTGCTTAAAATATTCAACCCTCACCATACCAGTAAATAATTCACAATATTCGTCTATAGGTAGGGCCTAACTTCTCGATAAAACGGAGGAGCTAACCTTTAAAAAGTATTTTATACTGTATCATTTTGTGCTCTTCTAGAACGTTCTATTTGTACACAAACAACACAAGATTTTAATTCTCGTTTCGTCATGTGTTACGAATTTCCGTAATGGGATGAACGAGTTTCAAGAGCTAACCTCCCCGAAACTGCTGTTATTTGACGCGTTTGGCAGGCCCATTCGACAATGATACATCACGATGAATATTTAATACAATATTGAACTTTATACAAATAAATATAAGTTAATTTAAACATTTTAATTAAAAATGTAACTTTCTTAACTTACCGTTCCGGTGAATTCCACTGCAACATCGCTGGAAGTGATGGTAGAAGCAAGATTCTGTCCCCTCCATCTGTAATACACAACAATATCATATTAATGTTAGTAGGCTACATGTAAGACCTAAAATCAATTACATGGAGTTCGTCGTTTGATTTTAAGTGTACAAATAATATCCAGTCATATTCATTCATTCAAGATAACGAACCTAGTTTTGAAATGCATTACTAACATGGCCTCTTCGAAGAAAGTCTACCCACAGCACGAACCAGAGACCTCGCGTGTGCGAATACCTGCGCATTGAAGTGGTAGACTGTGTTTGGCAATCATACCAACATATGAAATAAACTCACAAGCCAGGTTAATATTAAATAATTGCCTAAACCGCTTATTTGAGGCAGAAAAATATTGCCTTCATTTCTTCATACTTTTAAAACTATATTTCTCCAAATTGTTTCATTTGTCATAATCATCCATTCATAGTTTTCTGCTCAAGGACAGGTCTTTCACTGCAAACCCAGCATTCTCCAATATTCTCTCTTTTCTCTCTCTTAGTCTGTGCATAAGATCCATATGTCTTAATGTTGTCTATCATCTGAAAATATCTTCTTCTGCCCCGAAACGTTCTCCCGTTCACCACTCCTTCCAGTGCATCTTCTCTTCCTGATCATTTTCAGCATTGTTCTTTCTACACTCACTATTTTTAGCACAGCTTCATATCTTATTCTGTTCGTCCATTTCACACGCTCCACTCTTCACATTTCAAATGCTTCCAGTCGTTTCTTTTCACTTTGTCGTAATGTCCTTGTTTCTGCCACATACAATGCCACACTCCACACAAAACACTTCACTAGTCTCTTTCTTAGTTCTTTTTCCAGAGGTTCGCAGAAGATGCTCCTTCTTATATTAAAACCTACCTTGGCCATTGCTATTCTCCTTTTGACTTCCTGGCATCAGCTCATGTTACTGCTTATAGTACACCCCAAGTATTGAAGCTGTCCACTTGCTCTACTGCCTCATTTAGACCTATTCTCTTATTGCTCTCACTGTTTCATTTGTTTCATAATGTTTCTTCATTTCTCTCATTCTTTCATTTTTTTATAATCTTTCTTCATTTCTATCACTGTTTCATTTGTTTTATAATCTTTTGTTTATTTCTTTCACTGTTGCGTAGGCTATTTTGTTTTACAAAGTTTTCTTATTTCTCTCAATGTTTCATTTGTCTTATAAAGTTCCTTGTCGTATAATGTCTCCTTATTTTTCCCATTGTTTTATTTTTCTTATAATGTTTATTTATTTCTTAAACTATTTCATTTGCCTTATAATGTTTCTTTATTTCTCCCATTGTTTTATTTTTCTTATAATGTTTCTTTATTTCTTAAACTATTTCATTTGCCTTATAATGTTTCTTTATTTCTTAAACTATTTCATTTGCCTTATAATGTTTCTTTATTTCTTAAACTATTTCATTTGCCTTATAATGTTTCTTAATTTCTCCTATTGCTTTATTTTTCTTATAATGTTTCTTTATTTCTTAAACTATGTATGTATTTATTTACACTGCAATGGGTATATACCCGGTGGCAGTGGTAACTAATTACACTCAATAACGACAATAATAAACTTGTTAATTAAAAATACACTTAATAATAATACCAATAATTAATACTAACAATAATAATAATAATAATAATAATAATAATAATAATAATAATAATAATAATAATAATAATAGGGAATATCCTAAAAATTTCATTTGCCTTATAATGTTTCTTTGTTTCTTAAACTATTTCATTTGCCTTATAATGTTTCTTAATATCACCCATTGTTTTATTTTTCTTATAATGTTTCTTTATTTCTTAAATTATTTCATTTGCCTTATAATGTTTCTTAATTTCTCCCATTGTTTTATTTTTCTTATAATGTTTCTTTATTTCTTAAACTATTTTATTTGCCTCATAATGTTTCTTTATTTCTTAAACTATTTCATTTACCTTATAATGTTCCTTAATTTCTCCCATTGTTTTATTTTTCTTATAATGTTTCTTTATTTCTTAAACTATTTCATTTGCCTTATAATGTTTCTTTATTTCTTGAACTATTTCATTTGCCTTATAATGTTTCTTTATTTCTCCCATTGTTTTATTTTTCTTATAATGTTTCTTTATTTCTTAAACTATTGCATTTGCCTTATATTGTTCCTTAATTTCTCCCATTGTTTTATTTTTCTTATAATGTTTCTTCATTTCTTAAACTATTGCATTTGCCTTATAATGTTTCTTTATTTCTTGAACTATTTCATTTGCCTAATAATGTTTCTTTATTTCTCCCATTGTTTTATTTTTCTTATAATGTTTCTTTATTTCTTAAACTATTTCATTTGCCTTATAATGTTTCTTTATTTCTCCCATTGTTTTATTTTTCTTATAATGTTTCTTTATTTCTTAAACTATTTCATTTGCGTTATAATGTTTCTTTATTTGTTAAACTATTTCATTTGCCTTATAATGTTTCTTTATTTCTTGAACTATTTCATTTGCCTTATAATGTTTCTTTATTTCTCACATTGTTTTATTTTTCTTATAATGTTTCTTTATTTCTTAAACTATTTCATTTGCCTTATAATGTTTCTTTATTTCTCTCACTGTTTGATTTGTCTCATAAAGTTTCTTTATATCCCTCATTATTTAATTTATTTTATAATTTTTTTTTTATTTCCTTTACCGTTTCCATTTTCTTACAACGTTTCTTTATTTCTCTCACTTTCATAGGTCTTATAATGTTTCTTTATTTCTCCCATTGTTTCATTGTCTAATGTTTCTTTATTTTACTCATTGTTTCATTTGTCGTATATATATATATATATATATATATATATATATATATATATTCGCTGACTCACTGTCTCAATCATTGATTCATTCACTTATTCACCACTAATTGACTTACCCATTTCCTCATTCATTGATTCTATCAATCAATCACTCACTCACTCACTCACTCACTCACTCATTCGTTCATTCACTTACTCACCATTCATTGACTCACTCATTAATTCATCGTTCACTGACTCATTCTTCGAATCACTCGTTCATTGACTCAATTATGAAGTCTATTATTTCGTAGTGTAGGTTCGTTTTTAATTTATTCATCGATAATTAGCTATAATTTAATCCCGTAATAAATATTTTGGAAAATACCACTATATTTTACGAGTTTTCCGACTATATCCGCTACGTCCCTCCAAGACTCAAAATCCGTTACGCACAGGCCTAGTATAGGTCTACTTCTGTTGCTAGCGCGTTGGTTTTTTATCCACGAGGTCCGGGTTCAATCTTCTGTCAGGTCATGATTGGACTTGTGGTGGACAAAGCAAACGTTGCAGGGTTTTTCGCGGGGTATTCCCGTTCCCCCCTATCATTACACAAACACTCCATATTCGTCTCATTTCACGTAACATCTGCAATAGTCAAAAATGGCCTTGGGGATAGTCAAATCGGATTCACGAACGCCACCCAGGCCACCTATCGGAATTGGACAACCATCGCATAATACATAATAATGGGTCAAAGCAAGCCTAAGGGCAAGAATCCGTCCTAATTTCAATCCTCGGAAAGCAAGTGGAATTCAACAACAGTTGAGCATTAGTCAACGAAAGGGGTGGGTGGAATAATAATGACGAATATTCACCGAGGTCAAAAGACGTCCTTGCGGACATTGGACTTGGCTTATCTCATGAAAGAATTCATAAAAGTCATTACTCATATCAGATATCAGCTACTAAAAATCACGTGAGACAGTAAACATTGCGTAAAACCCGATATGGTGTTCTATTTCTGTGACCGCAGAAGGTGTTGAAGTCCAACTTACAAGCGGACGTCGCTATCTCCCAAAGCTCTATCTTAAGCACACGGGAAGGTTTATTCCAGGCGTAGACTGTCATTCATAAAAGATGAGTCACCAAGGTGATATATGCTCATATGTTTTAAGTTTATCCCAATAATTCAGTTCCTTTACTATATTAGGTCCACTGTTCATGTTGTTGAACTGTCATATTATTTATAAAAGAAATACAAACGTAAAGTCATTCTTCACATCAGTATATGTAATACACAATGTCTGTCACACCTCATTTGACAGAAATGTTTATATCAATCTCTAGATACTTTGGAGCTTCCAAGTTACTTGCGTGAGCTTTCTCCTCTCTTCATTTCTTGCTTAGATAAGCGCCAAGTTTTATTATCCATGCATTTCGAACTGGGGGCTCAACGTTAAGCAATGGACTGCATTTGTCAAGTGTGCTTACGCCAATCCTGGACCATTCTTCTCAGTTAAAGTCAGCTGGAACAGCCGGAATTACCAGTGCTTCAGTTCACAGTTTTCATTTCAGTGACCCGTGCGTAGCTTGTACTTTTGTATATTTGTACGTGAACTTGAGCCACCGCCGCCAGTTCGAAATGCACAGATAATAGTATACTTGCAGTCGATGGCCTTGTGAGTCGTAACTGTTCGGTGCTTCAGGAATCAGAGAGTTAAGGCCCATTCACAATGAAAATTAAACATAACCGTAACATAAACACAGAAGTTTGCGCCCAGGCTACCAAATGGGATCATTCACAATGATTCACATAAGCATTGACATAAACATTGCCGTAAGACGTTAACATGAAAGTTTGCAAACTCCAAACTTTCATGCTTATGCTTACGTGATTTGCAAACAGAACACAATCGTGGAGCGCTGAAGTATACGACAGAATATGAGGAAATGGCGTCGTTGTTATGTTTCCATGGTTACCAAGTATGTTTGCGGTTATGTTTATGTTCCCATCGTGAATGATGGTATGACCTTTTGATTTTACCGTAACGTTTATATTCTTAAGTTAACGCTTACGTTATGTTTAATTTTCATTGTGAATGAGCCTTAACGGTTCATAAGGCCACCGGCCGCAAGTAGGCGTATACTAAAACTTGACGCTTATCTAACCAAGAAATGAAGAGAACAGGAAATATTTCAAAGACAATGTAGTTTGAATTAGTTTTTTACTATTTATTTACTTTATTTATTTCTCTGTTTTATTATATTCTATTTATTTGCTTACTTACTCATTTATTTATTTACTTATTTATTTATTTATTTATTTATTTATTTATTTATTTATTTATTTATTTATTTATTTATTTATTTATTTATTTATTTGTTACGATAGAAATAAATACAAGTACAAAAGAATGAAAAAAACATAAAACACACTATAGTAATGCTGGCTTTTAAGGAACCCGGAGGTTCATTACCGACCACACATAAGCCCGCCATTGGTTCCTATCCTGAGCAAAATTCATCCATTCTCTATCATCATATCCCACCTCCCTCAAATCCATTTTAATATTATCTTCCCATCTACGTCTCGGCCTCCCTAAAGATCTTTTTTCCCTCCGGCCTCCCAACTAACACTCTATATGCATTTCTGGATTCGCCCATAGCCTACGTGCTACATGCCCTGCCCATCTCAAACGTCTGGATATAATGTTCCTAATTATGTCAGGTGAAGAATATAATGCGTGCAGTTCTGTGTTGTGTGACTTTCTCCATTCTCCTGTAACTTCATCCCTTTTAGCCCCAAATATTTTCCTAAGCACCTTATTCTCAAACACCCTTAACCTATGTTCCTCTCTCAAAGTGAGAGTCCAAGTTTCACAACCATACAAAACAACCGGTAATATAACTGTTTTATAAATTCCAACTTTCAGATTTTTTTACAACATACTGGATAACAAAACCTTCTCAACCGAATAATAACAGTCATTTCCCATATTTATTCTGCGTTTAATTTCCTCCCGAGTATAATTTATATTTGTTACTGTTGCTCCAAGATATTTTAACTTCTCCACCTTTTCAAAAGATAAATTTCCAATGTTTATATTTCCATTTGGTACAATGTTGTGGTCACGAGACATAATCATATACTTTGTCCTTTCGGGATTTACTTCCAAACCTATCTCTTTACTTGCTTCAAGTAAAATTCCCGTGTTTTCCCTAATCGTTTGTGCATTTTCTCCTAACATATTCACGTCATCCGCATAGACAAGCAGCTGATGTAACCCGTTCAATTCCAAACCCTCTCTATAGCCTAATACTATCTATATAATTATACAATGTACCGTCTCAAAATTATTGTATTAACAACTGGGTCAAATTCTTCAAATCGGGTATGAAAAATGTAGTCCTACTAGTAATGTCTTCAAGACTCTTAATTACATTTTAGAATGTATATTTCATAATTAGCTTTGACGTAGAGTGTGCCTGTCCCCGCACCGAGTAGGAACACCCGTTACGGGATCAGTGATGGAACAAAAAATTACAAAATTTCAAATGTTAGTGCAATAACACTTTGAGAGAGGAACAGAGGTTAAGGTTATTCAAGAATAAGGTATTTGGGAAAATATTTGGGACTAAGAGGGATGAAGTTACAGTAGAGCCAAGAAAGTTACACAACACAAAATGTACGCATTGTATTCTTCACCTGACGTAATTAGGAACATTAAATCCAGACGTTTGATATGGGCAGGGCTTATAGCACGTACAGGTGAATCCAGGAATGCATATAGTGTTAGCTGGAAGACCTGAGGGAAAAGACTTTTGGGGAGGCCGAGACGTAGATCGGAGGATAATATTATAATTGATTTGAGAAAGGTGGGATGTGATCCCAGGGACTGGATTAATCTTGCTCAGAATAGGGACCAAAGGCGGGCTTATGTGAGGTCGGCAATGAACCTCCGGGTTCCTTAAAAGTCATTTGTAAGTAAGTAGAAGAAAATAAACGAAAACTAGAATACCGGTAGGCCTATTGCTCGCAAAATTATAGAAGTCTTGAATAGTTACGAAATAGTATAAGAAAAGTGTGTGACCTTCATGATGATTTTTTTTGCCGGTAGTCAATAATGAGTGTGCAGAAGCGAAAAGTAATTCGTAATTTCCGTTCTTGCGCAACTTAACGAAACTAAGAATGAAATTGCATTTTCTGGATAAGGTAATAGCACATCGCATGAAGCAATAGTTCAACGCAATTGTTGAAAGAAAATATGTACTTACAGAGAAAAATTAACTTTACAGAAATTGTCCTCAATGATCCCCCAATGCGAAAAATCTCGCTTAAATTACTTTTAAAATACTGCGAAATCATATTTTATCAATAAAACCAAGAAACAATTGAAGGTGTAAAGTACGGAGCACCATGCTTCATAAAAACACTGATGACAGAAATTCAATTAAAAGAATTTCGGGAGAAGTGGAAAGCTCTTGGAACATTGCATTCAGCTTCGTAGAAAAAGTTTCAAGTAACTCTTATAAAGATAGAAAATCTTACGATGAAAGAATAATGGAACGGAGAAAAAGTCGCTCCGGCGCCGGGATTTGAACCCGGGTTTTCAGCTCTACGTGCTGATGCTTTATCCACTAAGCCACACCGGATACCACCCCGGCGTCGGACAGAATCGTCTCAGATTAAGCTCCAACTCTTGGATTCCCTCTAGTGGCCGCCCTCTGCACTACGTCATAGATGTCTATGAGGGCGGCCACTAGAGGGAACCCAAGAGTTGGAGCTTAATCTGAGACGATTCTGTCCAACGCCGGGGTGGTATCCGGTGTGGCTTAGTGGATAAAGCATCAGCACGTAGAGCTGAAAACCCGGGTTCAAATCCCGGCGCCGGAGAGAGTTTTTCTCCGTTCCATTACTCTTTCATCGTATGATGACGCAGAATATCTGCATGGAAATATCATATGTACTTCGGTACATTAAAATAATATATAGAAAATCTTGCATAAGATGTTTACCTGCCTTGTGAATATATTTATTTAATTATTCATTTACTTGCGTATTAATTTATTTACATACACACTTACTTGTTCCCTTCTATCATTAATGTTTCCTAATTTTTTTAATTATTTATACATATATATATATATATTACTTTAATATTTATTATTGATATTTACAGTACATATTAATTTACTGACTTATCTGTTCATTTATATGTATAAGTGTATAGGACATATGTATTTAACATTTGTGTGAGAAACCTATGAATAAAAACAATGAAGAAATAACTTAATCGGTAGGTCATGTTTAGAAATTAGCAGGCTTTGAAAATATGTAAAACAAGAGAACATCAGGCTTTGACTTATAACCACAGTCTAGTAGCCTATATACAGTCACGAAGCTTGAGTTGTGAGGTTGCTAGGAACAATAGACTGTGCAGGTACTATTCCGCATTGTCTGTAATGAGGCGATAGTAGCGATCCTAGTGGTTAGCAACTATCTATGGATACATATTCCCTACGTATTGAGCTTCGTGACTGTATATACTAGACTGTGTTATAATCATAAATGATGTTCATATTTTTTTTTTAATTGAGGACATTATTACAAAAACAACCCTTGTCAAAATTAGTATTTTTCAGGAGAACAATAAAAATAAATAGAACAACACGTCAGCTGTTTCTATACAAGTTGTGTTTATCCTTGTGACAATTGCACCTGATATAAGTCGTTTTTTTGGAGTCTATAAACATTTGAAATAGTAGCAAATGTGTCCTTAACTCAGTTTCATAAAAAATGACTAGGGCTATTTTGTAATAATGTCTTCAATTGTTAAAGCCAACTAATTTCTAATTCTTCATTGTTTTTACGCATAGGTTCTGTGGCAATGTTAAGAAGGCCATGATAGCACGCATCGGAGAAGTAGCTCCTTCGAGAATCATGGACGGATTTACCGATAGCCGATGAGAGACTGAAGATGGCTCTGGTGCGATACGATGTAGTGAACACGATTGCATAACAATTAGAGCAAAGATTGTTTTTTCTGCGATCCGTGCGATTCGTCCGATGAATGCGATACCACAGTCTAGTATATACAGTCACGAAGCTTGAGTTGTGAGGTTGCTAGGAACAATAGACTGTGCAGGTACTATTTCGCAATGTCTGTAATGAGGCGATCCTAGTGGTTAGCAACTATCTATGGATGCATATTTATTACATATTAAGCTTCGTGACTGTATATACTAGACTGTGGCGATACCATGCAGTGAACGCGTACCTTTAAATCCCCATGTTCTATGCCCAGAAAAACACACGCTGTACAGTATGCACTGCTTTATTTTCTTTAATAATATACAGTAGATACATGTGGGCCCTATTATGCAAATAATTACTGTTTTACATTTTGTCGTCTTGTTAATGGATTTAATTATTTATTTACTTGTATAACAATGTATTTATTTATTTATTTATTTATTTATTTATTTATTTATTTATTTATTTATTTATTTATTTATTTATTTATTTATTTATTTATCCATTTCTCCTTCCGCCGCTGTAGGCAGCAATTTACCGGCTGATGCTCGACGTGTCGCCCAGGAGCCAGATCCCGTGCTATGGCATGCGTATTTGTTAAGGATCCTCTATTTTATTAAATCTATTGCACTGTATTTTTTTTTACTGTTGTGTTAATTGATAAGTGTGGTCCCCAAACTACCTCATTCCATTTGGTCATTTTTATGATTTATACAGGGCATATCAAAAGTCCGGTAACACTTTCAATATTTTATTACACAAAAATTACTAATGATAGCACTTTCAAACACACGTCAGTTTAAAGTCAAACTCTCAAAGTTCTGTTTACACCTTACAGAGATTCAATGTGTGAACTACGAGTGACTCGGCAGATGTCCGAACGATAATCAAACTCTTCCCATACCCTTCTCAACTTATCCTCTGAGACCGTAGCAGCAGCTTCTCGAATTCTGGTTTTTAGTTCCTCTAAATCACGTGGCAAAGGCGGTACAAACACATGGTCCTTTAGATACCCCCATAGAAAAAAAATCACATGCAGTCATATCGGGTGACCTTGGTGGCCATGTCATGAAACATCTGTTCCTCACAGAATCATTGAACATGAACATGATTCACCAAAGGTGAATGTTTTCTGCGCGTTGTCACAACAAAACTGTACGGACCTTTCTTCTTCATTGAGGGTACTGTGACTGGACATTCATATCTGGACATGTTGGAGCAATGGTTGGTGCCTCAACTTACACAAGATCTCGATGACGATTTCATCTTTCAGCAAGATGGGGCTCCGCCACATTTCCACAATGCAGTTCGTGCTTATCTCAATTCGGAGATATCTGATCGTTGGATAGGATATCCTGGAGTAAGGGACAGATGTTTCATGACATGGCCACCAAGGTCACTCAATATGACTGCATGTGACTTTTTTCTATGGGGATATCTAAAGGACCGTGTGTTTGTACCGCCTTTGCCACGTGATTTAGAGGAACTAAAAACCAGAATTCGAGAAGCTGCCGCCACGGTCACAGAGGATATGTTGAGAAGGGTATGGGAAGAGTTTGATTATCGTTTGGACATCTGCCTAGTCACTCGTGGTTCACACATTGAATCTCTGTAAGGTGTAAACAGAACTTTGAGAGCTTGACTTTAAACTGACGTGAATTTGAAAGTGCTATCGTTTGTAGTTTTTGTGTAATAAAACATTGAAAGTGTTACCGGACTTTTGATATGCCCTGTATATGATTACGTTTGAGACTCTATCATGATATTTTAAGCTTCTTTTCTTCCAAAATAACGCCAATCCTTGCCTAAAAGTTCGTGTTATTGTGCTTGTCACTTGAAAACTCGCTCAGTCCGTAGACAGGAGGATAGCACTGTCCGTTCATAAAAATAGACTCAACGCGTTTGTGTCTTCTCTTTCTGATCACACTCTTCAAATGTATTTCCCAACAGTGGCGTAGCGTCAATGTAAGCTAAAAAGCTTAGCTTCCCCAGTTAATAATAATTTCATAATAAACCTGCAGTTTATGGAGAAAATTATTTATTTATTAATTTTATATGAGCAAATGCTGGGTAACTTTCGGTGCTGGACCCCGGACTCATTTCACCGGCATTAACACCTTCATCTCATTCAGACGTTAAATAACCTAGATGTTGATAAAGCGTCGTAAAATAACCTACCAAAAAAAAATTATTAATTTTAATAGAATTTATATTTACGCGTTAAATATTGCGATGCAGCAGCTCAGGATGATTTGTGATGCAGCAGTATACAAGAACTCTGCACACACCAGCTTCCAAGCAGACCGATTTCTTCTGTGTAATCCACCCCGCATATTTTCCATCCCTTTCTAACTAAGCTACCCTAGTCGCAAGGCTCGCAAAGAAGCTAGCTTTAACATTTAAAATAAGTAGTTTCCGAGTTATCCCTTTTCGTCAGTTGTGTTCAGTTGAAC
Source organism: Periplaneta americana (assembly GCF_040183065.1). Classification (NCBI taxonomy): domain Eukaryota; kingdom Metazoa; phylum Arthropoda; class Insecta; order Blattodea; family Blattidae; genus Periplaneta; species Periplaneta americana. Next base: position 24,337,560 of record NC_091118.1, on the reverse strand, counting down.
TGTTAGTGTGCATTGTGGTTGATATAATAAATAATGAGCGAAATAACAGTTCCTGACACTAATTTACGTGAATTTTTTTAGGACAATTGTATTATCAAGACCGACTTACGAACAAAAGTGTGATTTAAAAAACAAATGACCGACTCCCTTGCTGTCAATGAAGGACACAACCAAAAGACAGACGCATACTTACGTAATGATACTAATATTGTGATTTCTCTAAGTATGACAGGGAGTGAGATAATGTTATACGTATACGTGTCTATTTGTTAAGAGATATGTGTAAACCGTGAAATCAGATTTTATTTCGTATCATTTGAGGTCATGCCTTATTGGTGTTACTTACGAGGTTCCAACCAAACTTCGACTGCTGACTTGACACTGACTACTATTTATTTTAAGACTGTATTTTTGTAATACGTTTTCTCACATTGCGTGAAAGACAACTTGAGTTAGCTTCCCCTACTCAAAATTTCATGCTACGCCAATGTTTCCCAATATTAAAGAATGGTGTTGTAATTGTAACTTCCACATTGCCTTCCCTACTTAACAGTCATCAGCATGCGCCCAACTTCCATATTTCTTCCACATACTGTTTTTGCTTGCCATGTCAAAATGCAGTGTGAATCACATTCGCTAATTCCCTCGTTAGCGTTACGCTAGGGCCTAATGAATTGGCATGCTAAATTTAGCGAAGGTCGCATTTGCACCATATTGCACAAGTGATACCGAAGTTATCGCCATGAGTCATCAATAGGACTATCGGGGACTGAATGTCAACGAGGTCTTACTTTCAATTGTCACAAATCATCGATAGAAAATTCTTATTCAACAAATTAGTGTATAAAATACGCACTATTTTACAAAAGTTACATTATTTTCCACGAAAACGACTATTTTCTCAATGAGCTATTTCTACCAAACTAGGCCTATTGGCGTATTTTGTTCATATTCAGTATCTAGAGTCAATTTGTCAGGGAACAATGTAGCTACATGATACTTAATATAATAATTTTAGTACTAGTCCGTCTGTGTACAGCGATTTCTACAAAACTATTGGACGGATTTCGTTCATATTCAGTATCTATGAGTCAATTTATCAGGGAATGGTGTACATGAAATATAATAATATTAGTACTAGTCTGTCTGTGTACAGCGATTTCTACTAAACTATTGGACGGATTTCGTTCATATTCAGTATTTATGAGTCAATTTATCAGGGAATGATGTACATGAAATATAATAATATTAGTACTAGTCTGTCTGTGTACAGCGATTTCTACTAAACTATTGGACGGATTTCGTTCAAATTCAGTATCTATGAGTCAATTTATCAGAGAATGATGTACATGAAATATAATAATATTAGTACTAGTCTGTCTGTGTACAGCGATTTCTACTAAACTATTGGACGGATTTCGTTCATATTCAGTATTTATGAGTCAATTTATCAGGGAATGATGTACATGAAATATAATAATATTAGTACTAGTCTGTCTGTGTACAGCGATTTCTACTAAACTATTGGACGGATTTCGTTCATATTCAGTATCTACGAGTCAATTTATCAGGGAATGAAGTACATGAAATATAATAATATTAGTACTAGTCTGTCTGTGTACAGCGATTTCTACTAAACTATTGGACGGATTTCGTTCAAATTCAGTATCTATGAGTCAATTTATCAGAGAATGATGTACATGAAATATAATAATATTAGTACTAGTCTGTCTGTGTACAGCGATTTCTACTAAACTATTGGACGGATTTCGTTCATATTCAGTATTTATGAGTCAATTTATCAGGGAATGATGTACATGAAATATAATAATATTAGTACTAGTCTGTCTGTGTACAGCGATTTCTACTAAACTATTGGACGGATTTCGTTCATATTCCGTATCTACGAGTCAATTTATCAGGGAATGATGTACATGAAATATAATAATATTAGTACTAGTCTGTCTGTGTACAGCGATTTCTACTAAACTATTGGACGGATTTCGTTCATATTCCGTATCTACGAGTCAATTTATCAGGGAATGAAGTACATGAAATATAATAATATTAGTACTAGTCTGTCTGTGTACAGCAATTTCTACTAAACTATTGGATGGATTTTCTTCATATTCAGTATCTACAAGTCAATTTATCAGGGAATGATGTACATGAAATATAATAATTTTAATACTAGTCTGTCTGTGTACAGAGATTTCTATTGAACTATTTGATGGATTTTGTTCATATTCGGTATCTACGAGTCAATTTATCAGGGAATGATGTAACTTACTTACAAATGGCTTTTAAGGAACCCGAAGGTTCATTGCCACCCTCACATAAGCCCGCCATCGGTCCCTATCCTGTGCAAGATTAATCCAGTCCCTATCATCATATCCCACCTCCCTCAAATCCATTTTAATATTATCCTCCCATCTACGTCTCGGCCTCCCCAAATGTCTTTTTCCCTCCGGTCTCCCAACTAACAGTCTATATGCATTCCTGGATTCGCCCATACGTGCTACATGTCATGCCCATCGCAAACGTCTGGATTTAATGTTCCTAATTATGTCAGGTGAAGAATACAATGCGTGCAGTTCTGCGTTGTGTAAGTTTCTCCATTCTCCTGTAACTTCATCCCTCTTAGCCCCAAATATTTTCCTAAGCACCTTATTCTCAAACACCCCTAACCTATGTTCCTCTCTCAGAGTGAGAGTTCAAGTTCACAACCATACAGAACAACCGGTAATATAACTGTTTTATAAATTCTAACTTTCAGATTTTTTGACAGCAGACTAGATGATAAAAGCTTCTCAACCGAATAATAACACGCATTTCCCATATTTATTCTGCGTTTAATTTCCTCCCGAGTGTCATTTATATTTGTTACTGTTGCTCCAAGGTATTTAAATTTTTCCACCCCTTCGAAGGATAAATCTCCAATTTTTATATTTCCATTTCGTACAATATTCTGATCACGAGACATAATCATATACTTTGTCTTTTCGGGATTTACTTCCAAACCGATCGCTTTACTTGCTTCAAGTAAAATTACCGTATTTTCCCTAATCGTTTGTGGATTTTCTCCTAACATATTCACGTCATCCGCATAGACAAGAAGCTGATGTAACCCGTTCAATTCCAAACCCTGCCTGTTATCCTGAACTTTCCTAATGGCATATTCTAAAGCGAAGTTAGAAAGCAAAGGTGATAGTGCATCTCCCTGCTTTAGCCCGCAGTGAATTGGAAAAGCATCAGATAGAAACTGACGTATACGGACTCTGCTGTATGTTTCACTGAGAGACATTTTAATTAATCGAACAAGTTTCTTGGGAATACCAAATTCAATAAGAATATCATATAATACTTCCCTCTTAACCGAGTCATATGCCTTTTTTAAATCTATGAATAACTGATGTACTGTACCCTTATACTCCCATTTTTTTCTCCATTATCTGTCGAATACAAAAAATCTGATCAATAGTCGATCTATTACGCCTAAAACCACACTGATGATCCCCAATAATTTCATCTACGTACGGAGTTAATCTTCTCAAAAGAATATTGGACAAAATTTTGTACGACGTCAACAAAAGTGATATTCCTCGAAAGTTACCACAGTTGGTTTTGTCCCCCTTCTTAAAAATAGGTACAATTATGGACTCCTTCCATTGTTCTGGTACAATTTCCTTTTCCCAAATAGCAAGTACAAGTTTATAAATTTCGCTATATAATGCACTTCCACTCTCTTGTATTAATTCTGCTGGAATTAGATCGATACCTGAAGACTTGTACTTCTTCAGATTTTCTATAGCAATTTCGACTTCTGAAAGCGTGGGTTCAGGTATGAATGTCTCAGCAGTTTGTATTTCAATTTCGTCCCGATCATTTCTATTTGGCCTATGTACATTTAATAGTTGCGCAAAATAGTTTTTCCATCTGTTTAGGACTGATGGAGAGTCTGCAAGCAAGTCACCATTCTCATCCTTGATCACGTTTACCCTTGGCTGATATCCGTTCTTAAATTCCTTTATACCCGTATATAAATCTCTAATGTTTTTATGAATGATGTAAAGTGACTCAAAGTAAAAGTCATACACCATCATAACAATTAGTTATTTTACGAACAGAAATGTAGGCATTAACATATTACCACAGCTTATAAGTGGACTAAAAACAGTGTACACTGTATTATTATGTCGCCACTGGTTGTTTACCTTATTTCTAAATTTAGACAGATATCACAGATTTTATAGTTCGATGTTGATAAGCCTCGTGAAAACAAAACTCATAGAGCTCTGGATTCATAGTTTTGGGGGAGGTACTGCATGAGTATGCACTGAACAAAGAATACTTAGTCTGTGGTGAGGAGTTGCAGAGTACAGACGCTTACAGTCGAGTTGTCATGGGTAGTCAAACAGGTCAGTCTTCAGGAGCAGAAAGAGAACTACAGTGGAACCCCACAAATAGACGCTCACTCTCGTCTACTTCACGCTACAAGGTAAGTCAACGCATCCTGTCCCGTGCTGCACAGGGCTAACCAGTTGAACCAGTGTAGTAGTGTGCAGATACTCGTACACGTTGGCAGCAAGGCAGGGAACAGAAAATGTGTACTTATGTTGAAGCAGAAGTTACAACTATTGGAACGGTTTAAAAAAGGTGAATCGATCGGAGCCATCCCTCAAGAATTTGACATTTCGATCAGAACAGTGCATGGGATAAAACAAAATTCATCTAAATACGAGGCATTCTGTAGTGATTATAAGAAGCTTCGTTATTATCAGTTGATTGTAGGATGAAAACACAGCTTATTTTGTGTATTTCCTAAATTTAAACAATAGGGATAATTTATGTTCTCTCTTGAAGGGTATACACCATTTTAAAATAATTTAATACACAAACACAACTATTACAAGAAATGATCAATAAGTTTTTGTAGCTTTATTTTCTTCGGCTCTAATCAACAATAACAAAAATGCAGGTTACCAGGCGACGATAGAAAACAAAAGACGCGAAAACAAAATATGAATGTGGTGTATAAACAATTGAATGATCTTTCATATTTAAGTATAAAAATGTAAGGTGCCGTCCACACCTGTGGAGTAACGGTCAGCGCGTCTGGCCGCGAAACCAGGTGGCCCGAGTTCGAATCCCGGTCGGGGCAAGTTACCTGGTTGAGGTTTTTTCCGGGGTTTTCCCTCAACCCAATACGAGCAAATGCTGGGTAACTTTCGGTGCAGGACCCCGGACTCATTTCACCGGCATTATCACCTTCATTTCATTCAGACGCTAAATAACCTAGATGTTGATATAGCGTCGTAAAATAACCCAATAAAATAAATAATATAGAGGTGACATTTGAAATTTCAAAGTGGGAATGGCTGGGGTGGGAGGTGAAATCTAAAATGCAATTAACCCTTGTTTAAGACTTCCCCATTGATATCTAAATTTACGTGTTTTTTTTTTTTTTTTTTTGGTTTAAATTGAATTCAATTTAATTAACTAGTTATTTAGAGTGGGAAGTTTTGAAATGAAAGCCACGTTTGTAGATATATTTAGAGAGTTTTTCCTCCAGAAGTTTGTTTTATGTTTCAGATGTATCACGTATATATTATACTTAATCACGGATTTGTTTTGTTATATACTTTGCATATACTACAATATATTATTTAAAATTATATACGTTAATTATTTATGTTTCGGTCCACACGCCATAAAAAACATTGTACAGCCCTTATGTTTACCAATGTCCGCAGTACTCCGTTCGTACCTCGTCTCGCACACGGGCCATTGCTGTGTCTATTTGTGGAGTTCCACTGTATTGATATTTCATTACAAAAGGGAAAATCTCTCCGAGAAATAGCTAAAATTATGAATAGGAGTCATGTAAATGTACAGTGTGTTATCAATAGATACAAAAATACACACAGCATTGAAAATAAAGTAAAAATACGCGGAAAACAATTTTCAACCTAAGGGAGGAACGTTGGATAATAAGACAAGTACAGAAAAATCCAATGATTAGTCTTTCAAAACTTGCTGTGATGGCTGAAGTACATAAAATAAGAAAGCTCATCCTGAAACTATTCGAATTATTTTAAGAAAAAGTAACAGAGATGGTAGAATAGCTAGGAACAAACCTTTTGTTAACAAAATTAATAGGAAGAAGAGGTTGAACTTCATTAAGGAGCATAGCTAATGGAAAAGATTTCGACTTCTGGAAGACAATTATTTTTGCTGATGAAGTATTAGGTATCTATATCTTTCCGTCAACATTTCTCCAGTCCGTCGTCATTCCATAGCAATCCCCGAACGCCGACTGACGTCGCACATGGAAGAGGTGGGTTGCCTGCTCGAAACCTGGGTACGCATCGAAACTTAGTGGAGTCAGCCGGTGTGGGTTTGGGAATGCGCCTAGCTTGAGGGATAGCACAACAGATCTTGTAAGGTCGCAGTGCTGGGTCGTAGTGCCTCATCCCAAAATTCCATTTCATTCCAGTTACCACTGTTATAAGTAGGGTTACCATCCGTCCGGCAAAAGGAGGACATGTCCTTTTTTTAATCATTTTATCCAGTCCGGCAGGCATTTAAAAAAAATTTGCAATGTCCGGCATATCGCATTTCAACTAGAATTAATATGAATATTGAATAATGTGCGATATTATGCATAGAATATCTAAACAAATGGTGAAAACCTATGAAAGAATTTAACTGCTTTCAACGGTTGAAGCTGGAGCACATAAAATATGATGACCTATTGACATGCATTGAATTCTTACATTCTAAAAATGTCACTATTCATGATTCTGAGCCATTTTATCAATTTTATTCTGCAATGTACGAAGATATGCCAATCAAGTTAATTTGGACAAAGATTTAAGTTTAGATAAACAATGGTGCAAGTTCTTCAATTCTAATAGTTCTGCGAACACTGAAACTTTCTCAGAACTCTTAAAAATATGTCAGTTCTATTTATTTATCCCAAGTCACAATGGAAGTGCTGAGAGAGTATTTTCCCTAATATCTACTCAATGGACAAAAGAACGAAATCGCATGCTAACGGACACAGTCAGAGGTATCATCATGGTGAAATATAATTTCAAGGACATGTCCTGTGAACAGTTCCATAGTTATTTGTTACAAGATATAAGTTGGTCTCTTCAGCCTCTTGTGCACAAAGTGGGCTCCACCGATAAGTAGGGTACAGATGTAATACTGATCCAGCAACTAGTGAGAACACTAAGGTGAGCCATTGTTTTTATCTTTAATTTTGTTCATACCAATTTTTAAAAAGTCCTCCTTTTTTCAGCAATGTCCTCTTATTTTAGATTCCATGTCCTCCTATAAAATTTCTTCTCATGGTAACCCTAGTTATAACGGACATCTTTATGCTAAGCATGCAGAAAATGTGACACAAGCGACGCTGATACTTCCTCAATGTTGTTTCAACATGCTTTTGAATAAAATAACATGAAAAGTCGTTACAATCCTGGGGAAAACCCGTATGCCAATCATTCCAATAAGACTGCAACCGTTTCATTTACACAATGTTTTATAAACATTTTCTGCGAAAAACAAAAAACTCCTCGAATAGTGGTTTTTCAACATCATGTTACGATACTATTCACGCTTTAAAAATTCGTTTAAATAGGGAAAATGCTTAAATATTACCAAATATGGTCTTTACTTCAAAGTTTTGGCTAAATCTGACGTGACACTAAGATATTCTGAGCAAAAAAAAAAAGTCATATGAACATTTGTCCTAATCTCAATATTTTAAGAGTTACATTAATTTGAAATTGTTAGTAAAATACCTTTTTCCTTTAGTTTTAAGGGTAAAGAAATATTAAAAACAGAGAAGGAACTATTCAGAAGTGTCATTTCTTTAATTGGCTAGTGTTCTGAAGCTAAAAATATGTTGTTAACCCTTTCTAACCCAAATTAAATTTACAAGCAATCCATGTTGAAACAAATAGCTGTATTAGGACCAATTCAGTGACCAAGTTACGGGAGTGGCAACATTTGAAACAAAACTATATTGATGAAAATGTATTGAAATAGAAGTTATCCAGCAAAATTTACCTTCATATGTAACACACATGTATATAAATGCTATAAAGTTAATTATTGCAATATGGTATCTATAGGTAAGAAAGGGTTAATTGCTTTGTACAGATTTTGTTTTCCAGTTTTTAACTAAAAATTACATCATTCTTACGCATTTATCACAAAAATTGTTACAAATCATATGACTTTAGGAACTTGATTCTTTACAGTTTAATTATGCATTCTAATGTACAGTCTTGAAAAATTTACAAGAGTGGCGTGATTTGTAACAATTGTTGTGATAAATGCGTAAGAAAATGTAATTTTGTAGTTAAAAATTGAAAGAAAAAAATTCTGTACGAAGCAACAATGGAATTCACGACACATTTTTAGCTTTAGAATACTAGCTAATTAAAGAAATGATACTCCTGAATATTTCATTATATTTCTGTAATATTCGTTTTACCCTTAAAACTCGAGAATAATGGTATTTTACAAACAATTTCAAATTAGTGTAATTCTAAAAATATTGAGATTAGGAGAAATGTTTATATCACATTTTTTGCTCAGAATTTCTTCGGAAATAAGCTCCGTAAGGGACGGTAAATTCTCGTGAATCACATACGTAGGTATGTTCTTTGAACAAAATAATGTTTTGTTTCCAAAAAAACTATGACAATATAGCTTACATATTATTGTTTCTTCTGTACGTATTATTTAAGAATTTTTATTGGGGCTTCACTGTTTACCCCCTCCGAGAACCCAACAAATGGTTGATTCCGCTGAGTTTACAATCAGAGATGGGCATCGTGCCTCACTTGAGAATTTGTGCCTCACTGACCTTCACAGAGCTTATCGATCTGAGTGACATCATTTTCACAGTCCCCCGTTCTTCCCTCACATAGCTCCTAGGCGTGGGCAGGTTCTATAACAGTTTCGTAAACAATATCAGTGGTGGCATAATGACTTTACCAAAGCAGTGTGTACGCGTTAGAAAACGATTATTTCATGAGAAATGGGAGGAAGAGTTTTTTTGCTGTTTAGAAGGGGAGAACAAACGATGTATGTTATGCTCGAAAATCCTATTAGGCATTAATAAATTTAATATACAACGACATTACTCCTTATGTCATAAAAAAAAACATGCTGAATTAGAAAGTAAGACAAATTAAATGTTATTTTTCGTACTATTCCGAAGAAAATTTATAATCTTAACATTTGCATAGTATACTAAATACGACATTATACCTTAAACACGCTGCATTAAAGGTACGAGGAATTAAATGTTGTTTGTACGTATTATTTCCAAAAGAATTTATAAAAAAATATCAAATGTGCGTAGAAAACGAAATATGATTTTCTGAAATTATTTTAGGTCGAGAACGTGCAAATCTATTAAGTAATCTTGAGAAACGCCAGAATATTCAGAAAATAAACGTAGACAACGTGGTGGAATATTATTGACTAGTTACGAAATTTCTCGCCTGTGATTTAAATCACTTCAGCTATGGAGAAACAGTAAAGAGGTTTATGATTAAAGCTGCCGAATTAATTTGCCAAATTGAATAAAAGTTTTCGAGAGTCTCACGTTAACCAAGCGCTTTCCTAATAATTCGCCACTGACCGCCTTAGCGATTACGATAAGGTGACGCAGGTCACAGCAGTTTATATTTCCCATCCTACTCTGCAGTCTCCTCTCCTAGTAAACAAACTATTTCAAATCGAGTGCCTCACGTAAAACCGAAAATTGTGCCCATGTCTGGTTTACATGATCATTGGAAGGTAGTAAAAGTCCCTCCAGTGCTAAGACTCTGCTGACGCGTACAGTAGGGTCTTCTGCTAGCCTAGTTTATCTCGAGCTGTATTAGCAGAATTGGTTTAGTAATGACGTAGTTCCTCGCGTGCAGTCAATTTGATGCTTCCTTGTTATTTACAGAACAGAGAGAGGAAGGAAGACTTGATATACATTGATGAAAATATCGCTCGCTTTGCATGTCAAACTTCCGCCTTTCAAGGTCATGGGGAAAGAACGAAAGAACGGAAGATGTTGCGAAATAGCCTACTTATTATTAACATGGAGCTGTGACATATGGACAGGGAAAATACTGTGAATTACCGTAGACCAGCGGTGACCAAAACTCGAGCTGCAGTGATTACATGCGACAGACAGCCTATGAAGTAAGGAGACGGAGGAAAGGTACTGTCTTCGCGCTACGAGTTGGCGCGGGGAGTAGATAGGCGGGACGGGGGAACTTTACGCTACGCTCTGACCTGAAAACTTCGTCCACTTACTTGGCTACAAGGGAACGGAGTCAGACATAAAAGATTCCGCATCTTCGGTGCTGTCGCTATGACTATCATTATCACATTTTTAAACATTTCTGGAGTATGATCTGTCCATGATAATCGTCTGTTTATGTTCCAGCCGTGTATATTAATTCGAATCTCTCAACAAAGCCATTAGCCCCACCGCCCCCATCCTCATGAACAACAATTATTGTTCTGGACACATTTACGGTAGTCTAAACTCCCGTAACATTTTTATCGTGCCAGAACTTGGGAAACGTTAAATTGGTAGGCCTATCTATCCACAATTTCGTCCAGATACAAAATCGGTTTTTCCACTTTCCTAAGCTTTCTTATTTGCTGTAGATATCTTCACGTATTCTAATTTACAGAGTTTTCCTCATTTTTTTTTTCTGCACACTTCTTCCACCTGAAATCCTTTTTCTTCAGTATTCGTCTTAATGTTGTCTTTCATTTCAAATCAATTTTCTCTTGTAAAAGGGTAGACGTTTGTTGCAGCTTGGTACTATTTTTTTACTTGTTATTTAACGACACTGTAATAACTACTAGCTTCTTCAGTGTCGATTGAATTGATGATGGCGAGATGGTATTTGGCGAAATGAAACCAAGTATTCGCTATAGATTACCTGACATTCGCCTTCCGCTTGGGAAAACTTCGGAAAAAACCCAACCAGGTAGTCAGCGCAAACGGGAATCGAAATCACTCCCGAGCACAACTGCAGATCAGCAGGCAAACGCGCTACCTCCTGAGCTACGCCGGTGGCCCTCTTTCTTTTTCAAATAAAAATTCTCAATTATATCTTTTTTGTCAATCTCCCGTCGAAGTCATCTACATTTGCGTTTCGGTAGTCTGGACGTTTACATTTTTTTTCTCCCTCAGGTGTCGACAACGCACTTTCTTCTGTGCAGTCTTTTATTTCATTCCTTATACGCTGTATTGTTCTTGTGGATAGATTAGAGTACTTTTCTACCTTTGCTGTAGGTTTCGTAAGAGGAATGCAAAGGCACTGTTGTTCTTTTTCTTCATCACAGAATTATTTTTCAGTTCTAATAATATTCCTTTCTTCGCTATAGATTGTCAATCCTTGTTTCCTCTTTGTCGACATATTTACAACAAACAAAAAACCGCTATAAACCTAAATAACAGTATACAATAACATAAATTCTATTAACTATGTTATTATCAACACTATTAACACGAAAAGCAAAGGATAACTAAAGCAATACAAGATTTGTGGTATACTGAAAACAATTGTCTTGTTGAAACTAATAAAACACTACAGTAAAAACCCCACTATCATTTTCACAAAGTCGCAAAGATTCATAGACACGTGCAGTAGATGTTTGTGAAACAGGAATATTGCAGTGAACAGCGCGGTGCGCATGCGCGACTGTTTCCCCTCCACCCCGTCTAAGTACTTCAGCCGCCATCTCCTGACGTGACAACAGTACTGTTCTCCAACCAGGAGATCAACCGTGAAAGGAATGTGCTTACTATTGCGTCATCTACTGGAGCGAAGTAGATAAATAATATTACCGTTATGTCAGTTTAAAAACCATGCGCTCTCCTGCATATGTTATTTCCTGTATGAAGAGATTAAAAGACCAGGAGATTAATTGTGATCTAATTTTGTAACTAGGGTAGTATCAATATGTCTGTATCAATGTTCTGGTTTGTGCTGTGAGAGCTAGCCAATAGAGATAAGAGTACCCACGTGTGTGACCTTAGTACATCTTATGACATCAACATTCATTCACAGCATTACCCCGCTGCGTTTCACCCGGCAGAGACTTTCTCGCGGTTGGAGCACAGTACCTGGAATGAAAACTACAGCCAGTGGTGGTTCATGTACTAACATCTTGATCAATCTCAAGCTTTGCTGTATCAGTAATGTCATTGCTGTCATCAAGAGCCAGTGAATAATATACGATTTTTCTTGCTTCCTTTTTTTAACCTCCCTCTTGAATATAACCAGGAATTTTCTAAATTCTTTTCTCGATACTTGGTCGAGAAATTCGTAGTGTCTCAAAATTAAAAACTTCTTGTGGAAAAGTTATTTAAGCTATTTTAATCATTACTCTTTTGAGAAATTCTGTTCTATTAAAAGGCTTTAAAGCACGAGATATTTCAAACTCCATTAGGTAGCTGACTTCCTTACATTTATTTAGCTCATCTTTCTCTCCTGGCTATGATTTAAGACATGTCAATTCCTGGCTTTTAACAGTTCGTTGGCACATAATATTGAATCAGTTTTTCTATAACATTATTATAAAATGAATAACTAATAAATTAGTTACCCTCATCTAAAGATTAAGAAGATTAAAATTGAGATAAAACCTAATAATTTTATCCTTTTAGGGAGAAGATCTAAAAATATCAATATTCATGCACGTACAGGACAATTATAGAAACATATACTTAGTGGTTAGTAATAATAATAATAATAATAATAATAATAATAATAATAATAATAAATTATTCAGCGTGGCAATTAATGTTTCTATATACTCCTAATTGAACCGTTACATTTTGTCCGACAGAACAACAAAAAAGTTCTCCTTCTCATTCTTTACGAAACCACCTCTTACTGCTTGTAAAGACAGAGTTTGTAGAGCGACATGATACCGCCACTGCTTGCCTTCAGTATGTGAATGTAACATACAACAATGTACAGGAAACTCCTCGTACCCGTTTGAATGTCTGTGATTACACGATGTAATCACGATACTCGCTTTGGTCACGCTGATCGTAGACTGATAGAACAAGCTTTGTGTTAGGGCAGTACGGGGAAGGAAAACTAGGTTCGAACCGTAAAGAATACGGTAAATTGGATCCTGTAGGCAATAGGTTGACAATCGCAGCAAAAATGTATTTTCTTCTTTGACCTGATTATTAGCATTAGCCAGGGAAGTTGGTTGTATCGTTACCCAAAATTGTTTCTAGTAGGGCCTATACTGCCTTTACAGTTGGAACATAGAAAGTTAATAGTCTTTCATCTGCGTCAATTTTTATTATTTAAATTTATGAAGGTAAAATTAAAAACAGACTGCTTTTACGAATTCAAACGTAGAAATTTCTCCTTTTGTCACTAGTATCATTTCTTCTCTATAAAAGAAAACTTAATGTTTAGGTAGGCTTGGGACAACTTAAGAGTACACTGGACTGCAAAAGAAATGCCAACACAAAATTATATCTTTTTCTGAGGACTGTAGCAAACATGGACAGCTGGAAAGCTATTTTCCTGAGATTAGTTTTGTTTTAATATGTAAACAGTACGACTTTTATAACATGTTTGCGTCATTAAGTAATATGAATCGATTTTAAATTATTTATATACTTTTGTTTTACAACATTAATAAGTATACTACACGAAAATAGTGAAACTGCAGTTTATACTATCACCACGTTTCCTAACCCTTAAATTCACAAAGTATCCTATAGGGTACAACAGATTAATAGGCTATATGCTTTAATTTTAATAGAACAATAGAAAAAAAATGGTAGGAAAATTAAAATTTCACAATACTATAATATTGTACAACATATAAAAAATGGACATTGTGATAGTTGTTTTCTTTACAGTCCGATACGGTTTAATAAACTAGTGTGAGAAATAAAGTTTTGCCAATTTAAGGGTTAACGCATGGATAAATATATAATAGGATGCGAAACTGCGGTCAGCACCATCTGGATTTGGGGGTTTGAAATAATGTGATCAGCGCCCAACGTCGTAGGTGGTGAATATTAGAACTACGTGTTGGGTACAATACCGAGAGTTCTCTATTTATCCGTTCGAGATATTGCTGTACGGAAGAGTCGAAGATGAAGATGAAGATGAAGATGGCGGACTGAAACTTGCTAATAAGTGAACATAAAGTGATACGTGTGTGTGTATAAGCAGTGTATGTTAAACAGTGATGTTTATGGACGTTTTAAATATAGTGTTGTTGAATGTATTGTAAAGTAATAGTAATATAATAAATTGAATTATCTAAGTAGTTCTTGCAGACTTTTCCATACCAAAAGAATACAATCCCAATTATCTAACCTTTTGCTTTATTTTTTGTCTCTGTCTGGTTATATTTTAATCGGGTAGTGTAAAACACATCGTCTCTTTTATCTTCCTGTTGACTCCGGTAAGAATTTTCAGTAGAATATGCTGTGAGGAATAAAACCGTAAATATTTTATTTTAAATTGTGTTAGTTTTGAATATCGATGAGGGTGGGAGGGAATACTTTCTGCACAGTTTAACATTTTCGTCACCAGGTGCGCTGCTAAATGCATGGAGTAATTACTCTTTTCGCTACTTGGTGCGCTGCTAGATGTAATAACGCTCCTCCCAGAAATAGATGGCAGCAAGATCAATTTCTACAATAGCGCCTCTAGTATGTGTTACGAGAAACTCATTGAGTTTCGCATCCTATTATATATTCATCCATGGGTTAACGAACGAATTTTTTTTTAATAAAAAAGCCGCCCTAAATAAGGGTTCGAATAGATCGGCCTACTAATCAATTCATAAAGAATAATCATGAAAACCAATTGTGTGACAATTTGAAAGGAAAAAGAAAACATTAAGATAAATGATATGAAAACATAGGAAATCATTTACAATAAAAGTTTGTTGGGTTTAATGATTACTAATTATAGCTAAGGATGATTTTAACACGTGCTGACAACAAGGCTCATATATGACTTGTTTTTCACGACACACCTCTTGTGGCTGTTGCTCGTGCATCTCCAAACGGATTGTGGGATCAAGAATTACACCCTTATCCTTCTGCCGATCAATTCTTTACAGTCCGACACGGTTTAATAAACTAGTGTGAGAAATAAAGTTCTGTCAATTTAAGGGTTAATGAACGAAAATTGGCTTAAATATTCACTTTCATTAAATTCAAGCTACACGACCTGGGACGGTTTACTTGTGAGTAGAACATGATTACCAACCTAAATTATATAAAACATTTTGGAATCCGCCAAATAATGAAATATGAACTTCAAGAGGTTGGGAACGACTGATATATAGTATACCATCACTTTCTTCCATTCTATATACATCGATTCCAAGCAGTGGCGGTTCTTCGGGGGAGGGAAGGGAGGAACGTCCTCCTCACATCTTCTTCTTTTGAAAGTAAATACCAAATAAAATATGTACCTTGAAATTCGAGGAAGATTCGATAATTTTTAAGTTCACAGCTATAAGAAAAACTCGGTTGATCGAGTTTTAAACGACGCGCGCTCATGTGCTGTAGAAAACTGTGAGAAAGATGCGAGATTGTCTGTGTGGAGGAATGGCACTCCATTCCTCCTCTACTGCAGTTAACACACATAGACAGCAGCGCACTAGCGGCCAGAGAAAGAAGCAGAGTTTTAAACCAAGTAAATGAACGGAGAGGGAGGAGATCCTCCTCTGAATCAGTCATGGGCGGGAAATAGAAACCGACTGGTCGTGCAGCAAGCTCGCTACCGCTGCCATCTAACGATGTTGCATTCAACCAGACTATAACACATCTAGGACGAGACACAACAAAAACAGTTCTAACGCAACGCTAAGAAAGAAACCATGTAAACTTTTTTTTTAAATTATAAATCAAAAATATTATTCATTGCACTTTATATAGGCTACTATTCATGGTTTGAAACTTTCGTGGATATTTGAAAGTTAAAGTCGGGTTTATGTAAAACAAAGAGGAAGTAGTTTTACATAGTTGGCCCCTGAAATTCACTTCTATTCATTGTTTACTAGACAGGGCAACAGCCAAGTTGTCAGATTTGTACGAATATATTTGAAACTGAAAGTAACACCAAACTACATCATTTTTAACATAAAAAATTAATCGGCCACCGGCAGCTTTGAACAATAATAATAGTATGACTTTACAAGAACTGACATTCTTCAAAAGTATGCGATACTGAACTTGTAAAATGTACATGTGGCAACACAGACCACGTGGGTGGGTGCAGTGTTCTCGCTTTCCTCATATTATTTCCCATTCCCATTTCCATTTCCGTAAAACGGTTCTGGTTACGAGTTAGTAGCTAGTCTCTTCCAACACGTGTGATGCTGTAGTGTGCTCGAAAATGCTACGAGGTTGTGAATTTCCTTGTAATTGTTAATTTGCGCAATTATTTAACAATGAATGGAAGTGAAATCATAATATATTTTGGACAATTTAGGAAAATCAGTTTACAAGAACAGATTATTGCTATACAGAAGGGAAGGCCAACCCCAACACTACCTGATCTTATATGTATGCATGTAGGCTAATTTGTAGCATGTTTCATTCAAGAAGGTGTCATTTAGTGCTGTTAATTTCTTTCCTCCTCTTAAGAAATATACAGGAGCCGCCACTGATTCCAAGGTTTCCTTATCTTTCAAACCACTGCTCAGCTATCCTTGCCAATTCTAGCACATTTTCCTCTTTTTATGTACCTTCTGTAAACTTCGCCCTTCCCGTGTCTATATCAGACACCGTAACAGGAAATACTCTGGAAATTCGTGGGCAGATAAGTGAGAAGTTGCGTGGCAACCGTCGTTTCTATTTTGGGGAGAATGTCTCCAAACAGGAGTCGTATTTCTACAGGAGCATCACGGCTTTTTATTGCTTCTTTCACGGCCATCGTAAAGTTACAGGGCTTACACTACCACCCATGACGCCACAACATATGCCTCTCACTCGGATAGGTTAATCCCTATACCGACCCGATCGTTTCTTTTAAATAATATGACAAAAATGAAGCAACAAAGTTCCAGGTACCTAAACTTTAACGGTCTTACTAATAAAAACTCTATTTACAGACGTTTAACTCTCTTATACTTATACAATGAGTAGCTCGTTTATAAGTCGTGTGTAAATTCCTTACTAATAATCACTACATACGTGTATAACAGTATAACTGTTACACAGCTACGTCATAGTTTCGTCATTATTTCATTACGAAAGGTAATAGAATATCTGAGATTCTCTATTGCACCCGGTAGAGCGCTCTAGTGTGCCGTGTTAAGAATCGATAGTACAACTGGCTCTGATCGATTACCACATTATATTTTGGTCAAAGAGTACAAGCTACAGCAATAATATTATACTTATTCCGTGCTCTTTGGTGTGTTCTTCTGTGGTTACAAGGCATCCATCATCATAAAATGACAGTCGATACGAACGGCTGTTAGAGGGGCGGCCATTTTTCTCTATATACAACGCTTAAACAAGGGGTTTCATGTATATAACTACTGCAAAGCAATTCCCATTGTATAGTTACAGATTGTTTATACATCCCTCGCTTATGCATGGATTATTAGTAACGTTTTCTGTCTCAACGCTGCATAAGTCTCGTATAAAAACTATACAAGGTTTATTAGTAAGACCGTAAGTAAACACTTTCAAAACTAATTTTAATACAACACAATATATATTTCAAATATAATAAAACCTTACCCATTCATAAACCTGAAAATCAATCTTCATAAACTGTTTATAATCATAGAATTAAAATTTATAAACAATGCCAGCTGGTAACTGGTAATTAAACTGCATAACAACACCGCCTTCTTAATTTAGTGCTATATCACAGTGTAGTATCTACAGTCACGAAGCTCAATACGTAGGGAATATGCATCCATAGATAGTTTGCTAACCACTAGGATCGCTAATATCGCCTCATTACAGACAATCTGAAATAGTACCGGCACAGTCTATTATTCCTAAGCACCCTCACAACTAAAGCCTCGTGACTGTATATACTAGACTGTGCTGTGACTATATCGTAATTTCATGGCTTTCAGAAAAATAGTCTATGAAGAAGGCCATGATTCCAGCACAAATGTTCAAAGCTCTCTAGTGTGTAGTCTACAAATCTGCTAGTAGCTAGTCATTAGCATGTGGTATAGACTTGAGCTTTGGGACACAGTCTTAGTACTCCATTAATAATAGTAAGTACTAGGCCTATATAAGAGATATTTAACAATTTGAATAAGATGTAATGAAAGTTTATTTTAGATATAATTTTTAGAGCCTATTTCATACTTTTGTTGAGTCTATTTTAGGGGCCTAAAATCTAATTTTTAGACACAAAACTTCGAAGTCTGGTTTTTACGCTGAGATAAGATTGATGATGAGAATAGTTTTCGTTATAAAGAATGACACCACAGTCTAGTATATACAGTCACGAAGCTTGAGTTGTGAGGGTGCTAGGAACAATAGACTGTGCCGGTACTATTTCACATTGTCTGTAATGAGACGATATTAGCGATCCTAGTGATTAGCAACTATCTATGGATGCAAATTTACTATGTATTGAGCTTCGTGACTGTATATATTAGACTGTGATGACACCGTCACTATGATTCTGCTGACGTCTTCTTTGTCTTCTAAGATTATGTCTTATCTTGTCACGTCACAATCAAACTCCTAGTTTCTTAACCTGTAATAATAAGCTCTAGAAAGATTTATTCCTTAATTGCACGTTCCATAAGTACTTGAATGACGTCATTACGGTTTCATTTCTGCTTGTCATTCAAAAAACGTGGCGAATGTTTCATCCCTGAAGTTTTTATTCAAAGTCCCATGACTTGACATTTTTGAGGCTGCAAAAGAAATGCAGAGTCGAAGTCAAGAGGACTTGTGGTCGAAGTCGCTATCCATTTCAAATATTATCGTCAGGGTGATCATTTCCACGACCGCATAAAATATGTTTACTCTCGTATGCTATACAATATTTTATTCATTACTGGTATCTAAATTTCATTACTGGTATATCTAAATTTAATTTTAAGTTGTACGCCTTTTCTTTGTAATGAGCTGTTTGTGAAGAAGTTATAAACGAATGAATGTATGGATTTTATGGTTGCTAATGTGTTGGTTGTCATGGAGATAAAGATTTTAATTCAGTGCTGTGAATAAAGCCATTGTTTAGGTTGCAAAGGACAACGAAATAAAGACCAGTTTAGATACCAGTCATGTATAAATAATTATACAAACACATCTGAACTGGCCTGAATTTTCTAAAGTGTTTTTATTCCATGCAAAGGACAAACGTGTAGTTAAATATCTCAATGAAATTCAATTTTCAGTTCTGTATCTGTATCTATACTAATAATAAATCTGTAGCCGAAATGTTTCTGGTAATTTTCGATTTTCCAAAAACGATTGATCCTAACATATATAATTAACCACCCTGAAACCGAAAATCGCTTTTTTGAAATTTTTGTTTGTATGTCTGTCTATCTGTCTGGATGTTTGTTACCTTTTCATGCGATAATGGCTGGACCGATTTATATGAAAATTGAAATATAAATTAAGTTCGTTGTAACTTAGAATTTAGGCTATATGGCATTCAAAATATTTTATTTAAAAGGTGGGTTATCAGGGGGCTTGAATTAAATAAATCGAAATATCTCCCTTATTATTAATTCTCATGAAAAATGTTACATAACAAAAGTTTCTTTACAAATAATTTCCGATAAGTTTTATTCTTTGCAAAATTTTGATAGGATTGATATTTAATG
The DNA here is from genome assembly GCF_040183065.1 of Periplaneta americana. NCBI lineage: Eukaryota > Metazoa > Arthropoda > Insecta > Blattodea > Blattidae > Periplaneta > Periplaneta americana. The sequence continues at coordinate 24,317,700 of NC_091118.1, read as the reverse complement.
AGATAAACGAGTTTTAAAATTACAATAACGCCATCTTAAGCAGCTGAAATGAAATAAAAACAAATGACTTCGTCTATAAGAGGCCTTGGACAACAACAAACAAAAGCTATTAAAAATAGCCTACAGAGAATGTTTTTGTGTTTGTATGAAGTAATATCGAAAGCTAATTAAACATTTGTATAATTAATTATTATTTCACCATTGGAAAGTGTAGTTTCTCTGGATGGACATAATGCTATAATGTTATTACAGTAACTTGTGAGTGAATTGAGGACAGGTAAGATTAAAATAGCGCATTAATTATTTAAATTAAGTAACATATTAAACGATTTATCCTTCTATCAAACACGAATGTTCCCTGGATCAAATATCCTATTTTAATTATGTAATTACTTTATATTTATTTCTAATGGGTGTAGCGGAGCGCACGGGTGTGGGTAGTTTATAATAAAAATTATACATTTGTTGTTAATACAATATGAAACGTAACTGACCGTATATATCGATTGTAACAAAGACAGCATCCATGGATAATAAGGAAGGCTGTGGAATACCATACAAACTGCAGTTTCACTATTTTCGTGCAGTATTCTTATTAATGTTGTAAAATAAAAATATATGAATGATTTAAAATCAATTCATATTACATAATAACATGAACAAGTTATAAAAAGTCAACATTTGACGTTTTTATTATTCGTATTTAGGCCAATTTTCTCCCTGTAACATAGCCTTAGTAAGCTTATATTAAATTAATTTTCATCATTTTACTAGCTATCTCAAATTAATTATAATTGATTGAATTAAATTAGCTCATAAATTAAGTTTCTACTTTACCTTATAGGTTTATCTAAATTTAAATAAATATGTAGTCTACTAGTCGTTAAAACTGAAGAATATTGCTGGAGAACCTTTTAAGTGTAGTGTAAATATTTGTAATTTAAATATGTATTGTATTGATTAAGGCTGGTTGAGTGGAAGAGAAGGCCTTATGGCCTTAACTCTGCCAGCGAAAATAAAACATTATTATTATTATTATTATTATTATTATTATTATTATTATTATTATTATTATTATTATTATTATTATTATTATTATTATTATTGTCATTATTATTATTATTATTATTATTATTATTATTATTATTATTATTATGTATCCAAAATTACTTAAAACATGTAGGCTATGTGTACACGGATGTATTGTTGTTGTTGTTTTCTAATGCCAGGCGTTTGACAATAAAGTCATTTGACCTCTTGCACTCCAATATTTTTCAAAGATATTGTCATGGTCAGCCACTGAAGCACAGATTTTGAGGTGTTCTGGATCCATTTCTTGATTTGAGTTGCACAATGGACAGTTAGGGGACTGATACATAGGTTGGATAAAAAGTAATGGCAACACTGCTGTCACGTGACGATGGTGCGTTCGAGAGCTGCCAGCTGTGTGGACATGAACAAGGACTGTTAGATGAGTTAGTGCAGCCAGCGGCGACAGTACTCCATCAATCTACTGCAGTGTGTAGAACGTTCACTTTCATAGGGATAGTGCGAGCGCCCTAAGACCATCCTTACAAAACTAGAGCAAAGTTTCTGGATCAAAATTGAAATGGCACGAGATCATAGTGCACAAGAATGTTTTCAAGGACTGCGTGAAGCATGTGGCGATGCAGCGTTGCCATATCGCACAGTTGCACGATGGGTTAAAGCGTTCCGGGAAGGCCTTGTTGCACCGGTACCAAAGGGAAGGTGACGACTTTCTTGGACGAATCGTCGCTATGGACGAAACCTGGACTCGCTCGTATGAACCAAACTTGAAACGCCAATCAAATGAATGGAAGCATCCCGGTTCTCCTCGTCCAAAGAAAGTGCGCCCTACACAAAGTGCTGTGAAGGAGATGTTCATTGTGGCGTATGACATTGATGGGGTAATACTGCACCACGCTGTACCTCCAAGGCAGACGGAAAACGCGGATTACTGAAACATCCACCGTACTCACCCGATATGATCCATGCGATTACGATCTTTTCACCAAAGTGGAAGAACCACTGCGAGGGACCCGGTACAATACCAGAGATGAACTTATCCGTGCTTTAGGGCGGTCAATACGGAACATCAACAAAGATGGACGCGCTGATGGTGTACGACGCCTTCCAAACATTTAGCAAAAGGTAATAAATAAGGGGGGCGACTATATAGAAGGTACGTAAATGTTGTACCCCTGTGAATAAAGCCATGTCAGAAATATCGAACTGTTGCCATTACTTTTTATCCAACCCAAGTATATTCCAATTCTATGCAGATGCTTGGCCAAACAGTCATGGCCTGTTGCCAATCTAAATGCAGCTACAGATGATTTGCGTGCTAACTCGGGAATCAACTGTGTATTAGTACACGTATGTATAAACACAGTATTTGTTTAAGTTATATTTAAAATATATTGCTTTAGAATAAAGTGCCTATTGATACCAATTTTCTATTCAATTTATGTATTTAAAAAATTTACATTCAATATAATTACACAATTGTAAATTGAAGAGTGTACTCTCAAAACACGTTAAGTCCATTTTTATGAAAGGACTGGCTAGTTTTTTATCCAACGATCTACGGACTGAGAAAGTTTTCAAGTGTTATGCACAATAACACAAACTTTTAGCCAAGGATTGACGTTGTTTTGGAAGAAAAGAAGCTTAAAATATAATTATAGATTTCTGAAACATAGGCCTAACCATAGATAGAGAAAATTTTGGGATCACACTCTTTAAGGGAAGAGGATGGCATTTTTTAAACTTTTTTTTTTCCTTTTTGGTGCATATATTAATGTTTTGTATGTAGAGAGCTCATAGCTGTGGCAACTCAACCAAATAAAAATATTTTGAAAAAAAAAAATATTTGGGGACCCAAATTTGAAAAAAAAAAAATATATATACCCAATGTAGGATTGTACTAAAAACAATATATCTAAACCGTTTTTAGAGATAGATTCAAACAGTTTTTACAATGTATTTGCAAAAGCATGTTCTACAAACTGTCTGTAACAGAATTTTGATATTCCCTACGTTTGTAAAATAAACAATTAAAATGTAATAATAATTTTCTGATTTCCTTTCTTGCAAACAAACGGACGTATTTTTTAAATGAAATCAATTAACAAAATTCTGTTACAGAGAAAAGTTTCCTAACAGTCTAAAGAATGTGTGTTCTAAATTTCATGCATGTATCTTTAATAGTTCAGAAATTATATCCATTTTTGTCTGGCAATGTAGCAAAAGAAATGAAGTTACTGGAAACCGATAAAAGCGGGCGTGTGATTTAAAAATTCATAGTGCAGGAATTTAAAAAAATGACGTCTCAACATCCGATAAGGGCACAAATACCCACAAAATGTTATGCAATGCATTCCACACATATCAAAGGGTATTTTAAAGAAAATTTTTTTTTTTTTTTGAAAATTTAATTTACCGGAAACAACAATAAAAGTGGGCGAGTGATTTTAAAATCCATAACGCAGAAAGTTTAAAAATGGCGACTCAACATCCGATAAGGGCACAAATACCCACAAAATGTTATGCTATGCATTCCACACATATCACAGGGTATTTTAAAGATTTTTTTTTTAATTTACTCGTTTTTCACCAAAAAATACCATCCTCTCCCCTTAATTACATTTCGGAAAACTTTTTTTAAGTAATTGATTAACTAGTGGACTTACTCGTGTTAATTATGTAAGTCTGTGCTGCTTACATAATTAACACGAGTAAGTCCACTAGTTAATCAATTACTTATATTGAAGTGTTAAAAGTAGTGTACGCAAGATTTAAAACTGGACTTTTTTTAAATTAGAAATTGTTAATTATTCGATCATTTATGAGAACGTTATGGAGTCATTTTCCTGTAGTATAGTTAGAGGTATATTTTATTCCATTATGCAATCATATATAAACAATGATACATTGAGTGTCGTTTAAAGTGTGAAGTAAAAAAAATCGAATGTGTGGAAAAAGCGAATAACTTCAAATATTACTCCTAATTGGGAGAGAGAATGTGTGCGTGTGTACTTAAATGGGTGAGTGAATGTAATGATGGGTAGACAAGCAGACAGAGAAAAGTATTATGAAAGAAATCGATTCCACGTCGTCGCTTAGCAACGAATCGTTAATTCCAATTAGAACAATAAATGTCTTAAAACAATAATTGAGCACTTGCAATACTCTCATTTAGCGTCCTAATGGAATATAGGAAGAGTTTTTAAAGGGAACATGTCCGACGGAGGATGTAGCCTACAGCAAAGATTTTAAAGTAGACCTCTTGATTGAAAACTTAATGTAATACGTACATCTTTCATTTTTCCATTACAGAAATATTAAAGCACAGACTGTTGAAATACTGCGAAAGTATATTCGGAAATTTTCTAGGTACTGTAAGTTTTCAGCATTCTTGACACCTTAGGCCTTTCCTCTCTTTATGTATTTAAGTATCTCGTCAACTGTTGGTCAGATTTTGTTCCCATTCAGTAGGCTATATACGAGTCAGTTTATCAAGTACAGTAGAACTTGGTTATAGCGACCTCGCTTTGTGCGACACTTCGCCTATAACGTCAAATATTCTGTGGTGCCTACTAATTCCCCATAAGACATGTGCTTTTCTACCTTGCTTAATACGACAAACGCATATGCGTCTACCTCGCATATAACGTCATTTTCAACCTCAGTTTGGGATAAGATTTTCTAAGAACCAAAGTATTTTAAGAAATATTTTGTTGAAATCTGACCCTGACAAATTCTTTACAGTCTCCTTCTGTCATAGACCTCTGGAATGCAGGCGGATTCCCCACCCCATTGTAACCTGCCCGAATTCATGCGGTATTAGATCAGTTTCGACAGGAAGTTTTTACTAAGTGGACGCATTTTAACGCAGAATGTCAACTAAAAGAAGTGAGTGACGCTTTAGAAGTCATTAGAATTATGAACATGTTCTACAAATCTAGGGAAGGGAGCAGTGAAATTGCAACTGAAATTATGAACATAGAACGTAATTTAGCCCTGGAAAGTGTATATTGAGCAAGTAGAAGACAACAGAGTAAAATGACTGATTACTTCACTTCTAAGTAAAGTAGTTTGGTGAGTACTGAACATACTGTTTTAATACAGAATACTGTATTTATAATTGTAGGTCTACGTTTATTTTATTATATTCATTGTAGGCTTAAAAGTTAATACATTTAATCTAAAATAAGTCTAATTAAGTTTGTTATTTTTCATTTTCCACCTCACTAGACTGATAATATGAATCTCGATTACTACGACACTCGTTTATAACAACATAATTTTTAAGGTCCCTTGGATGTTGTTATAACCAAGTTAAACTGTAATTATGTACTGTACATAAAATAATTCATCATCATCATCATCATCATCATCATTATAATCTTCCTAACAGGTGATAGTCCTAGAAGGACTGTTCCGGTCTACAAAAGTTTTCCCGCCATCTCTTCACAGGGCGACCCAATGATCTTTTCCCCGTTGGTCCGTATTTCAAGATCGCTCGAGGAATCCTTATTCTATGCATACGCTTGGCATGGTGAAGCCAGTTGTCTTGATATTGATGAATATACTGCAGTACAGTTTCCATTCCCAGTTCTTGTAGGATGTCTTCATTTCTTTTATGATCCCATTTAGTGTATCCTGCTGTTCGGCGCATAAACTTCATTTCATTGGCAGTAATTCTGTTTTCATCGTAAGATAGAAGCTTTGCTGCCGTAACAAAGGTCAGGTCTTGCTAAGGTCTTGTACAGACGAGTACGGATATGTTTCTGGACTAAAGAAGGTTTCATTATACTGTTGATAATGCCTGCAAATTTATTGAATTGACAAATTTTTTGTGAGATATCTAGATGAGGTAGTCTGTCTATGTAAAGCGATTTCTACTAAACTATTGAACGAGTTTTGTTCATATTCAGTACCTACGAGTCAATTTACCAAAAAATAATGAACATGAAATATAATTTTAGTACTAGTCTGTCTATAAAAATTGGAAATTTATCCTTTGACGAAGTGGAAAAATTCAAATACCTGGGAGCAACAGTAACAAATATAAATGACACTCGGGAGGAAATTAAACACAGAATAAATATGAGAAATGTCTGTTATTATTCTGTTGAGAAGCTTTTATCTTCCAGTCTGCTGTCAAAAAATCTGAAAGTTACAATTTATAAAACAGATATATTATCGGTTGTCCTTTATGGTTGTGAAACTTGGACTCTCACTTTGAGGGAGAAACAGAGATTAAGGACGTTTGAGAATAAGGTGCTTAGGAAAATATTTGGGGCTAAGAGGGATGAAGTTACAGGAGAATGGAGAAAGTTACACAACACAGAACTGTACGCATTGTATTCTTCACCTGACATAATTAGGAACATTAAATCCTGACGTTTGAGATGGGCAGGGCATGTAGCACGTATGAGCGAATTCAGAAACGCATATAGAGTGTTAGTTGGGAGGCCGGAGGGAAAAGTACGTTTGGGGAGGCCGAGACGTAGATGGGAAGATAATGTTAAAATGGATTTGAGGGAGGTGGGATATGATGGTAGAGACTGGATTAATCTTGCACAGGATAGGGACCGATGGCTGGCTTATGTGAGGGCGGCAATGAACCTCCGGATTCCTTAAAAGCCGTTTGTGAATTAGTCTGCCTATGTACAGCAATTTCTATTAAACTATTATATGGATTTTGTTCATATTCAGTATCTAGGAGTCAGTTCATTAGGGAATGATGTACATGAAATATAATAATTTTAACATTAGTTTGTTTGTATATAGAAATTTCTACCAAACTATTTGACGGACTTTGTTCATATGCACTGTCTACGAGACAATTTAAAAGGGAATGTTTGGTACTGGATTCTTTGTGTGTAGGTATCTTAAAACATAAGTTGAAGAATAGTACATTATGCAACGAGCCTATAATGATAGTAATTAAGAAGCGAGTATGGATGTTTATGAAACGAGCGCAAGCGAGTTTCATAATTTTCATACGAGCTTCTTAATTACCATTATAGGCGAGTTTCATACGACTTTTTATGCTCGACCATATTTCTAACTTGAAATTATTCAGATGTGTACATTTTATTTGTATCTGACAAGATCGGAAGTGACCTTGTTCTAGGTCGCGAATTGTGAGATGTGCGCAGACGCGAAAGTATTGGTTTTTTTCCGAGGAACAATAATGTCATTGACCTTGACGTAATCCCGTTAAACTTGATATAACCTTGATTATTGAATTCGACATTGAAAAATGAGATCACAAATTGAATTTATGAATATTATTTACAATTAACGCTAATTATTATAGTAACAGAACATAACCTTCTGCGACAGTATTGGATTTCCAGCCTCCGTGACTTTTCGCTAATTCTCTTTCGATTGCATATCCGAGAATAATCGATACTTGCGGTTTTATAACGGTACAAAGCTGACTTGTCATTGGCTGAACACCTGTAAGCTGAGTTGTCATTGGCTGAACACCTGTACTTTAATGAGTAGGTGTACTTTAATGGCATGCATTAAAGGACTGCTACCAGGTGTATAATTACTACATTTCGGCATGGTCGAGCATAAAATAAATTATAAACAGCAATACTATTCATAACATTTCAAAGGAACTGCATTGTTACGAAACGTATGAAACGTATTATGGGAAAGCATGTTATCATCGTTGTACCGAAGGTATAGAAACTAGAATGGTCTAGAATCTGATTTTATCGTTTCCAGTTGTTTGCGACTTCAGTACTAACTATTAATTCTGTGGCAGGGAGGAAAAAGGTCTTCAGTCAATTTTTTTGCGAAAATGAGATTTTTATATATTCTGAAAGGGAAAACAATTCTCTACAATCTGGTAAAACGGCTAAAGTCAAATAAGACTCCTGACTGGATTTATAGAGCGTTACCAAATGTCCTAAGTACTTTTTGAATCGAGCACACACAGAATAAAGAACTTATGAATATTTAATACTTTATTCCTTACAAACCATCACATGTTTAATTTCCATGCTTCCCTATTAAAAAGGTCTAACTTGTATTTTAGCCATTTTATCACATACTGATGCCCTTTCCTTTTAAAACCTTAAGAACCAGGGTAAACAGTCCTGTATAATAATCGTTCAAGACCCATCTTGCATTCCTAATAATTTACATTTCCCATTTATTTTGACATGAAAAAGGTCTTATGTTTAATAGTCCCTTCTACTCAGTTTGGCTTCTAGTCTTAAAAGGGCTTAAGTGCTGCTATTTTTGGAAATAATCAAGAAAATTGTTATCCAGGAAAAACCTCCTAATTAAAAAACTCTATAATTGACACCAATTATTCAAATCTTTCTACTGTTCTCCTGAAAAGTATAAAATTTTTACTTAAGACCTTTTTCCTCCCGGCCACAGAATTATTAACATTATGCTAGAAAACAAAACGTTACGAACGAGTTTATCAAGTGCAATTAGTGCATAGGCTCTTATGGAAAGCTAGATGCTAATCGAAAGTTTTTTTTTCCGTCTGCCGAGGTTGTCCATTATGTATATAGTTCCTAAGAGAACAGCACGCTGCACAACATAGCATTTCTTAGCACTCTATTGAAATGTAAAATTTACACACTCTATGACTCATGAGATCCAACCTAAAATTTTATTTTCTTTGCTCATATGAATTGATCAGTACGAACTTCGAAAATACAATACTAATTTAGAGTGTGTTTTGTTTGTTTATTTATTAATATAATTGTTACTGTATTACTTATTAATATTAATATTATTAATTACGTTTAAATTTCAAATAACATTCGCTAGTAACTTTCGTTTTAAGAAGTTGGTAACTTTCTCAATGTCAAACGATGTTGTTAACATAGCAGTTAGAAAGTAACTTCCAGTTGTAGTAATTTGTCAGTAATGAAATTTGAAACAAAGTTCGCAAAAGAAAATTCAACATGACAATTAGAAAATAACTAGAATTCACTAGCATATAGTCTACTGTATAGTAATAGAGGGAAATTAGGTTTCACACTTAGGATAGACTATAGCTAAAGTAAGAATTTTGAGACATTATGTAGCCTATAATAATCCTACATGTGTGTGTTTGTGTGAGTACGTGTGTATGGATGTGTGAGTGTGTGTATGTATGTGAGTAAAAAGGAAATATTTAGAGCCAATTTCAAATAAATTTTCATTCTGTTACACTTTAATTATACAGAGTTTATGGAATATTGCTAATAACTTCTTAAATTTTAATTGTACAAAAAAAAGTTCTATACAAAAGGTGTTGCAGATAAGCCATATAACATGATACCCGTGCCCTAAAAAAGTTAGTCAGACATACAGGGTATGATACTAAACTTAAATTTTTTATATAGCATTATATACTAAATTTACATATTACGAATCTCCATTAAATTTTACGTTTGAATTTGTAGAAATTTTACCCATTCACCCTTTCATGTCTTTTAACTATTTACTAAACTTGTTTCGTGGACTTCAAATTTGAGACAAATAAGTACCTATGTAAAATCATGTTGAGTAGGTCTTAAAACGAAACTCTATCACAGATACTCAAAATGAGAGCCATTCCCAGTCAAAAAAGTCTCAGTCTATCACGAAAACAGTCCATTGTCTTTCTCACAGTTACATGACTGACCTGTTCCATCTCATATCTACAATGGACTGTTTCCGTGATAGATTGGGACATTAGCGTATATATAATTATACAGTATGGACACCGCGTCGGTACCTTTGACGTAGCACATCACACCAGCTAGCAGTCGACACAGCGGAAATATAACACATATAATTAATACATCTAGGTACATTATGTACTCAAATAAAATAAATTGGATCCATAAAATAGTAAATCCGTCATTAACTGTAATGTCTAGACTCTAGAGTTCCTTTATAATGAGAGCTGAGACGTTGACCCCAACAACAATTAAAATATATAATGATTTGATAGCGCTGAAAATGGAAAAACAAAACTCCTGTGAGAAATAAAACCATATACCTATATTATACTGCATACAAATATTAAACGAATTTGATACATAATTTTATCATGTATTATATTGTTTTATAATATAATTTATTATATATAAATTATAAAAAATTATTATTACAACTAGTTTGTCACTGATAAATAAGGAAAAGCTGTTAACTTCAATTTATTTGAAGCAAAGCGTTACTGGATTATGCAATAAGGTAGGCGATGTTTGGGTCCTGTGTCTCATCTCTATTCTCAATTATTATCTTAGCGTGTGCTCGATTACACTAACCTCTAGCGCTTGAAAGTGAAACTAAACGCAGGTGCACAGAGAAACAAAATACAGGACAATTCGCTCAATGTCCATTCTTTGTAATCCCTATTCGCTGGGGACATTGTTTGGGTGTAAACGGTTCTCATTTTGAGCATGTGATAAAGTTTGGTTGCTAATAGTGTTTTTTTTAGTTTCATGGCCTACTCAACATGATTTTACATACTTATTTGTTTCAAGTTTGAAGTACACGAAACACGTTTAATGAATAGTTAAAAGATATGAAACGGGTGAATAGGTAAAATTTCTATAAATTCTTATTAAACATTTAATGATATTCGGAATATGTAAATTTTAATATAGGGTGCCATTTAAGAAATAAAGTTCACTGTCACACCCTGTATGCCTAAATAACTAACTTTTTTAAAACACTGGTATCACATTGTATGGTTTATCTCCAACAGCTTTTCTATAAAACTTTTTTTTTTTTTTTTGTAAAATTAAAATTTAAGAAGTTATCAGCAATATTACATACTTATTTTTCACTCTTAAAGATTCAGTAATCGTTGAGTAAATTTTGTAGCATATTTAAAGTGCATTTTCTGATTGAATTTACACGTGTAGGCCTATTCTGAATGTGAACAAATTTCTTCCAAATTTTCTGGGAAATTTCTGTAGGCCTACACAAACTGACAGAGAAACAAACAGTATTCTGAAATTGTCATTTTCGGTGTAATGAACATTGATTGACGAGGCGCATTTCGGTGAAAATCTGAAAATGCATTTTTGTAGGATCACTACAACTTTCCTTTATAGTCCGTGAACTGGGAAATTTAAAAGTTGTGCGACTTCAGGGGGTGCTTTCAAAGTCATTATTTTAGTCATATTCTTCATTCGCAATAGATTTGTTCCTGAATACACCATGCCAAGCAGTACCACAGCAAATTCAACATTTTACCATAGGATGAAGGATCGATGGAATGGAGAAAAATTCTCTCTGGCACCGGGACTCGAACCGGGATTTTCAGCTCTACGTGCTGACGCTTTATCCACTAAGCCACACCAGATTCCAGTTTCGATACCGGATTGAATCCTTTCAGTTTAAGTTCCTCCTCCGTTTCCCTTTGGTGGCCAACCCTCTTGTAAGTGTTACTGTGTCACAGATGTGTGACAGTGGTACAATGTCCAACACACTATGTGCAGAGGTGCACTCATTATGAGTGACTAAGTGGCCGGGATCCGACGGAATGACGCCGTCCTGAATCACTAAGTGGTTACTTACGCGTATCATATTAGTTATTACTATGATGTACCGAAGTACAAATCGTCGTTGTTCCTGCAATAACTCCTACGTGCAAATTATGAAATTTTTCAGTAGGAAGAAAAAACACATTTATTCTTCCTATGACAGCCGTACACACGAGACTGTGAATTCTTACATTTTCGAAACAAAGACATATAATTACATATAGGAGATTTTATTATTTGTTGTATCACTATTTAAGTTATTTAATAGAGCAAAAATCTGAAAATCGATAAATATGTCACAAAGGAGTTATTGCAGGAACAACGACGATACGATATTTTCGTGCAGGAATTCTGCGTTATCATTTGATGAAGGATGAATAGAATGGAGAAAAATTCTCTCCGGCACCGGAACTCGAACCCGGGTTTTCAGTTCTACGTGCTGACGCTTTATCCACTAAGCCACACCGGATTCCAGTTCCGGTGCCGGATTGAATCCTCTCAGTTTAAGTTCCACCTCTCAGTTTCCCTTTGGTGGCCAACCCTCATGCACTGTGTCAGAGTTGTGTGATAGTGGCACAATGTCCAACACACTATGTACAGAGGTGCACTCATTACGACTGATTAAGTGGCCGGGATCCGACGGAATGATTGCCGTCTTGAATCACTAAGTGGATAAAGCGTCAGCACGTAGAGCTGAAAACCCAGGTTCGAGTCCTGGTGCCGGCGAGAATTTTTCTCCGTTCCATCCCTCATCACATGATAACGCAGAATTGAAGGTTTCAGAGCCATAGTGGGCCAAGCGCCATTTATTAAAAACAGAGAAAACAAGGGTTAAAATTAAGTGAAAACCATAATTCAATGAAACATGTAGCAAGTACTATAAAGTATGCATATTAAAACTAAATGATATATCAATCGTCATTAAACTATGGTAATCACTTAACTTCAAACCCTTGCTTTCTCCGTTTTTAATAAATGGCGCCTGGCCCACTATGGCTCCGAACCCTTCAATGCCTGCACGGAAATATATGTAGGCTACTTCGGTACATCATGTATATATATAATTTGAACTGGTAATGGAAATTACGGGAAAACGGTTGAACGGATTTTAATAAATGACCCCTCATTTTGAAGCTTGGAACCCAAAGTTTTTCAGAAAAATAGTAGTTTTCAGTGAAATGTCAATTTTTCAACATAATTTTCCTATTTTCCAAAATCCATCTGTCGTCAATTTTGAGAACTAGCTAATTGCATTTCAGAATAAAACAAAACACACACTACAGTAAACAATATGACACGAAGGCCATGATCTGTAAGAATGCTGACATATTTAGAGCTCAAATTAAATTGGTTATTAAAAAGTTAACTTACTAAAAATAATTTACAGGTTCGATTCTGTGGTGTGTAATTTTCTGGGTACAGCTGTGTATTGGATATTAAAAACTACAAAACTTGAGGTGGTTTGATGACATTATTACCATTAGAAATGAAATATTATTGTAGTTAATGCTATGATGTGACTATTTTTCATTAATTACACATATTAATGCTATATTGATGATATGAAAGTGAAACGTTTTGGGGTTATATTACGTAGATGTAGAGAATAACTTAAATTAGATTTTGATTTCTATATTTTACTGAGTGGCGGCTATATAATATATATAGTGTATGTCACTGAAAGCTATAAAACTTACGTAAGATAATAATATCACTAAAAATCAAATATTTTTATAGTTATTAATCAAGTGGGGTTGGGTCTTTTTCATATATTTAATGGCGGTGTGGTGTAGATATTTATATGCGTGGTTCTCTTCAGTATTGGCTCGAGAGAGAGAGAGAGAGTATCTTTCATTATTATGGAAGCAAATAACTTTCAGAATGTCTGGTATTCTTCATTGAAAATAAATCTGAAAAATGTTTATTTGAACGTCTAATGAACTTAGTTTGCAGCATTTGCTGCACAAGCCACTAGTAGTAATATAATTTTACCATAGGCTACCCAACTTTATTACGAAATAGACTGAAACTTGCACATCACCGCAAGAAATCATGCATTATATAATGCTGTGTCATTGTGCATCATGGTAAAGCAACATCTTATGGGTAGTCATAGTGATGTGCGAAATCTGATTCAATCTTGAGAGAGAAATTTTCTCCGTATTCTCCAGATATCGCAGAGACCGTTAGTCGCTTGCAACTATCGACAACTATTTCATGATTAACGATTTTGAGTTAGACGAAACTATCAATTCTGATATCACTGCATCTTTACGTAGACCTAATCTGAATCACATCCTTCAGGCGAGGTCGTCTCGTAGGCCTAGATTGCGGTCTGCCGAGACAGAGAGACGCGATGGTGTGATAAGAAAGTACGTAACAGTGCGTAGCTCAGTCCACTGTTTACGTCAGTTGGTCATTTCTGTGAAGCATGTGGTGGCAAATTTTACATCACCAATAGAGCTGGGGACGGAGCGAGTAGAACTGTTCAGTTACTCGGTTCTATCGGTTTATGTGCTTGGCAGCGGAGCACCGATGTTACTCGGTTAACCGTAGCCGTTACCGGTCAGTTCAAACCGTGATTTACTTAGTTCTGTCAGACAACGTAGGTACTACGTATTGTATTTAAATATTTTCTGTTGCAAGACAAATTATTTCCTTATCCCCAAGACGGCCTGAAACTCTAGTATTGAAGAGGAGTTCATCCTATTATATAACCTGTCAAGTGGGCATAATGAACACTGAATCTGAACATATTACTGTACATAATAATAAAAATAAAATAATAATAATAATAATAATAATAACAATAATAATAATAATAATAACAACAATTATTATTATTATTATTATTATTATTATTACTACTACTGCAGCTGGCTACGGACTGGAAGATCCGGGGTTCGATCCCAGGTGGTGACAGGGTTTTTTCTCGTTGCCAAAGTTTCAGAACGGCCCCGAGGTTCACTCAGCCTCCTATAAAATTGAGTACCGGGTCTTTCCCGGGGGTAAAAGGCGGTCAGAGCGTGGTGCCGACCACACCACCTCATTCTAGTGCCGAGGTCATGGAAAGCATGGGGCTCTACCTCCATGCCCCCCAAGTGCCTTCATGGCATGTTATGGGGATATCTTTACTTTACTTTTTTACTACTATTATTAAAGTACAGGATAACACAAAAAGTTTGGAATTGAACGGGTTACATCAGCTCCTTGCTTATGCGGACGACGTGACTGTATCAGGAAAAAATCCACAAACTATTAGGGAAAACACGGGAATTTTACTTGAAGCAAGTAAAGACATAGGTTTGAAAGTAAATCCCGAAAAGACTAAGTATATGATTATGTCTCGTGGCCAGAATATTGTACGAAATGGAAATATAAAATTTGAAAATTTATCCTTTCAAGAGGTGGAAAATTTCAAATATCTTGGAACAACAGTAACAAATATAAATGACACTCGGGAGGAAATTAAACGCAGAATGAATATGGGAAATGCGTTGTGTAACTTTCTCCATTCTCCTGTAACGCCAGCCCTCTTAGCCCCAAATATTTTTAAGCACCTAATTCTCAACCATCCTTAATCTCTGTTCCTCTCTCAAAGTGAGAGTAGAAGTTTCACAACCATACAGAAGAACCGGTAATATAACTGTCTTATAAATTCTAACTTTCAGATTTTTTGACAGCAGACTGGTTGATAAAAGATTGATAAAAGCTTCTCAACCGAATAATAACAGGCATTTCCCATATTTATTCTGTGTTTAATTTCCTCCCGAGTGTCATTTATATTTCTTACTGTTGTTCCTAGATATTTGAACTTCACCTCTTCAAAATATAAATTTCCAATTTTTATATTTCCATTTCGTACTATGTTCTAGTCACGAGACATGATGATATACTTTGTCTTTTCGGGATTTACTTCCAAACTTATCTCTTTACTTACTTCAAATAAAATGCCCGTGTTTCCCCTTATAGTTTCTGGATTTTCTCCTGACCTATTCACGCCATCCGTATAAACAAGCAGCTGATGTAACCCGTTCAATTCCAAACCCTCTCTGTTATCCTGGACTTTCCTAATGGCGTATTCTAGAGCAAAGTTAAAAAGTAAAGATGATAGTGCATCTCCTTGCTTTAGCCAGCAGTGAATTGAAAAAGCGTCAGACAGAAAGTGACCTATACGGACTCAGCTGTACATTTCACTGAGACACATTTTAATTAATCGAACTAGTTTCTTGGGAATACCAAACTCAATAAAAATATTATATAGAACTTCTCTTTTAACCGAGTCATATGCCTTTTTGAAATCTATGAATTACTTACTGATGTAGGCTGCTACTGTGTGCCCTTATACTCCCATTTTTTCTCCAATATCTGTCGAATACAAAAAAATCTGATCAATAGTCGATCTATTACGCCTAAAACTACATTGATGACCCACAATAATTTCATCTACATATCGGGTTAATCCTCTCAAAAGAATATTGGACAAAATTTTGTATGACGTCAACATAAGTGAGATCCCTCGAAAGTTACTACAGTTAATCTTGTCTCCCTTCTTAAAAATAGGTATAATTTTTTTTCATAGATAAATATCTAAATTATCTCATTATTATTATTATTATTACTCTTATTATTACTACTACTACTACTACTATTATTATTATTATTATTATTATTATTATTATTATTATTATTATTATTATTATTATTATAACTATTTCTTACCAATGTTTATTACTGTCACACTAACATTAGTTATCCAATTTTCATTATTTACTTTCATGTTGTTTTATGATCTAGATATTAATGTAATAACTATGTAAGTAAATGTATTTAATTAGAATTAGAGTCTGGCTGAGCGGAAGAGAAGGCCTACTGGCCTTAGCTCTGCCAGATTAAATAAATTATTATTACTATTATTAATTGTGGACTACTTCCATTGTTCTGGTACAGTTTCTCATTCCCATATAGCAACCCTACATCTTATTCATATCGGCCTGCACGTTCCCTGGGCTCTGCAAGACACACGTACGTTGTCGCCGTACGTAGTCAAATAACAGCATTGTTATCCTCGATGACGCCGTGCTTGGCGAGATCCCAGGCCAGCAGAAGATTAGAGGAGGTAACTCCCGTCTGTGTAGCAGTAGACTGACGTGACATGCGCACGAGAACCCAGCGGAGCTGGCTGGCTGACTATATAATGCTTCACACAGAGCTGTCTTGGATAGTGCAACCGCTGTAAAATGACCTTGTCTTAACTGGGCTAAACAAAATCCCTCCATAACCTTATCTACTTTTGTTGATCGATGGAAATCTAATAGAGCCAATTGGCTAGTATATATCCATCGATTCATAGAGTCATTCAACCTAAGAGCCAACTGGCTAGTCTCTGATATTGAGACAACTCATCCTGCCTAAGGTTTTTCCGTGGTTTTCCTAAGGCGCTAAGACAAATGTCGGGATGAGCCCTAAAAGAAATGGGCCACGGACCTGCACTCATATCCCCATGAATCCCCCTAATTAACAATCACATCTCTCCCCCCTCTTCGCAATTGAGCCATCATATAGCCAAATGGCTGGTCTCGAAATTGAGACAAATCAACAAGGCTCATGACCTCCAACATAATAGCCAAATTGGCTAGTCTCTTATATGAGACAACTCATCCTGCCTAAGGTATTCCGTGGTTTTCCTCAGGCGTCGACAAATGTCGGGATGAGCCCTATAAGAAATGGGCCACGGACCTATATGCCCTTCCCCATATATATTCCACCTTTCTTATAAATTATGTATGCCCTATTTCAGATAATATTAATAGTATATTAAACATACGAGGTCACTCAATAAGTCGCAAATTGAAAGGACAGGGACCTCTCAAATTGCAGTTTAGATTTCACGGCGCTTCTTCCGACGGCCTTCACATGCTTTGTCATCGAACAACAGATGACGGCGTCTTGCCATCCTAACGGCAAACACCAGCCAACTCCTCCTCGCCAAGTTCCGTGATCAATTGGTCAATCTCAGCCCCCCTCGCGTATGTGGTACCTAAGAGGTTACGTCCAATTTCGGCTTCCCCTTCAAAATTTTCTAGAGCTCCTTCAGGGGAGCAGCGTAACCCGGAGTGAGACTAGTGGCCAACAGGCTTGGAGCTCACATATTTAGTTTTGTACAGCCCCCAACCCCTTGCAAGGACGCGTTTTGCGTACCTTTTAAATTTTCCTCCCAATTCTCCTTCGATTTTTCGATTTTTTTTTTTTTTTTCTGTTCTTCACCATGCTCGTGTCAGGAGCAGATTCCCGTGTGCAGGTCCGTATGGTCACGAAGTGCATTAGACTATGTAGGAGTACATGGCCTAGCCCTCATTAAACCTCTTTTTATCGCTTTTGGGAATATTCTTATCGGACTTAATATGTAAATTAAATCAAAGTGTTTTGAGATTACAAAGAATGTACGATGTACGTATCTTTATATGCTATCCATAAAAAGGAAAGCTTCAATTCGGACCCATATTATAAATGGTCTCATTTAGGTATCCCTTTCACCTGTACTTCAAGAAAATAAACAATAAATGCTATCACATTCGCAAAATAATAATCTAATACTAATACTTACTTACTTACTGGCTTTTAAGGAACCCGGAGGTTCATTGCCGCCCTCACATAAGCCCGCCATTGGTCCCTATCCTGAGCAAGATTAATCCAGTCTCTATCATCATATCCCACCTCCCTCAAATCCATTTTAATATTATCTTCCCATCTACGTCTCGGCCTCCCCCAAAGGTCTTTTTCCCTCCGGCCTCCCACCTAATACTCTATATGCATTTCTGCATTCGCCCATACGTGCTACATGTCCTGCCCATCTCAAACGTCTGGATTTTATGTTCCTAATTATGTCAGGTGAAGAATACAATGCCTGCAGTTCTGTGTTGTATAACTTTCTACATTCTCCTCTAACTTCATCCCTCTTAGCCCCAAATATTTTTCTAAGAACCTTATTCTCAAACACCCTTAATCTCTGTTCCTTTCTCAAAGTGAGAGTCCAAGTTTCACAACCATAAAGAACAACCGGTAATATAACTGTTTTATAAATTCTAACTTTAAGATTTTTTGACAGCAGACTGGATGATAAAAGCTTCTGAACCGAATAATAACAGGTATTTTCCATATTTATTCTGTCTTTAATTTCCTCCCGAATGTCATTTATATCATGGCTTTTAATAATTTACTAAACTTGTTTCGTGGACTTCAAATTTGAGACAAAAAAGTATGTAAAGTCATGTTGAGTAAGCCATGAAACTAAACAAAATACTATTAATAACCAAACTTTATCACAATGCTCAAAATGAGAACCGTTCACAGCCAAACAGTATCCCACTCTACCATGAAAACAGTACATTTAGATATGAGATGGAACAAAACAGAAATAATAGACCCTAACTGTGAAGAAGACAGTGGACTGTTTTCGTGATAGACTGGGATATTTTTTGTCTGTGAATGGTTCTCATTTTAAGCATCTGTGATAAAATTTTGTTAGTTATAGTGTTTTGTTTAATTTCATGGCTTACTCAACATGATTTTTAAGTCCACGAAACAAGTTTAATAAATTGTTAAAACATATGAAACTGGTGAATGGGTAAAGTTTCTAAGCATTCATAATGGAGATCCGGAATATGTAAATGTTAATACAGGTGCCATTTAAAAAAAAATAGTTTCCTGTCAAAACCTATATGTCTGAATAATTAACTGTTTTCGAACACTGGCATAATATTGCATGGTTTATCTCCAACAGTTTTTGTATAAAACTTTTTTCTTGTAAAATTAAAGTTTAAGAGGTTATTAACAATATTCCATATTTATTGTTCATCCTGTAGGCTATATACGCAATTAAAGAGTCCACTGCAAGAATGATGGATGTCATTTGGAATACATTTTGCATGAGAAGTAATTGAAAGTTTAAAATGCTTAGCGCTCAAAGCTTAACTGTGATTTTCCGATCATTACTGGACAATGACTATCAGTGTTAATGCCATATAACTCTCTATGTACATTCTATATGTATTAAGCTATGCATTGACAGTCTTGGTTCATTTTCGACAAGAAAGTGACATCCATCATTCTTGCAGTGGAATCTTCAATTATCGTATCTACTTTTGATTCCAAATGTATCTAAGGTCATAGTACAGATCATAATATAAAAGTAATTTGTAGTGGCAAAATTATTATTTTATCGATTTGCAAAGAAACATACATTAACATACATTACATATATATATATATATATATATAAATTGTCCTACTTTTCACGTGCGATATTATTCTGCTCTAGTGTTAGTATTATATTATATAATTCCATTGCCGCTGAAATTTAAATTTTAGTTCCTATTTCATTTTATTTATTTATTTATTTATTTTATTTTCTATATTTCTCTTATATTAATATTGTATTATATAATTTCTGTAACTGTAATTTTAATTTTATTTCCTATTTTATTTTATTTTATTTTATATTCTCTTATAGGCCTATTAATATTACATCTGAACTGCGACCGAACAAGAGCGCTGCTCATTCGGTCTCAAATTTTGTTAATACTACTGTAGCTCCTTTTTTATATTGATTGTATTATTTTATTTCTATTTCTCTTGTTTGTAATTATATTCTTTGTTCTGTATATTTAAATTTAAATAAATAAATGAGTTAAATAAATGAGTTACTCGCTCAAAAATAGCTTGAATTGTTGTTTATTTATTAATTTTCCATAGCAACAATAGTGAAACAGTTGAAACAGAGGTTTCTATGAAAATAATAAGAGTAAATCATAAATAGATATCTATAAAATAAGGCTTAGCGGTATCTGCAGATAAGACCATGACATTTAGTGACCAAGATCCCTTAAGATATGAAATAGTTATAACTTATAAATAAATAAACACTTTCAATGCCTGGGATGCACACCGTGGCTAACGAGAAAGACAGACTACGGCACGAATTGGAGTCACGTGGTTATCATGATCTAGTCATGGCCATCTTGACAATCGCCTAATATAAAATACATGTTCAAAGTTCTACATAAAAAACAAAGGAATTGCTATATTAAACGCCTGTTAAACGTGCATTTATATATAAACTAGTTCAATGTTGGCCATGTTATGACTAGGAATGTGACGTCGCGCCGTAGCCTGTCTTTCTCGTTAGCCATGGTGCACACTATCTTACGAAACAAAGAAAGATGTGATAAAAAATACCGTATCTAAATCAATTTCTACAAGTTACAGACATCATAAATAGAACTTTCAAACCCACCACGACTTTATACAATAAACTAGGTTAAAATTAGGGTCATAACTTACAATATATTAGCAGTACCTATACTTTTGTGTGGTTGCGAAATCTGGACTTCGAAGCAACGAGAAAAATCAGGAGTCACAGCAGCAAAAATGAAATTATTTGAGGGAAAACAGCTAAATTCACATGACAGGATCACAAATGTAATGAAGGTATTCACAATGAATTAAGAAGTGGAGACATTTCGACAATAATACATTAATAAAAAACTAACGTACGGAGAATGGATAGAGAAAAAATTCCACAGTTAATTCTCAAATATAGACCACAGTGTGGACGAAGTCAAAGGTTAAGGGTGGAATAGATAATATGGCCTACTTCCATGACAGTTTGATGATGTAAAGTTGATGAATTGATTATGGTGATAGATTGATAATGGTGATAATTGTGATGAATTGTGATGATAATGCTCAATTTATTGATGATGGTGATGATGCTGAATTAATTTGTGATAATGAATTGATGATAATATTTAATTAATAATAATAATAATAACAATAATAATAATAATAGGCCTAATAATTTATTCCTAGAACAAAGATACATATTTTTTATATAATAATCACTCTAGCACCCGCAGAAAAAGTAAGTTACATACTCGTCCTCAGGGGGGTATTCCACATAATTTTAAGATATTTTATTAGAAAATACAATAAGTAAAAAGAAAACGCAGATATCACAACAATTGGAACTATAAATGTTCTCTCTAAAGAGTAATTTTTAATTGATTTCTTTTTAATAAGGAGCATTAGCAAATTGTATGTTTGGAATTTAGTTATTATCTTGTTAAAAAACCTTGGATCAAAATTGCTACTGTGATTAAATTATATGCTACAGTTGGGTACATTTAGATCCTGTCAGGCATATATTGTCTGCTCTTTTGGTTTTACATTTATGTGAATACAAATATTACGGTTTTTTATGTACGAAATTCAATGATATTTTTATAAATTTTATGGATATCAAATATATTAAATTCTGGATATAATAGTTCTGAAAGATTTTTAAGTGAGTTTTTTACGACGCTGTATCAACATCTCAGGTTATTTAGTGTCTGAATGAAGTGAAGGTGATAATGCCGGTGAAATGAGTCCGGGGTCCAACACCGATAGTTGTTCAGCATTTGCTGAGGGAAAACCCAGAAAAAAAACCTCATTCTTGCTCCGACTGGGATTTGAACCCAGGCCACCTGGTTTCGCAACCAGACGCACTAACCGTTATTCCATAGATGTGGACAGTTCTGAAAGATAATAAAGAGGTTTATTAACACATATTTTTATTATTCTTTTCTGTAGCAGACTTATTGGCCTGAGAGAGAATGAGAGGTAAATCAGTTGTAAAGTATGGACAGTCAAGTAATTTCGTAGGATAACGAAATAGTGAATCATTTTTCTTAATCTATTGCACAGAAAACGAACATGTTTATCCCAAGTAAATGACGGTAATGATGAATTTATGACGAATTGACTATAATGGTGATGATGAATTGATTATAATGATGATGACGATGATAATGATGGTGACGATGATGATGAACGCAACTTAACATTGTTGGTGTTTGATTTCAACAGTGTGTCCAGTATATCGCGAACCGAAAAAGTTGGGAACTCCATTTTCTAGTACCTACTAATTCTAATCAACTCTTCTATGGTCTTGCGAATAAAACTTTTGGCGCTATCAATGGAAACTGTCCACACCTGTGGAGTAACGGTTAGCACGTCTGGCCGCGAAACCAGGTGGCCCAGGTTCGATTCCCGATCGGGGCAAGTTACCTGGTTGAGGTTTTTTCCGGGGTTTTCCCCTCAACCCAATATGAGCAAATGCTGGGTAACTTTCGGTGCTGGACCCCGGACTCATTTCACCGGCATTATCACCTTCATCTCATTCAGACGCTAAATAACCCAAGCTATTGATAAAGCGTCGTAAAATAACCCACTAAAAAAATCAATGGAAACTCCGCCTACGGTTACGCCCAGCGCATGTATCATCAAATACAGAAGAAGTGCGATGACTCATTTACGCACGCTCGAAAGGGAGTTATATATCATGTGCACGAGGCAAGCCTGATCACAGTTCGCGGCGTATGCTGTTGGTAGTTACTACATAGGTTCGCTCACAGCCACACTCGCAATGACAGCAGCCTTCACGTGGTTTTCAGCAGTTTTGCTCTCCGCTCTTCTGACAGCGACATTAGGTAAGTACTCGTAAGTGAACAAACACCAGTTCCGCCTGCGTTGATCTAGGACCAAGCATATCTGTTTCAACTGTTTCATTATTGTTGCTATAGCAAATAAATAAACAACATTTCAAGCTATTTTTGAGCTAGTTAATGTATGTTTCTTTGCAAATTCATACAAGAAAATACTGATTTTGCCACTACAAATGTTAATTTGCCTTCTTATCTGCTAGTTTGATTGTAATAGAGATTGCATCAGCGCACTAAAAAGACTCTAATCTTTAAATGTATTGAGGTATGGGCTCTGAAAATTTTCGGCATTATGGAGATTTGGGTAATTTGGCAGAAGTTAGTTTGGTACTATTGTGCCTTAAAATACGAGGGAAAGAGACCATCAATATTTTCATAATTATGCTCTGTACTATGACCTTTGATACAATTACGTATATAGCCTACAGAGTGAACAATAAGTATGAAATATTATTAATAACCTCTTAAATTTTAATTTTACAAAAAAAGTTTTATACAGAAACTGTTGGAGATAAACCAAGCAATATTATGCCAGTATTCGAATACAGTTAGGTACTCAGACATACCGATTGTGACAGCAAACTATTTTTTTTAAATGGCACCCTATATTAAAATTTACATATTCCGAATCTCCATTAAATTTTACGTATGAATTTGTAGAAACTTTACCCTTTCACCAGTTTTATGTCTTTTAACAATTTATTAAACTTGTTTCGTGGACTTAAAACTTGAGACAAATAAGTACGTGAAATCATGTTGAGTAAGCCATAAAACTAAACAAAACAGTATAACCGAGTGCACCAATCTCGGTTAGAATGTGTGCTTAAATGCCCATGAATATAAACCGATGTATCATCAAATTCACTTACTGCTTGTACAAAGGGCTTTTTTGCCTCTTATACTCTACAGATTCCAGAAACGGAGTTTTTTTAAGTGACAGAAGACAGAGGACTGTGACAAGATTAGAGTGTGTTATATGAGGGGATAGCTAAGTGACAGGAAGCCGAGAGTTGTGACAAGGTTAGAGTATGTTATATGAGGGGATAGCTAAGTGACAGGAAGCCGAGGGTTGTGACAAGGTTAGAGTGTGTTATATGAGGGGATAACTAAGTGACAGGAAGCCGAGGGTTGTGACAAGGTTAGAGTGTGTTATATGAGGGGATAGCTAAGTGACAGGAAGCCGAGGGTTGTGACAAGGATAGAGTGTGTTATATGAGGGGATAGCTAAGTGACAGGAAGCCAAGGGTTGTGACAAGGTTAGAGTGTGTTATATGAGGGGATAGCTAAGTTACAGGAAGCCGAGGGTTGTGACAAGGATAGAGTGTGTTATATGAGGGGATAGCTAAGTGACAGGAAGCCGAGGGTTGTGACAAGGTTAGAGTGTGTTATATGAGGGGATAGCTAAGCAATAGGAGACAGAGGATTGTGGCAAGGTTAGAATGGGACACCTAGGCGTAAGTGACAGGAAGCCGAGGACTGTGATAAGGTTAGAGTGAGTTACATGAGGGGATAGATAAGTGACAGGAGACAGAGGATTGTGGCAAGTTTAGAATGGGTTAGATGAGGGGATAGCTAAGCGACGGGAAGCCGAGAACTGTGACAAGGTTAGAGTGGGTTAGATGAAGGGATAACTGACATCGCTGTAAATGAGTCCTATAGCCTAATCTAGTTGTAGAAATAATATTGTACTATGAACTAGAACTTCAAATTAGTAAAATGTCGGTCTGGTTATGTATCACACCAACCGGTCCCTTTAAATTATAGTGCAACTGAACAAAATTACCCCACCTTTGAAAAGTGACCCGATTCTACGGTAATAATTTGTAAAATGTCAGTCTGGCTACAGTTCACACTAGCCGGTCCCCTTAAATATATAGCGCTGCTGAACAAAATTACCCCGCCATTCAAAAATCTCCACTTTCTACGATACCAGCGTTCTAAAAAGTCAGTCTGGGTATATTCCACACTAACAGGTCTTCTTAAAATGTAGTGCTATTGAACAACATTACCCCGCCATTAACAATTCGATTCATTCTGGTACTGATTAAACGTTGTATACTTTGTTTGCAGGAGCTCCCAGATACAGTCAAGTTTCACCACTCCTATTCGAAAGATTACAGAGATCGAAGTCCACGGTAGACATACCAGACAGTCTAAACGCTCTTCTAGACAACAATGAGGAATACCCGAAGCAAGCCCAAAGTTTGGAAGACCAGGCAAAGCAGCTAGCGGAGATCTTAAAGAATAACAGTAACTTCCAGCACCGCGAGAACGGAGGCAGCTTCAGTCCGCCGAGGCACGAAAATTCCGACAGCGGTTCGTTACCAGAGTAAGTTGAAGCACAAAATAACAAATAAGTGTAACCAAGTTAACACATATTTTCTTATTATACTCCTACGGGTTTCCTACTATACCTGTAGTCCCGACGCTGTTATTTCCGGCGTGACTCCGCCTCTTTGCTTACGTCTTAGAAAGTGAAGGCTCTATAAAGTCTAGGTAGGTAGTATCATTCGCCATTTTTGTTCTTACGTTGCCGAGCTACCATACGAGGAATCTATTTGCAACACCGTTAAACATTATCATGTCGTAACTCCTATGATAATAAATCAAACGCAATGTAATTCAGCAAATAATTGAGCGGCAAATAACGTCTTCGTGTGCTTTCTGCGAACGCCAACTAAAGAGCTAAAATGGCGGGCGATTATATTAGGTATTTAACGAGCCTTAAGAAATGAATCAGCGAATCACAAGACGCACACGTTTAAATGTAGCCGACCTGCAACGCGATTGGCTGCCGGAAATTAGAGCGACGGGACTATAATGCGTTTTACAATCATTAGACGGAGATGAAATTTTGAATTCTACAACGCTACTATATTTATGTACCGTCAAATTGGATGATATCAGACAATTTTTTTATATATTTTAAGAGACCACTTGTGTAATGACCGATAATTTGCGATTTTTGTGATTATACATCTGTGGCCGGGAGGAAAAAGGTCATAGGTAAACATTTTATACTTTTTCAGGAAAGCAGTAGAAAGACTGAAATTGGTGTCAATTATAGAGTTTTTTTTTAATTAAGAGGTTTTTCCTGGATATTATTTGTTTATATTTCTTTTAAAATAGGTAATGCCGCTCATTTAACAATTTTCTTGATTATTTCCAAAAATAGCCACTCTTAAGCCCTTTTAAGACTAGAAGCCAGACTGAGTAGAAGGGACTATTAAACATAAGACCTTTTTTCATGTCAAAATAAACGAGAAATGTAAATCATTAGGAATACAAAATGGGTCTTAAACAAATATAGGACTGTTTACCCTGGTGCTTAAAATTTTAAATGGAAAGGGCATTAGTATGTGATAAAATGGCTAAAATACAAGTTAGACCTTTTTGATAGGGAAGCATGGAAAGTAAACATGTGATGGTTTGTAAGGAATAAAGTATTAAATATTCTTAAGTCCTTTATCCTCTGTGTGTTCGATTCAAAAAGTACTTAGGACATTTGGTAATGCTCTATAAATCCAGTCAGGAGTCTTATTTGACTTTAGCCGTTTTACCAGATTGTAGAGAATTGTTTCCGCTTTCAGAATATATAAAAATCTCATTTTCACAAAAAATTGACTTAAGACCTTTTCCTCCCGGCCACAGACATTATTATGTATGTCTAAAACGTGACAATCTACAAATGATGAGCTGGCGTTCAGAAATGAACATAATACAATAATGTAAAAACTGTCCGATGTCACCCCACAGTCGGGGTGATTTCGGACACTAATATTTATAAATAACTGATGTTCTTGCCTCTATGGGGTTATTTCGGACACATTTTATGTCTTTTAAAAATACATAATCTATTGCTGTTCTATTTTATAATAAATACAGCCTTAATTACATAACATACAAAGATATTAAATGTTACAAACTAAATTAAATAACCAACCTGACAAAAATATTTACTCAACATATCTATTACAAACTCTCCGAAGTCTTCCTATAAGACAATTTGCCTGTTTTCACAGCGACAATAGCCTTCTTCATATTTCCAGAATAATTGCATCTGTGCTTCACGCCTAGCTTAGTTTTGTACCTACGTGGTATTATACAGTTTGTCCTATAACACCCCTTCGTATACAGGTTTTTTAAATAAGTGAATCGAAATACAATATAATTACCTCACTTCTCACAAGCAAGAATGGTGATGTTTTACAAAGAAATAGCAGAAACTGATGTTGAATTAATTGGATTTTAATCAACAATGGAAAATAACCTACAGAGAGCAGTGCATGAGTTATGGAAAATAAATGAGAACTATAATATGGAGATATCTGTACATAAGACTAGAACTATGGCATTTTGTGGTAAATCTCCTGTAAGATCCAAAATAGTAATAGGAAACAGTATCATAGAACAGGTAAATAAATTGAAATTTTTGGGTGTTACCTTATCTTATAAAGGAGACTATGATCAAAAAGAAAAAATAGAAAAATTTAATTACATAAATGGAACAATAAGAAGAACCCTGAAATCAAAAGCTAGAAAAGATACATTGTTAAAATTTTATAAGGTGATGTCAGTGCCCAGTTTACTATATGGAAGCGAAACATGGGTTATGAAAAAGAGAGATGCCTCTAGATTACAAACAAATGAGATGAAATTTTTGAGAAGCGTAGCAGATTACAGGAAAATAGAACATAAAAGAAACGAAGAAATAAGAGAAGAACTTGAGATATATGAATTAAACAACAAAATAGAAGAATATAGAAATACATGGATGTCTCACATTTCAAGGATGCAGGATGACAGGATACCATATAAGTTTTGGAAATATAAACCTCGGGGAAGAAGAAATATTGGAGGACCAGCCAAAAGATGGATGGACCAATTTCAGTAGCTGCTACAGGAATCAATTTCCTAATGCATGAAGGATGATGATGATGATGATGATGATCAACAATGGTTGCGAGTGCACATTTGAAAGCATTCTTAGAATAAAAATAACTTAATTGGTTTTTACGATTTTGTTTTGCCGCTCAACAATGGATACTCTGTGGCACGAAAGAATAAAAAAATTTTCTCATATCAAAGATAATTAATTCAACAATCACCCTGCAAAACTGCAGTTAATTTACATCAAGCAGAAGGCTGCTACCAACACTGAAACACAAAAAGTCACTAATGTCCGATAAGTTATCATCCCATTTGACGGTACTATTGGCAACACCGTCCTCGTCTTTGCACATCTGAAAGTATTCTTTAAAAAAATAACTTAACTTAATTGGTTTTTATGATTTTGTTTTGTCGCTCAACAATGAATATTCTGTGACACAAAGAAGAAAAAAAAAATGTTCTCACATCAAAGATAATAAATTCAACAATCACCCTGCAAAAGCGTAGTAAATTTACATCAAGCAGAAGGCTGCTACCAACAGTGAAACACAAAAAGTCACTAATATCCGATATCATCCCATTTGACGGTACTACTGGCAACACTGACTGTCATCTTCTTCTTTACACATTTGAAAGTATACTTAGAATAAAAATAACTTAATTGGTTGTTATGATTTTGTTTTTCCGCTCAACAATGTATATTCTGTGGTACGAAAGAATAAAAAAAAAATGTTCTCACATCAAAGCTAATATTAATTCAACAATCACCCTGCAAAAGCGCAGTAAATTTACATCAAGCAGAAGGCTGCTACCAACACTGAAATACAAAAAGTCACTAATGTCCGACATCATCCCATTTGTCGGTACTACTGGCAACACTGACTGTCATCTTCGCCTTTGCACATTTGAAAGTATATTTAGAATAAAAAAAACTTAATTGGTTATGATTTTGTTTTGCCGCTCAACATTGGATATTCTGTGGTACGACGAAAGAATAAAAAAAATGTTCTCACATCAAAGATAATATTAATTCAACAATCACCCTGCAAAAGCGCAGTAAATTTACATCAGGCAGAAGGCTGCTACCAACACTGGAATACAAAAAGTCACTAATATCCAATATCATCGCATTTGACGGTAATATTGGCAACACTGACTGTCATCTTCGCCTTTGCACAATGTCAATGCTCAGTGCAAATGAAAGAGTAGCGTCTCTGCAATTCGATCTGAAATAAGTGCCAAGAAAAACTTAATTACTTAAGTGTTTTCTCATTTTATATAACTGGACGACTATGAATTCGACCCTAATTCAAAATCATTAATCGATTGAAACGTTTTTTAAACATATTTTAAATTAGCTCAAGAATTTCATATCAGAATCCACCTTTATTTCTCTTTTAATAGGTAAAAGTTTGAGTCATTCTGCTTAACAGATAATGGTTGGTTTGTTTAACTTTCTGGGTTCAAATCCTGGTTGGAATAAGTTACCTGGTTAAGTTCCTTTCCGGGATTTTCCCTCAACCCATTAAGAGAAAATGCTGGGTAACTTTCGGCGCTGGTCGCTGGACTCATTTCGCTATCATTATCACCTTCATCTCGCTCAAACGCTAGATACCATAGCAGTTGAAAAACCTCGTAAAATAACCAATTAAAAAATGCTAATAGGATTCACTGCAAGCAATATTGTGGAGTGACCCAATATGCAATATTCTCTCACAAGATAAACTAAGGACTACAACAGTAACCTATCCTTTCTTACCAAACATTTTGTTTTGAACTACTCCACTTCGATCCTGTCAATATTAATTTAAATTGTACTTCTAGCTAAATTTCTGCCAAAAACAGTAGGCCTATATTAATCCATAGACTGCAATGAAAGAAGTAAAATTATTTACTGCATCCCATTCAAAGAAATAATATAGCAAAAATTAGTCCGTTTATGGGCTCGACACTCCTTCCCTTTGACCATATAATCATGCAGTAAAATAAATTGGGACCTGAGGCGTGTTTTATAAAACTAATAAATTAATACTAGTAGTAAAAAGGTAATAATATTACTTAACATTATTAGTATTCTGTTTCATAAAATTGTTAGTTAATAATATTATTTATTACTGTAAACGCTCATATTATTACTAAAATAAATAATATTATTAATAAAGTGTTTCATAAAGTAGCAAAGGTATTAATAGTACATTATGCAACGAGCCTATAATGATAGTAATTAAGACGCAAGTATGTTTGTTTATGAAACGAGCGCAAGCGAGTTTCATAATTTTCATACGAGCGTCTTAATTACCATTATAGGCAAGTTTCATACGACTTTTTATGCTCGACCGTATTTCTAACTTGAAATTATTCAGAAGTATACATTTTATTTGTATCTGACAGAAGATCGGAAGTGACCTTGTTCATAGCTCATGAATTGTGAGATGTGCGCAGACGCGAAAGTATTGATTTTTTCCGAGGAACAATAATGCCATTGACCTTGATGTAATACTGAGAATGTATAACCTGGAAATTGATTTAGAACTGAAAAACGAGATGACAAATTGAATTTATTTGAATATTATTTACAATTAACGCTAATTATTATAGTAACAGAACATAACCTTCTGCGACAGTATTGGATTTCCAGCCTCCGTGACGTTTCCCTCGTCTTTCGATTGCATATCCGAGAATAATCGAAAACCTGAACTTTAATGAATAGGTGTACTTTAATGACATGCATTAAAGGACTGCTACCAGGTGTATAATTACTACATTTCGGCATGGTCGAGCATAAAATTTATTAATATTATTACCGTTAGTTTCATGAATGTATTTTAACTACTAATTTCGTTATTAGTAAAAAAAGTAAATGCAGTTTAGGGTTAGATTTTGAACATAAATCAGTGGAAACATTTGAAATGTATGTAAGAATGGCATCAGTTGCTAAGTAACGCGAAAATATAGCCTACTAAATCCTTTTGTTCATTTACAATACTACAGTAATTTCTGATACACAACATACCGATACAAAATTATGTTTTTTTTTATTACCATAATGCCAAGCCAGAACAGGCAACGCTGTCAGACTCAGGTATTTGATAACCTCAGCATTAGTCAGGCTTCTGCAGCACGGTCGATATAGTGTTGACCGTGCAGAATGCTCACATTCCTAACCGTATCGCAGAGGCAAACTGAAGCATAGCAATGTCCAGTCACTGATAACTTCAGAGTGAGTCACAAAGCGTTCATACCACTTTTTATAGCCCTTCTATGCATTCTTTAAGCGTTACTGGTACACAGAAATACGACTGTTTCCTTTTCTTCAGTCCATATAAATAACCTATGAATAGACCTAGAGCTGAAAATCTGATTCATCCGATTTTTAAATCCAAAAGATGAGAGAAATATTTAACTTTCTTGTGTACAGACTCGATTATTGTCTTCTGTTGTCTTAAGGGGTTAGGTACAGCTTACAGCAGTAAATTTTTTGGAATTATTCAACATCTTTTTCCTCCATTACTGTATCTTGTACAATAATGAAAATTAGTATGTGTAAAACACTGTCCTTCTGCTACATAAAAAATATTTTTACGATTAAAAAAATTTTTGTTTTTTTTTTTTTTTTTTTTTTCAAAATTCAAAAACGTAACAGTTAACTGTGCAGTGATGAAGCGTTTCTTCATAACTCATGAACTTGTTAACTTTTTCATGTTCTCTCTCTTTTATTTTATTGCTGAAACTCATGTTTACAATATCATGCTCTTTAAACTGCATTCCTTAATAAATAATATTTATTTTATTTTGTGTTAGGCCATTTTTTAAATGAATTTATTTTTTATCATACAATATATCAAAGGTAGAGAAGTGATTTTGCATAATATTGTAGATATGACATGCATAAATACACACACAAAATTTCATTACAGAATGTTGGATAGTTTTTGAGTTATATGGGAAAGGTTTCATCACTGCACAGTGAACTGCCACCATTTTTTTTTTCATTTTGAAAAAACATATATAAATATTTTTTTTAAATCGTGAAAATATTTTTTCACATAGCAGAAGGACAGTGTTTTCCACATACCAATTTTCATTATTGTACAAGATGCAGTACTGAGGGAAAAAATGTTGAATATTTCCAAAAAATTTACTGCTGCAAGCTGTATCTTACCCCTTAAAGAGAGGGGATGGTGAAATTTGGAAAAAAAAAGTTGAATTAAAAAGAAAAAGAATATTGCCTTGTGTAGAACATTATATATATATATATATATATATATATATATAATTTTATTGACCATCTTGCATAATTGGAGGTCATTAGTAGCCATTTTTAAATGGCCTGCGCGCTGGAAATTTAAATGGCACGCTGTTGTTTGTTGATTTCCCGTAGGTTTCATTTTCTGATACAGCATTTACAAAAATGGATATAACTCAGGAACCACTAAAGGGAAGTTCATGAAATTTCGAATACATCTTTAACAGACTACAATTTAACTTTTCTCTAGATTAGAATTTTGATTTTATTTTGTAGGCTATATGTAAAAATAATTTCCAATTTGCAAATCACTGGCCATAAAATAATAATTACTCACGGTCATATGCTTGTATTATTTTTTTCTCCCTGTTATTTATATTCGCTTTAACATCTTTGGTCATATCGCGAGTTAATCTTCTGTGTGAAATCCGAAGGCCTGTGTACTATTGTTGAGACTGGTTCTATTGTTGTGAACTAGATGGCATCTGTATATGTATTACTGATTTGTTATGAATATGATTTCGGTGATGAATGAGACCGGTGATATTCAGGGATTTTGTGGCCCGAATTTCCTGGCATTTGCCTTACGGTTGAGGGGAACCCTGAAAAACCTCAACCAGGAAATTCAACCCGACCGGGAATCGAACCCGGGCCCTCTGAGTAAGAGACCTGCATGCGCCATTTACTAAAACCGTAGAAAACAGCGGTTAAAATTAAGTTATTACCATAATTCAATGGGAACATACAGCAAGTTAATATAAAGTATACGCATTCAAACTAAACGATATGTCAATCTTCATTAAAGTATGGTATTCACTCAACTTTAACCCTTGCTTTCTCCGTTTTTAATGAATGGCGCTTGGCCCACTATAGCTCTGAACCCTTCATAAGGTACACGTACCAAATAACGCCACCTTAACACTTCAGTCACTTTTGCTCTGGAAATAAGTTATGTACAAACACGAAAATTATGAAATAGAAACTGTAATCTTATCTTTACAAAATAGCACAATGAAAATGGATATATTATATACCGAACAAGAATTAGAACTCAAATAGGAAAACTTTGTAAACTGGCGTTATTAGGAACAGATTGTCCAATTAACGCCACCTATTTTCTAGTAACCTATACACTTATAATTGTTAATGAATTATTTTTCCTAAGCAACACAAATTGAACTAAGCGACTAAATTTGAGTTTCTGTTAATAAAAGATACAAAATCACTCATTACTAATGAAAGATTCTTGATCTGAAACTGAAACACCAGATGGATTAGGAAAATGTGTTTTCCAGTGACTCCTTACTTTAAAAAAAGAGACAATGTGACATAGTAGAAAGTTATTAAACACAAAAGCATTTACCTTAGTTTAATATGAATGTTTTCCAATAAGTAAAACAAAAAAATTAAGTTATGTAAAATAAAAAAAATTAAGAGTTCGATAAGCAATTGAACCAATATCATCACTGCACATTCTGAACATTTGTAAGTTGAAAGCTTAGTGATTTTCCTGATGTTTTCACACTGGCGCTGTACTGTCAGCCTTAGTACTTAGGCCTACATAACCTAAAATTTTGTCTGTAGACCTTTAACTCCACATGGCGTTAAAGCGCTACTGAGTACTTGATAACATGACATGCCTGTTTCTCTAACATTTTCAAATTTTATAGATAGCAAATACTTTCTATACATAGAAGAATGTTTAAGGATCACGAAAATATATAGTTTAATATAGTTATTATTTGCTCAACACGCAAAATAAAATATTGCCTCTTACCTTGATATAAGAACAGCCATTCACTATCAACACACAACAGGAAAATGATGGAATATAATGTCACTCGTAAATGTCAGCGGACAGCTAGTAACTCATTTCATCACTAGATTGCAAGCGAATGGAGGCTATAGCAGTGCACTACCGAAAACTTGTGTCATTAACAAATTTTAATAGGGTGGCGCAGCGAATAGGGATTATAAAGAATCGACACTTCGCGTCGGTACCTTTGATGTAGCCGGACCGATTTCAATGACCTTCAAGCCAGCTAGAGCGTCAGATTCTGCTTTCTCCCTAGAGTTGGCGCTGACATCACACCAGCTAGCAGTCGACACAGCGGAAATATAACACATATAATTAATACATCTAGGTACATTATGTACTCAAAATAAATTGGATCCATAAAATAGTAAATTTGTCATTAACTGTAATGTCAAGACTCTAGAGTTCCTTTATAATGAGAGTTGAGACGTTGACCCCAACAACAATTAAAATATATAATGATTTGATAGCGCTGAAAATGGAAAAACAAAACTCTTACGAGAAGTAAAACCATATACCTATATTATATTATATACAAATATTAAACGAATTCGATACTTAATTTTATAATGTATTATATTATTTTATAATATAATTTATGATATCTGAAATATAAAATATTATTATTGCAACTAGTTTGTCACTGAGAAATAGGGAAAAGCTGTTAACTTGAATTTATTTGAAGCAAAGCGTTACTGGATTATGCAATAAGTTTGGCGATGTTTGGATCCTGTGTCTCAACTCTGTTCTCAATTATCATCTTAGCGTATGCTCGATTACACTAACCTCTAGCGCTTAAAAGTGGAACTAACCGCTGGCGCACAGAGAAACAAAACACAGGAAAAATCGCTCAGTGTCCATTCTTTATAATCCCTATTCGCTGGGTGGCGTTAAAGGTATACATGGCGTTATTTGGCTCAGGGACCTTATAATAGTTGCTGTGACGGACTTTTACAAGTTGTATTTTATTTTCTCTTGTGCTTTAATGTGGCAATAATATTGAGTCTCACAAACTTACTTTTGTTTTCCAGGTTCAACCGAATCCCGGGCCTCAGAAACAACTGCCCGACTTGTGTGCCAGATTCCTACCGGTGGGAGAAGAAGTAACCGTCGTACCGGGAGAATTGTTCCATTCGGCAGCTCCTGTACAAATGAAAAATGAATATCGTACATTAAAACACGATTTCTTTTCGTCTGAACACTCCGCAGTGCTTTTCACTCCTCACTATAAACATTAAAAAAAAAACAAAAAACAAAAAACAAAAAACAAAAAACAAAAAAGAAACAAAAAAAACAGCAGAACACCAAATGCGAAGCCAGAGTACAAATTAATTATTTTTATATTTTTTGTTGTGTATAATATTTATTTATTTATTACCATGATTTAGTTAATGTATGTAGCATCAGACCATTTACTGACATTTAAAAATTCTGTAGTAATAACAACCTAGTTGCAATTTTTATCGATGGAAAACACGAAAAGTACTTACGGATTTCACGAGTATACGAATTTCGTGTGATTTATTATTGAACTATTTTAGCGCGATTTGAGATATTTATTGTGAATTGCCGCCATTTGGCCCAGTGATTTACAACTCGTAAACTTACGATATTGGAGCACGTTTCTACTCTCTGAACAGAGGCAAAGAGCATTTGCCAGAGCGTTTGAGAGAGGGAATGCTTTGCTCCGTAGATGAATGTCCGCAAAACGTAAAATTACTCCAAATGAAAACATTGTATGCAATATAGGTGTACTATTAGTGGGACTAGTAATAATGTAAATAACTTTGCTAATAGTTTTAAAGGAAATTTGTCGTTACTTGACTTTAAATAATTAATCGTTAAAAATTTGATGCATTAAATAGGTCTGTATAAAGAATGAAAATTGTTTATGTATAGGCTATTATTCCTTATTATGTTATTCACTTATGAGTTACGATATTTAACTCACGAGTCATGTAACTTACAAACATAGATGTTGATTTATTTGTTTAATTTAAACAAACCAAATTAAGACGTGTACCATCCAGGTTCTCCCCTATAATCGAATGCTTTAATTCATTTTTAGAGGTTCAAACACGGGCTAAAAAAACCGTAAGAACGATAAAAGTTTAATATAATATGATTTACTTCGAAAAAGAAGTAAGTTCAGGGGTTCCGTTTCGATTTACGGCACGTAAAAAGATCTATACTTGATGAAGACTACAAGCAAATTTTTTAGTATTCATGGGGCTGCCCATCCTTCGCCTCTAATTCATACCATATGGACAGTGCTGAATTTGAAATTATGTTTACTCCATTATTAAAATATAACTTTACTAAGTTTCTAAAGAAAATGTCTGAAATATAAAAAGGTTAAAAATTTGTATTCCATTCACCCCTACACGGTGGCTCAGTGCTATCGCGTTGGAGCTCATAACCCAGGGGGCCCGGGTTCAAACCCTGAATTTATAACTTGTGTTGGACAAGTCAGAGATCCAGGCAACACATCCGGGTACACCAATTCCCTGTGACATCAAAATAATTTTTCGTCGTCATTCATTACGAATTTAAAATAGACCCATCACCTCTAGTGCACTCTGGATAGTCTCTGACGAATTAAGTGATTTATGCTGCTCGGTACTAGTGACATCTATGAGACGCTTTCGTAGAGTCGGGGTTCTGCCATTGCAAAAAAAAAACCCATTCATGTCACTTTTCAGACACCTCGAACAATGTATCTTCGCTGGCTCGAAGCTATCGAGTTTTCCAATCATGTAATATTATTGTTATTGCAAAAGAGGTACTGAAAGTAGTGGAAAATTAACGAACCGATGAAGTCTTTTCTTGCGGCGGAATTGTAGTAATGTATTTTATTTAAGTCAAAATAGCATTATTAGTCTATGTGTGAATATATTAATTATGTAATTTAGTTGAATGAAAGCCGTGTGAAAACCACGATACATATTATTATAGCACATTTTTTCGTGAAATTCTATATATCATTAAATACAAAGAATAATGTTTTTATGCGAAATTTAAGAAGTGCGTTAGTTTGTCATAATTCAACTGTTAGACCTATGGATTTTTAAGTAGAAACAACAAAAAATATAACTGAGTTATATGGAATCTTGATCAACTCGTATGCATATGTGTTTGATTTCACTAGATGTTTATTTTTAGTATTTTAATGCCGGGAATTTAGTTTTAGAAGTAATGGAATCTAGTCTTGAAATTGTTTCTATTTCAGTGATTTCGTTATACGAATTATGTTACTTATATTATGTTTGTATCAGTATTATGCAAAAATTAGTTCCAGCTGGTCTGGTGTTAATTTTTGCAATTTAGACTATTTGTTATTACATTGATAAGATGTAATCTGGCTTCTTATGTTATAAACTTATTATGTAACGGTAGACAAATATAATTTGAAATAATAAACTATTAAAATAATATTGTTTTCCTAATATTTTATAACATTCTTAATTTTTAACTTCATTTGAACTGGAAAAATAACTAAAGATATGGATTGGTGGCAGTGCATGAAATTAATTATAGATGCAACATATGCGAAATGTTGGGCTTTCGCAGTGACTATGTTCAGAAGAGAAAGTCTGAAATCCAACCGCATATGCCTTTTAAAATATCTCCAACTTTTTGGAACTACTTGAAGACTCCATAATCAGAGACCTTGTACACTGGCGATCAAAGATACTTGGCCCTTACTAATCGATAGTGATCGATAATTTGTTCTTGTAAGGGCGGCTTCTTTAGTTATTACTTCTATGAATAGATGGCGAAGATAACAATCAGTGTCGTCAATAGTACATAAATATACCCGCATTCTTCTGCTGATTGTAAAAAAACACTCATATTGTCAATTATGAGACTAATTTATCCTTAATCTACATCATAATTATTTCCCCAACACTTTTTTACCCGTCCCAATAATAGTGTCACCTATTGAGAAATAGCTGAACTATTTCAAAGTTTCTTCAATTGTTGTATCATTGGTTCTGATTTATCCCGTGGTTAGGAAGTTCGCTTACACGATAAAAAAAATTCTAGATCCATAGAAAACTGATTTTTTTCTTTATCAAACTAAACACACAACCTTCATATACTAACTCAGTAGAGAAACTGCAACTGCAAAAGTACAGCAGTCGAAACAGAAGACTGGGACCTATTGTAATCGAATTACCAGATTTTAGAAAGAGAAGAAGGTAGTTACGCTCTCACTTGCACACAGTGTAGACATGGCTATTTTAAAAGGGACGAGGGGGACGAATCCCAGAAAAGTATGTATTTTAAATTCTAGGAAGATGAGCTGACAACAAGGTGGAAGTTTTCTTGGAAAACCATAAAACTTAATAAGGATTTCGCAATGTGTTTCTGCTTTCAATAGAGGTAGACTAGGTCACTGTCCTCATATCTCCATCTCTTTCTGAAGTGTTTGTGCAAAGATTTTCCCTACTCTATCTGGTTTACAGTTAAAAAATAACAGTACTATTGTGCTTTTAAGTAAGCAAATTCCGAGAGAGAAATATTGTCGGAATTTTTTGTATTAGTTTGTATTAACAAGATAATAATTAATATCAACTACAACCGATTAATTTTAATCGACTCTTATTCGATTAAATATTTTTGATCGATTAATCTTACAACAGAAATAGATCGATTAATCGATTAGATTAATTGATTAAATCCCACAACACTAATTTTTAGCAATACATTCAGTAATGTAATCTCTGCAATAGTACCAACGTGAAAATAATTTCAGAATCTAAATCCCAGCGATAAAATAACAAAAAAATAATAGAAATTGTTATACAGTATTTTACTATTACCCAGCGCCAAATTTGAAATAAAGGAAGACTATGTTGTACGAGGAAATAAAAAACGTAAGGCCACTCTATCATCAAACGTAAGAATACGGGGAAAACGTACAACCTGGCAACCCTGCTGTCTGCACAAGTACACTGAAAAGAATATTCAATATTGTGCCAACCAGTTCACGCCGTCTGAACGAGTTAAAGGAGAAAGGAGAAAATCTATGACCTTGAAAGTCCTTTGTTTCATATCGTCGACCCTGCACTAAGCTGTCCTCTCCTAGCTCTGTAGAGTATTAAAGATTTAAAGCTGACGAATGATCTCAGCTGTTCTTTTCTGTTCTATGGCTTTAAACAGAATGAGTCAATTCATATTGACCTCTGTTTCTATTAAGATATATGTGATAATATAGAAATAATATAATCAAGGCGATATGATTTTAGAAAGTAGTGCACTTGAAAACGAGTTTGTCTTCTATGCAGGGCGCTCAGGTTCGATTACCGGTCAGGAAGAGCTACTCACTAGAAGACTTTAGATTTAAGAAGGAAATTGAGGCAAATCCCAACAAAACGAAAACTGAAATCGCAAGACGTTTGTAATAAATATGTGACTAGTTGTCAAAGAGGCCTATATCGACCTTTTCATTCCCTAGTTATTTATTTCTCGCAGTTTGGGCGTAACGTCATTCTGTAGAAGTCATTACAGACTACTCTTACTACATTTGTTACCCCACGCATAATTTAGGTATTTACAAATGACTTTTAAGGAACCCAGAGGGTTCATTATCGCCCTCACATAAGCACGCCATTGGTCCCGATCATGAGCAAGATCAATCCAGTCCCTACCATCATATCCCATCTTCCTCAAATACATTTTAATATTATCCTCCCATCTACGTCTCGGCCTCCTCAAATGTCTTTCCCCCTCCAACCTCCCAATTAACACTCTATATGCATTTCGTACATACATGCTACATGTCCTGCCCATCTCAAACGCATGGATTTAATGTTCCTAATTATGTCAGGTGAAGAATACAATGCGTGCAGTTCTGCATTGTGTAACTTTCTCCATTCTCCTGTAACTTCATCCCTCTTAGCCCCAAATATTGTCCTAAGTACCTTATTCTCAAATACTCTTAACCTCTGTTCCTCTCTGAAAGTGAGAGTCCAAGTTTCACAACCATATAGAACAACCGGTAATATAACTGTTCTATAAAATCTAACTTTCAGCTTTTTTGAGAGCAGACTGGATGACAAAAGCTCCTAAAGCGAATAATAACAGTCATTTCCCATATTTATGCTGCGTTTAATTTCCTGCCGAGTGTCATTTATAAATGAAGAGTCCACTGCAAGAATGATGGATGTCACTTTCTTGTCGAAAATGAACCAAGACTGTCAATGCGTAGCTTAATACATATAGAATGTACATAGAGAGTTATATGGCATTAACACTGATAGTCATTGTCCAGTAATGATCGGAAAATCACAGTTAAGCTTTGAGCGCTAAGCATTTCAAACTTTCAATTGCTTCTTCTGCAAAATGTATTCCAAATGGCATCCATCATTCTTGCAGTGGACTCTTCAATTGTTACTGTTGTTCCAAGATATTTGAACTTTTCCACCTTTTCAAAGAATAAATTTCCAATTTTTATATTTCCATTTCGTGCTATCTTCTGGTTAATGTTAATGTTATGTTTTATTTAACGACGCTCGCAACTGGAAGGCCTACAAGCTTATGATAAAGTTGTTGGAACAACGCCTAGCCATATAAGCTTATGATAAAGCTGTTAGAAAAACGCCTAGCCTATGATAAAGCTGTTACAAAACGCCTACACAAGCTTATGAAAAAGCTGTTAGAAAAACGCCTAGCCATATAAGCTTATGAAA
This sequence comes from Periplaneta americana, assembly GCF_040183065.1. Lineage (NCBI taxonomy): Eukaryota > Metazoa > Arthropoda > Insecta > Blattodea > Blattidae > Periplaneta > Periplaneta americana. The sequence goes on along the minus strand of NC_091118.1, from coordinate 24,276,979 downwards.
AAGCTGTTAGAAAAACGCCTTTACAAACCTATGATAAAACTGTTAGAAAAACGCCTATACAAACCTATAATAAACTGTTAGGAAAACGCCTATACAAACCTATAATAAACTGTTAGGAAAACGCCTATACAAGCCTATGATAAAGCTGTTACAAAACGCCTATACAAGCTTATGAAAAATCTGTTAGAAAAATGCCTATAGGTCTACAAGCATATGATGAAGCTGTTAGAAAAACACCTATACAAATATATGATAAAGCTGTTAGAAAAGCGCCTATACAAATATATGATAAAGCTGTTAGAAAAACGCCTATACAAATATATGATAAAGCTGTTAGAAAAACGCCTATCGGCCTATAAGTCTATAATAAAGCTGTTAGAAAAACGCCTATAGGCCTATAAGCCTATGATAAAGCTGTTAGAAAAACGCCTATCGGGCTAGAAGTCTATAATAAAGCTATTAGAAAAACGCCTATAGGCCTATAAGCCTATGATAAAGCTGTTAGAAAAACGCCTATAGGCCTATAAGCCTATGATAAAGCTGTTAGAAAAATACCTATACAGGCCTACTTCAATAACCAATAGCACTATTCTCGTAAACAATGTTGGCAACTCTCCTCTTTGAAGTTATGCTATGAAAAAAAATTATCACTGTATCATCAGCATAATTCATATTATCTGCCTTGTACAACTCTTATAAACAGTGCTTCAACTTTTGTAAAACATTGGGTGGGCTCAAACACTTCAATTTAATATGAGTTAAAATAAAGGCATTTCATATGATACCCTAACACGACGAATTATTGGGTAGGCTCGGGCCTCACGAGTTCATATAAGTTGACGCCACTGGTTATAAATAATTAATTTTCATCACGTCAGACACTAAAATAAGTAGAGATGTTGTCTCATAAGTAGACATCGGATTTTTAGGCACTAAAAATTGCAGTTTTAGGCGCCTAAAATAAGCTCAAAATTTGTAAAATTAGGCTCTACTTTAATGAAAATAGGCATTTTAAGCACATCAAGGTATCATACTTATTTCTTTCACTGAAATTTTTAGTTATACACTAAAATACGCACAAAAAAGTATGTTTGAACATTAAAAAAGAATACTATATTATATTTATAAACAGAGCTGCACAAATTTAATATATTGAAACTAATGAAATAATGATTATTGATATCAAGATTACTCATTTTAAGTTATTGAAATTCAGTTCCATGCTCAGACTTTATTATAATTATCTGCACAGTTCACCACCGGAATTTTTTCTAAATTCTCCACAGTTAACCTTTGTCTTTTGTCACCGAGAATCATTTTGAAAGCAGAAAAACTTCTTTCAACCGAAACTGATGTGAGAGGCGCAAATTTTAAATTAGGTACAATAGAAACATCAATACTTACTGGAACATTTACACTTTCCCCCGATATCACTCTTGATACTTCTTCCAACAATGAAAATCCTACATTCTTATTTAATACGTTGTCCCACTTATTTTTAACTTTTTTCCCAGTTTCGCCCAAAGCAGAATGTATGTTCACTTGAGCTTCCTTTACTACTGCTATTTGGCTACAAAGAGATTGTTTTTCACGTTCTAATTGTTCAATGCTTACAGGTATGAAAGAAAAATTTGATGTTATATAGGCAATATCGTTTTTCACTCGTGAGTCATTCAGACAATCTTTCACTGCTTTCACACACGCTGCACTATCAGTTTCAGGTAATTTATCAATAACTGTGACCACTTCTTTAAAATACTTAGAATAATACACCACTGACTGAATCCAGGTTCCCCATCGTGTAACAACCGGCTGAGGTGGGAGTGGGATATCTGGAAAGTTCTCTCTGAATATTGAAATCCTGGATGGGGCTTTACAAAAACATTTTTTTGTGTTAGAAATAAACGAATTGACAAGAGGAAATTCATTCCGGATTGTTTCAGAAACCCTGTGAAGGCCATGTGCTAGACAGGTTACATGCGTGAGGTTAGGATAAAATGTTTTAAGAAGTGGAGCTGCAGCAACCATGTATGAGGCAGCATCAGTACAAAACAACAGAACTTTAGAATCGTCTATATTACCTGAGTATAAAGACTGTAGGCCTTTATTTACAAAATAAGCAGTGACTTGGCTATTCACTTTCGAAAGTTCCTTAACACATACGAGGTGTGGAATCGAAGGTCCATCAGGACTAAGTTTTCCTACTACCATATTTGCTATATACCTATTCATAGGATCTGAGGTTTCATCCATAGAGACCCATATGTAAGAATCACCTATATCCTCCCGAATGGAAGCTAAAGTTTCATTGTATATTCTGTCTAAGTAATTTTTTCTTAGGGTCGACTCAGATGGGATATTTTGTTTGCAGTATTTTTGTAAAAACTGTCTTAAAACCGGATTTTCAATTGCATTCCAGGGAATGTTAGCAGCAACAAACGCTCTGGTTAAATCAGCATAGAAATTGCTGCTGAGATTGGATGAAGTAAGCTGTGTTAGTGAAATTTGTTGCAGTTGATTTTTCTGCTGAGCTTTAGCCTTATGAGCCGCTCCTTGCACATGCTGCTTTAGGTGGCACTTCTTTTCTTGCGAAATCTAAAAATGTAAAGTAAACTGAATTAAAATAAAATCCTAATTGTTGTATTGCCGTATTTCTATCACAAAGTTAGTGGGTTCGATCAATCAAAATTTTAATGACCTGCAAATACTTTAACTATCGGAATTTAAAAGGTTAAAGTGTAGTGGTCTTAAAAAGAATTATACCTCAAGATAGCTCAGTCAATGTATAAATATTATAGGCCTACTCATTAAAATTAATAGAATTTATGTATTTCAACTATTGTTACATACCTGTTTGCTACAAATCTTGCAGAATATTATTTTCCCATCATAAGTGAATTCTGAATATTCTGTTAGCCATTGCCGGATCAATGTAGATTTTTCACTTATATTTTTCGGCATTATCGCGTTAAACTTCACAGGAAAACGTCCTACCGCTCAAAACTTCTCAACACAAATAAGGTGAGGGAAAGAGCAACTGTTAACGAGTATTCAAATGAACCGTTGTTATTGAGATTCAATTGGACAAAAATACAAAGTTCCACTTATTGTTGCATTTCCTGGTAGTGTTAACACTAGGAGGGCCATTCTTTTAAATATTTTGTAACGGTTTACCCTACTAATTCGCAGTTTTACGACTTTTCATAAGTATTTCGAAAACACTCTTGCTCCAAAAATTGTGATTTTATGACACTCTGAAGGGCAGTACAGCTAATCGGTTTCAGACCGAAAACAGTCATTTTTATAGTATAGTATATCTCTGAATCGATAGCAGCACATGTTGTGATTGTTGCCTGCTTCAAAACTAAGGTTGGTTCTTTGTCGGCATTTATGCCTCCAAACATGTTAAATTCGGTGAAATCTATTGCGAGTGTCGTGAGATTCAAAACATTTTGTTTCCTTTATCAATGGTTTCATGGCCGGTGTGAAGCAAACTTTCCACTTTTTAAATGCCTTAAATTTCGCAGTGAATGCATGTATAAATTATAAAAAGTAAGAGTAAAATGCGAAACTTTACAGTGAGTTAGGCATTTTTAGGCGAATATTAACAAATTAGGCTCTAATAACCGTTTTAGGGCATTTTAGGGCACTATAAAACTCTTTGAATACCTTTCAATTTCCATGAAACACAAATATTAATAATTATTTTTACTTTTCTCCTAAAGAAACAAAATAGGCATTTGCCCTAGAATCCGATGTCTGCTCATAAGTAATGTTAGTTTTGGAGTAAAATTTTACTTGCAGTGTGTTGTGACAAGGAATTAATATAATCTTCAAAGTAAAGACCATTATATTCTACCGTTTTTCTTGAGCCACCTTTCAGCAAGGTTTGTTATCCCGTTGCGGTTAACAGTTTCTGGTTTTTGATGCGACGAATTCTGTGGTAGACTATATAAAAAATGCTGCGGCTGCAACCCTGAGAACCCTGTTCATACGTCGCTAGCATTGAGCTGCGAGTAGCATGAAAAAAAAAGTGGCGATCAGCTGGTTCGGCGGCTACTCTTTTCTGGTTGCACTCTTTCAGAATAACACAATATCCGATAGACATGGTTGGGGGGGGGGGGGTACTTCCAAAAATGAGTGGTCAGTCATACCCGCCGTAAGGTTGGTAACACATTTGATTATAAATGTTTACTCTGTTAACCGATATGGCAATCGTTAAAGTGTTGTTCCGTAATTATTGGTATAGAATGCAAGGATTTAATTGGATAAAAGCATTTGTAGCCGCGGTATATTTTGAATTATTTATTTTCTTCGCAATTAGGATACCAAGCAATGATATCATTGGTGACATTGTTGACTAAACTAGCGCTAAGACATATGTTCAGTTTTTACGGAGTGGCAAGTTTCTACTGAAGTTGTGAAGAAATCGAGTGATTTGTGTAAGTATATACAAAAGAAAGTTGACCTCTGTGACGGGGAATACTGCCACAAGAGCTCATATTACGACAAAACTGCGAGATGAGTTCTTAACCTCAACGGCGAGATAAGTTAGCCTACATCACCGTGACTAAGAATATGTGACCTGGACATTTATTGCAGTTACGTAAGTACACAATGTTTTCTGTTAAAAAAAAACATATTTTTTAGTTCATACATAACATTTGTTTTTTCTTTGCAGATTTAAAATGTATAAGTTGACATATAGACCTATAAGACATCGATAGCTGAGATGTCTACAAAAATGGTAATTTAGTTTACCGGTAACTAATATTTTGTCCTCGAGTAGAAGATATTGTAAAGCAGAAATATAAAAAGTTAGTCTATTTGAGAAAAATTAATTTTTAAACATTTTCTTTTTATTCTCATGCAAATTTTCATATACGAGATATCACTTCTTAGCAATCGATAATAATCGTTGTACGTGGATAGAACACCAGATCGATCAGGGATATAGGCAGAGAAACACGACGGTCGGTATCTTTACAAAGTCGATAACGTAGGCAGCGGTACGAAGCAGTAGTAGACAATGTAGACCAAATTCAATCTTTTTGCTAGCGTAGGCTATCCCCAAAATATATATATATTTTTTTTACTTTCGTACCCCCAAACTGCATTGCAATAATATAAGAAACAATAAAAGACTATGATTGATGCTGTGTGAAAAATAAATTATTATTATTATTATTATTATTATTATTATTATTATTATTATTATTATTATTATTATTAGTAGTAGTAGTAGTAGTAGTAGTAGTAGTAGCAGTAGTAGTAGTAGTAGTAGGAGGAGTAGTAGTAGAAGTAGAAGAGGAAGTCTTTTGCCTTGCTACTAATGGCTCCTCTAGACGTATTGACATCATAGCGTATTCCCAGACTACCAAGAAAGGATATATAATTGATCTTACCATAAGGATTGAAACGGGGAGTAGCCAGCCGGAGGATGTCAATCAAGAAAAGATCAACATTTATCTGCCAACAGTTGATTACTTCAAAGCAAAATAGGTAGGCCTACCAGCTTGAAAACATTGAGGTGATTGGTCTTCTTATTGGAGCTCGTGGTGTGATTCCTAAGTTCTTTGAAAGCTTCAGAAAGACTTTTGAACTACCACAGACACTTACTACTGACATCATAACTTCAGTTTTGAAACGCTCTTGCCAAATTCTGAGTCATCATATTCACTCTGTTTAATTTCTTTTTCTTCACTTTATAATTCATATATGTTTATTTTAATTTTCTGTCAACAAATTTATGTAAACATTTAATATTGTAAAATTCATGTAGGAGAGTATACTGAGTCCTTCTGGGCTACCTCCAATGGGAGGCAGTTAACAATTTAAAATTTTTTTAGTGGTAGTAGTAGTTATTGGTACAGTAATATTCAGTAGTAGCTAATGAATTAGTCTATGTAAAATGTTATTGAAGTGCCAAGGAAAAACTAGAATTAATATTGTAATGAGAAAATATGTAAACTGCTATAATTATCAACAAGTATAATTAAATAAATATGTCAGCATCTTTGCATACGTAGTCAATGGAACGCGTACCCCTAGAAACAACCTCGCATACCCCATGTTATAGATTGAATACCACTTATATAGACAATTATCATATCTATGAAATTACCCAAATTGTTATAACAAAATTAATCAGTTCTCTATAGTTCTCTATCTACAAGAATAAAATTACAGCCACTTATTGATTCAGTTATGACTACGAAGCTTAACACTAAATTAGGGTTGCCAGGTGTCTTGTATTGTATGGAACATCCCTTAGTTGATATTAATCTCATGCAAGACAATTAAAATTCTATATTTACGGCCTAGTAAAAGGATGGATTTTTACAGCAGTGCTGTAACTTACTTACAAAAATCATATAATTACACTGAGAACAATGTTTTCAAACATTTGAGTCAATTAAATTTAATATAAATTTTCAAAATTTGAAAAGATTTTAGATTCTTTGAAATTCACAGATGTTTGTCCAGATTTCGATTTAACTTAGACATATTTTATGGGGAATTTTCAAAATTTAAGTAAGATAGGCTATGATTGAAATAGAAACTACGTAACACAATGAAAGTGTAAATAAAAAAAATGAGCCAATTTTTTGTTATGAAAAGTCGAGGGATGAAAAGGTCAGATGTTCCATAGATCTAACAAAAGCTGAAGTCCAAGTTGCCTTGAATTGTAATCATAGTTGTCATTCTTTTTTTAAGTAAATAATACAGATTAAACCCCGCTAGCTAATGCTAAAAACGAAACAAAATATCAATAATCATAATATACTTTGTACTGTACAGTAATACGATAAATTCATCTTATAAAAATGTATACTTTTTACTAGAAATCAGTAATTTTAGTGTATAATTTAGTAGCACAAAACCATTCCAATATTTTTTTTTATTTAAATCTCAATAAAATTACAGTAAAATAAAATGTTAATTAGAAATTCAGTGTGAGTGTTTTTAGCTAATATGACATATTGTGCATATGGGATACTTTCAAATAATGTAGGCCTACCCTATATTTTTCTTCCGATAAATATTATGCTTCAAGGCTTGACATCATTCTGCCCCTTATTGGCATTCTAAAAACCTGGTAACCCTAAGTTCCGTTATAGATAACAACGTAGAATTAAAGTTATAAAAAGTAAAAGACCATACCTGACCGAAGATAACTAATCCTTGCACCAAAATCGCGGATATATCCTGATAATATCACGAAATCTGGTTCGGTTGAAACAGAAAAGGACGGCATACTCACAAAAATTGGCGCGCTACTAATTGTGATTAAAACAGTGCCACCAACACCGATTCATGGGAAGCCACTAAGAAGAAGTGCTAAAGTCTCTGGGTTCCTATACTGTCAAAGGAAAAATAAATATTTTTGTTTCCCTAAGGAGTAGAAAATTCCTCATGATTCATATAGCCTATCAGCAATAATAAACCTTGAAAAATTTTTCTTAGATCAACGTTAAATGCCTCCAGATTTGGTGGTAAATCGCTGACGTTGGCAACAGTCGATTAACAATGTCAAGATTGTCCTGTGCTTGTGCTAGCAACGCCTGTCAATTTTTTAGCACAACATTTATTTTAAGTTCCAGATCACAAGGACCCCTGCCTTATGACAGTGAGAATAACAGAAGAAAAAAAATGGTACAAATTTATAACAAAAGTGAGCAATTAAGACAAGAACCCCATCATGTCAATTTTATTGTAGACAGCTGTTCAATTATTATCGAGGAAACTAGCGTCATCCGTGACGACATTCAGAATATTGTAACATCTGGCGAGTACTTCTAAAACTAATAATCTGCCGATTCCGAGGTCTCGACCGTTAATACAGAATCTAAACCGAATTTATTGAAGACATCGAGATCCGAACATGCTCCCAAATTCCTGGCATAGTTCTTATTGTCTTACAGCTTGTAAAATTCGTTGACGGAGAGTTCCTTCATTATTCACAGAAGTCGAATACACCAACGACTCTACATGCCCCCAAAGAAAGAAG